>NC_137689.1:4278678-4313678 GCF_963989245.1 Nansenia antarctica | reverse complement strand
CATTCTAGCACAAAAAAATAATAATCAGCGTGTGCTGAAATGCGATGCCCATCGACATTCAATACATGATGCATAATTCGGATCATTATGCGCTTTAAAAGAAGTGTCACTTTTCTGTCAAAAGCTAGGCAAACTTATCTTTAAGTTATCAACAAAGCATTTCAGAATCCCAAAGGATATAGTCTTCAGACTAAATTTGTACTAGTCAAAATATATCTTCCATCTATCCATCATTTACAATACTAATAATTTCAGTCTTATTAAAGAGGCACTTTATCAAGTTGATTCAAGTTACATTAAGACTGATCTCTACCATAATGTCATTCCTTATGGTTTCCACAATCTGATATACTGTTACAGCATTACATAGTGACCGTGAAGACCGCGCATGAAACCGCGCACACACTTGAGTTCTGAGACATTTTAGAATGGGATATTTCAGAAATTAGCATACCAATAAAACAGATATATTTAGAGGTAACAATGTTGCTCAGGATTCTAAAACAGGGTCATTATTGGCTGTAGACTTTAATCATGGAAAAAAAAACTGACCAAACTCAATGTCCATAGTTGATGAAGCCTCATTTGTGCAATCCTTTGAATGTTTTTGAAATGCACTGGTTTAGATCATACTTAATGAGGGTAATATTCCCACTGGAAATTTGGAAATGAGTGCCATAATTATGATGGACATACACTTTTGGGCACCTGTTCAGACCTATTTCAAGATGCAGAAAGCCCTCTGATCTGTTTTCGGGATAGTCCTACACTGTTTAGTTGATATCCAATGTCACTTCTAATAGCATACAATTGACAGTGCATAATGGTGATAAGTGAATTTGTTGAATAAGGTTCAAGTGGCAACAAGGAGAGGTTTAGTAAGCTTTGTATTCAGATAAAGTCCATGCATAGTAGCACTGACAAAATGTGACACCATTTTGATATCATTCTACTCCTAATTAAAATGTCTGACTCAAGTGCTTTTGTTGAATGCAATTGTGCTATGACTGAGATGTATGCTCCTCCATGGCTCCATCCTTATCCCCCACAAATGGCACCAATGCAGTTACACAAAGCCCTCAGAATGACTGTGCTGATGTTATTTGTGTCCTCCTCCATGTCATTTGCATGAGATTTACATTTGAATCAGTCGCAGCCTATATAAAGGTTACGTCGACACAAACAGAGAAACATATTTTAATGCTTAGCTCACAGTGCAAACATCACACTCCCTGTAGACCCCCACTGCTTACTGCTGCACCTGGAACGACTCACACTTAAGCCCTTTCCGTCCCCCCGTCCCCCCCCTCGTATTGCCATCCCTGACATCCTTTCCCCAGCCACAGGGCATCCCTGAGAGTCTTGCTTTAAAGTGTTTTTGAGAACTTCCCGATGGCAGCGTTTGGTGTCGGGGAGCGCCTGCTAACCTCATTGAGATGCAAAGCTCTCCCTGCGGCCCCCTTTCTGAAACGAACACCCGACTGTCGGGATTTGCGTCCCCCCCTCCATACCCGTCAGAAGCAGCGCGCAGAGCGCACAGTCAGACAGCCAGAGCTCATCAAACGCCTCACCGGTAGGACTGCAGTAGCCCCCACTCTGTGTCCCCATTACTGTACGTCTCAATGTAGTAATATAGTGATAGTGTGCATTAGTGTTTGTGGTGGGGGAATGGGGCTTTGTGGTGCTTTCCTTGTTTTCGTCCCTGCTCCTGGTGTGCTTATAGCTCTATTTTTGTTTTGCACCATTTTGCATTGGTGATTGGTGTTTTCAGCCTGGTCACTGTACTGCCTTCCAAGGGACAAACACCCCCAAAGACCACTCGTCAATTTGTCAGCCATTTTGTTTATTGAGCATATTGAGAGGGTTGGGAGATGTGTGTGTGCTCCTCTTTTGGCAGTCACCTGTGTGGTGGAACCAATTCAAGTTGTTTACGTCGACCCCCCCCCCCCCCCCCTCCCCTGTCGACACACATTCAAGTCAGAGAGACAATGTAGTGTACACTTCTTCCAAATGGAGTCATATGCTACCCAACCCCCTGATCACCCTCCTCAATAACCCCCCTCCCCTCCCACCCCTCTCCCCCCCTCCCACCCCCTCCCCCCCTGCGCCTCATAACCTAGTTTTAGAGGGACTGTGACACCGCTGCAGCTCTGCTATGGCACAGATGTTTCACAGTGGCACAGGGGTCTCACACTGGCACAATAAGAGATGAGGCATTGTAGTTGGGGCCCAGGCTGAGCATAGAGATGGGTGCCTAGAGGGGACAAACGTCTCATCATGCCGTCTTCAGATTGATGCTCCAGGAATGAATCCAGAGCATCTCTCTGACACAGACGGAGGAGATGGATGGATCATCTACATAATGATTTGCGTGAGACTGTTGCCTACAGATGTGGATACGGATAGTGGCAATTTCTCCGCTTTGCTTTGATGTTTCTCTATTATGCCTCGTGATACTGCTAAATTGGGACTGTCCCTCTGAAATACGTACTGTTCCTTGATGTTCGGGTGGGAGGGGGGGGGGGGGTTGGGGCGGGGGGACCCTTGCTCACTTTTACATGATTGAGAACAGTAGGTGTTGTCTAGACCTAATAGTCAATGATCCAGAGAGAGAGAGATGTTTCCCCCAACACATTTAATAAACACGTTTATTTTTGGATAATGAGTGGCAGACCTTTTTTTTATCTTCTGCTGTTCCCTTGATTCAAACACTCTGGAAACCTGTTTTACTGGCGACCATTTTGTGTTTTTTTTCTTGTGTTCAGTGCTGCAATGTGTTGTTGTTATTATTATTATTATTATTATTATTATTGATGAATTATATTTTATAGACATGATTAATGGAACGTTCTGTCATAATACTGAATATTCTCAAATTAGTGGGTAGCAATAATTATAATTTCCATGCTGTATGTAACCATTCTCTCTCTCTCTCTCTCTCTGTCTCTCTCTCTGTGTCTCTCTCTCTCTTTCTCACTCTCTCTCTTTCTCTCTCTCTTTCTCACTCTCTCTCTCTCTGTGTCTCTCTCTCACTCTCACTCTCTTTCTCTCTCTCTCTCTCTGTGTCTCTCTCTGTCTCTCTCTCTCTCTCTCTTTCTCACTCTCTCTCTCTGTGTCTCTCTCTCACTCTCTCTCTCTCTCTCTCTCTCTCTCTCTCTCTCTCTCTGTGTGTCTCTCTGTGTGTCTCTCTGTGTGTCTCTCTCTGTGTCTCTCTATCTCTTTCTCTCTCTCTCTCTCTCTCTCTCTCTCCACTGTCTTTGATTTAGTTGATATTTTTATATATATATAGCAGAGCAAGGAGTCTGTGTTGATTCATTTATTTTTCATATGAGGGACTCATTATTTAGTATGCTCCCGCAGCCTTGACTGCGTAAGGCCTAATGGAAGATAGCATGGCTTGCATTGTAATGTGGCCTACCTTGTCAGCACCGGAATCATTGAACAATACAGTACCTGTTTGAAGGCACATCTATTTATAGCATCCTTTCTCCTCAAAGCCTATAAATACTTACTACATCGTATCTGAGCTCAGATTTAATTAGCACCTTGTTGTCCAAGTTGCCACAGTGGGAACTACAATGGCAACATCTTCTACACTGAAGTAAAGACTACATGAGTAGTCAAGGATGTTGATAGGCTCTATGGAGACAGAAGAGACGGAAATGTGCTAGATCACTAGAGATTTGAACATAACACATGTATGGTTTTAATGTAAATTATCCATGCCAGTGACATGTTCTCTTTGCTAATTATACTTTTTCAACACTGTGAGATATGAGCGCCCCCCCCCCTCTCTCTCTCTCTCTCTCCCTCCCTGTCTCTCTCTCACACACACACACACACACACACACACACACACACACACACACACACACACACACACACACACACACCCCTGCTTGGCCTTATTTAACAATGGAGATACAATTAATCTGCAATTGGTGAAAGGGGTTGTTCCCAGGGCGGACTTGCTATTAAATAATGTTGGCATGGTAGTGGCAGGGTATTTCTCCTAAGGCTGTTTCACCACCCCGCATGGGGGGGGGGGGCATGGATAATGAGGATGAAGGAAATCAAAGGTAGAGCATGTACCACATCAATCAGCTTGTACCGCTGAGCAGGCTCCACACAGCGCAGTGCAGAGAGGAGTTCACAGCGCACCAGTCCTATAACTCACCCACCCTCTGAGATTCTTATAATGGGGTTGTTCCTATTATTTGAAGATTTCCGCTGTCTTTTCAAAAGGTTGAGACAGACGCTGTCAATGTTCCTCCTCATTAGTTCAGAGGAGCTATCAATGTTTGTGTTTGCCAGGAAGGCCAAATAACTGACGCATTTTGAGCATACCAGTTTGCTGGTCATAAGTTGATTATGAGGGGTGTGATTGTGGAGACTAGATACCAAAAGGCTACGACACCATAGTTTGATTACAATAATGTATTTCTCAATTAGTGCACATTCTGAGTTGATTGATTTTCTTTGATTAGATGTTCTATATATAGGGCTTTAGTCTGTGCTTTGAATCATTAGTTTAAGATGCTAATGAGGAATAATACCCCTGTATACTCACAAATCCTATATTAAAACCAAGGGAGAAAGTAATCCTTATTTGGACCATTGGACCTTCAGAAGAAAAATCTGTGTGGAGTCTGTTGTGTTTGATATACAGTACAGTGGGCCATTGTCTACATTTAGGGCACTCCATAATTCACAGAGGAAAAACAATGAATATAACATCACTGTGAGTGAAGCAAAGCTGTCTTTTTCCCTAAGTACACAGTCCCTTGGTGGTTCTTGAGCAGGGAGTTTTTTTTTTTTCATGCTTCCGACTCCTGATTAATGAATGAACGTATTTGTCAGAAACATCTGGTGTTTGAGAAGTCCTGCTGTTCAGCTCTGGCAACTTGGAGAAATCACTCTCTGCGTGGCTCTGGGACCGTCACAGTCCAGCTAACTGGAGGTGCCAATTTCTTTTGGGCAACACTTGCTGATAACCACAGAGATGATGTTGTCTAGGAAACAGTGAAGTTATCCTTTTTGTTCAGGTTTGGTGCTGTACCCTTTATTTCACCATTGACACTATGCCGCCTATTGTATTCACAACTGATATTTAATGTAATTAACATGTTAATTGTAGGATAGAACACACTATAATTACAGAGCTACAGCATTTCAAGACTGATAATATGTTCAGAGATATTCAGAGTATATCATAATACACTGACCTATATACTGCAGTGTTGCGTTACATGTACAATATTATGTCCCATTTGACTCATACTAGATGATGAGATGTGGTTTGACAGATATGGTTGGTTGCATTCAAAAGGATCTGTACCACCATATGTACTTGATATTGAAACCCATTCCCTGCAGCATTGTGGTAGAAGTAAGTAGTGGTATATCTAAAAATAGGCGAAGCATCAAATATTGTTAATGTTCACTGGCCTGTATAGTGTCTATCTTTCTTCTAGAAGCTTCTAAGCAGACAATCTCTTGTCTTTTATTGGATGTGGAGTGGAGTGGGAAGAAAAGAGACAAAATGCTATACTGTACAAACCATTGAGTTATGACTTTCCACGGATAGATATTATCTCATACTTTCAGAATCAACAGAACAAATCTGGACCATTGTGTGTGTTGTGTTGTGTTTTGGCATTTTGGCATTGGCCAATCAAGTTAAATACATCTGTTTTTGTCTTCTGCTATAGACAACTTTATATCACAGCCCTTACCACAGTCACACCATGATAATATAAAAACAAAGGACCAATTTAGAACCACTGGCATATGCGATTTGAAGATTCTACATAGCTTCATTGTATGAAAACTATATCCACAACTATTCCCAAGAATGTTGCATAATTTCTGGGCAGGCACAGAAATACATCAAAGTTGGCGCTGTGATTAGCCTGCGTACAGTCCTCTGAGAACCCCTCTCAGCGTTCCCTCCAGCGCCTTTACACTGGAACCTAAATCAGCATGTGGAGATATTCACATCTGAAAAAAGACAACTGTAGTAAGTCCCCGTCCTGTAATCCATATAGGATGTAGAGACTCTATCCCCCCCCTCCCCTCCCCACTCTCTCTCTCTCACACACACACACACACACACACACACACACACACACACACACACACACACACACACACACTCACACACACACACACACACACACACACACACACACACACACACACACACACACACACACACACACACACTTGACAGATTATTTTTTTAACGTCCTAACCCTAACCCAAATCAATCAACTAAACGCAGTCCTTAAAACACCCCACGTCCAAATGTATCTGTGGGAGTCTTAAAACAAATGTTAATGTTTTTCTTTTATAGCATAAAAAAAGACTAAATGTACTCTGGGGTGTTCAGCCGAGAGACAAACTAAGAAGAACAGTTTTTAATGTTAGCAGCCAAGCATCGCTGCCTGCCTGCTATCAAAAAGAATAGGTTATTCAGTCACCGCCCCTGCCAGTGTGAAATATGGATTTCCGACTGGTTTGATCTCCTCTGAGGTATTTTTAACTTCAAAGTTGGGTGAACATAAAAAGAACAAACTTGCAGTATGACCGTAGGTGATATTTGATTCCGGAAATTTCAGCAGGTTATGGACAGAATCACTGAGCTCTCTCTTCCACTTTATGGAGGTGACTGAGTCTATAGTACAAGGCAGTAACAACAGAAGACACGGTTAGAGAGCATGGTGCATTTCAATTTCTATTTGAACAACAGGACAGTTGCAGAAAGCTTAAGCCATAAAGATAAGATCTCGTCTCCGTGGCACATCACTACTTGGCCTCTAGAGGGCAGCCTTTCAATGGAATCACACCTCTCAAAGAGAGTGTCTCATCTAGTACCTCTAAAGATACCAACCAAAGGTACCAACATTACACATAGTACTAAAACAGACAGATTATGGCAAATCTGTCTGCCTTTTGTCTAGTTTTTCTTCTATGGTTGGGTTGATATCTAATTCTAGGGGCTACAGTATGATCTGATGATGGGTTTTAACAGTCAATACTAGTGGGGATCAAAACTGTAACAATTCACACAGAATACTGGAAAAAATGATTAATCAATGATTACATACAGGGCAAAAAATTGTGGTAAAAGCCACAAAAAAGCAATTTCTTTAGAACATAGCCTGGAAATAGGTGCCTCTGAATTCTGAAAGGAGCATATCTACAATTTTATTGTAGATAATGAATCTGCACACAGAATTCAGTAATTCAGAAATCAGGTATTTAGATTATTAGATTATTATTTAACAGTATTTAGGTATTATTGTACCTGCAACTTTTCTGTTTGCATAACCAAGCTTGGTTGGTGCCCAACTCCATCTCCATTGAGTATCAGTGGGGGGTGCAGCACACGATGACGAAACGTATGGAAATGCCAGTTCCATCCACAGTCCCTCAATATTTCATGTGGAAGATCCCTTCCTGGTGCAGCTATCCATGATGTGATATTCTTTTTTAAATGCATGGTAATTATGCATAATTTGTTCTTGAAGTCCTACATTTTCACACATCAATGTCACGTCGTCGTGCATCTGAACCCCCCTGAGTTTCACATTAGTATGCTAGTAGTAAAGCATCTACATCTCTATTCTAGACATGCTTAAATTATTAACCTTCGGGTCAATCTTAATTACCACAAAGAGAAACGGTGATCGTTTGGGTGCTATGTTTAATTTAATTGCCTGTGATGTCTAAATGAAATAAACAGACACCTGTGCACCGCGCTGTACCTCCCTGAGTGGCACAACCATATGAAACATGTTCTTTTCACCTACGGTTATTTATAACACCAATTCTCTTCATGTCCATTCTGTATGTAAGAAACCCTTAGTGTGGTTATTCATTCATTGTAGTTGATGATTAATTAAGTAGCCTCATTTATAAATGAACTATCTCTCCTCTAGCAACCTACTATACATATTATCCTTTGTGTTTGCAAAAAAAGTCACCCATGAAAATCCGAACACAGCTAAACACAACCGGGGATGACATAATTTATTTGCACATTGTATTTTTAGTACTGTGTGCTTTAATGTATGTTTTTAGATCGTTCATGTATTATGAATCTAAAGAATGAAGTGCGTTGGTGCTGTGCTATTTGAATGCGTTACATAACAGTGGATCTGTTGGACGGTTTCACATCGAGCATCACGGATTAACACTTAATCAGCCGTGAGGGGTCTTGTGAGTGAAATGAATGTTTATATCTTTGCACTCGATCAAATTTCAGGACTCTCCTTTCATGACTTTTCCTAGACATGTGCGTTCTACCACCCAGTATCCTTACATTTTCACAATCACATCAGGATGAGCTATTATAAAGCTATATTGCAGTTTTTCTGTGTAGGAGGAGGCAGGCTAATTTACAAGCGGCCAACTAGTGGTCGATGTGTGTAAATAGCAGCTTCCCCATTGTAAAGACTACGGTCGTTTGACCCCCGAGGCGGCTCTTATAGTAGGTAAGAAAGGCATGGCTGTTCTAGTGTTAACACACTGTGTCGTTGTGCTTCCTTCGCAGGCTCTGTGAGCAACATTTCCAATGACATCTTCTCAGCCAACCTCAGCTGCAATGGCTCCGACAACAGTAACGACTCCTGCGTGGCAGGAGAGACGATGGGGAGCCCTTACAAGACCGTGGAGATGGTCTTCATCGCCCTGGTGACGGGCTCCCTCAGCATGTTCACGGTCGTGGGCAACATCCTGGTGATGCTCTCCATCAAAGTCAACCGCCACCTCCAGACTGTCAACAACTACTTCCTGTTCAGCCTGGCCTGCGCCGACCTCATCATCGGCGCGTTCTCTATGAACCTCTACACGGTTTACATCATCAAGGGCTACTGGCCCCTGGGGCCCGTGGTCTGCGACCTGTGGCTGGCCCTGGACTACGTGGTGAGCAACGCCTCGGTCATGAACCTTCTCATCATTAGCTTCGACCGTTACTTCTGTGTGACCAAGCCCCTGACCTACCCGGCCAGGAGGACCACCAAAATGGCCGGACTGATGATCGCGGCCGCTTGGATCCTCTCTTTCATCCTCTGGGCCCCCGCTATCTTGTTCTGGCAGTTTATTGTTGGAGAGCGCACGGTGCCCCCGGGGGAGTGCTACATCCAGTTCCTCTCCAACCCTGCGGCCACGTTCGGCACGGCCATCGCTGCCTTCTACCTGCCCGTCGTCATCATGACCGTGCTCTACATCCACATCTCCCTGGCCAGCCGCAGCAGGGTGTCCAAGCAGAAGCCCGAGGCCAAGAAGGAAAAGAAGACCCTCAAGACCCCCAGTCTGCTCAAGAGCCACATCCTCAAGCAGAACAACAACAACCAGTCCCCCAAGCCCAGCGTGGAGTCCGGCGGCAGCACGGGCGACGCCGTGAAGAACGGCAAGCTGGACGAGTCGGTCGTCTCCACCAAGGCCGATGCCAGCGTCGTCAACCCGGAAGAGAAGGAGAGTTCCAACGACTCCAGCACGGCCAGCATCGCCCCCAAGGACACCAAGGAGAGAGCCAACAGCGAGGCCACCTCAGAGGGGAAGCTTCTCGCCGCTGCGCCCGCCGAACCCGCGGAACCGGCCGAAACAGCCGAACCGGCCGAACTCCCCACTCTCAAACTCAACCCCGCCTCCAAATGGTCAAAGATCAAGATAGTCACCAAACAGGCCGGAGACGAGTGCATCACGGCCATCGAGATCGTCCCGCCCAACAACGCGGGCCACTCTATCCCGGTCAACCGGCCCCGGACAGTGGCCCGCAAGTTCGCCAGCATCGCACGCAGCCAGGTGAAGAGGAAGCGCCAGATGGCGGCGAGGGAGAAGAAAGTGACGAAAACCATCTTCGCCATCCTGCTGGCGTTCATCCTCACGTGGACACCGTACAATGTGATGGTGCTCATCTCCACTTTCTGCCAGTCGTGCGTGCCGGACACGGTGTGGGCCATCGGCTACTGGCTCTGCTACGTCAACAGCACCATCAACCCTGCCTGCTACGCCCTCTGCAACGCCACCTTCAAGAAGACCTTCAAGAACCTCCTTCTGTGCCAGTACAAGAACATTGGAACCAGATGAGCTGGAGCGTAACAGAGCAGAGGAGGTGCAGGGTTGGTGAGGGGGAGTGTTGAGACTTACGGGGGGGGGGGGCTGAATGGCTGAATGGAAGACAGAGATATATATAAGACAAGAACATCATAGCTATCTCCAAATGAATGGACAGAAATGGACAAAGAAATGGAGTCAAAAAACATCTTCTCCGGAACTAAGACCCTTAATTGATGCCATGGTCAATGAGAATGTCCCCATATCCGCTAAAATGTGACAATGCTTTAAAAAGCACAGCTAAAAGTCTGTTGAATCAGGACAGGCTGGGATGTCAATCCTCGCTCTCAGTGAATTATGGGAAACCACCAACCAGAATCTCAATGTTGTGCAGGTGCAATGTTCTACAGGCCTACCGTACTGTACTGTACTGTATGCCTGGGTGTAAGGCAACAAAACAAGCATGCCATTCCTAATTAAACTCTCCAGTTCCTTATTTCCCATTTCCTTGTTTAGAGAATTATTTCTTGCTTCTTCAGGAAATAGAGACCCTCCTCCCTCACATCAGTGAATCGTCATCATAGCCTGGTCTGAGAGGACCACGGTGGACTTGGAGGTTTCATGGTTGTGGACTAACTAACCTCAAAACCAGTTGCACATCAAAGTACTGTCACAACATAATAGAAATCTTGAACTGACTGAAAAATTGTTTACCTGTGATACAGATGTACAATATGAATTGTTCTCCTCTCACCCTCCCACTGATCTGTTTGCCCCAAAAGTGATCTTGATACATACAACAACAGACTGTTGATGCCAATAAGCCTATGCCAAGGCCATACCATATTATGGTACATAATAACCAGTATTTGGCTCCAAACAAGAATCAATACAGTATGTAATGAGGAGAAACACTATCAAACAAGAATAAAGCTTTACTTCTTTGCCAGCAAGTGACATTTAGCTACTGCTGAGAATGGAAATACAACTTAACTAATTTGTGTATATGGGATACTTCTCTCAAATCTCAAGAGTAGTAAAGAATATTTTATATTTTGATCTCCAGCAAAAATAAGAATATGTAAATATAAAGCCATTGTATGCTTCAAGTATGCTCAAAAAAAATGCAGTTTCTCTCATGCATTTCATTATCTGGATGTTTGTATCTCTCTTGTATAATGTTTGTGATTTTCACATTATTTTACAATTTTAATAGAAACTATATTGTCTAACTGTCTCTATACAGTATGCAAGAGATAATATAAGAGTGTATTTCTAATTTGCTGTAAATTCAGGAATATAGGAGAAAAACTAAATCGGTTGTATGTTTTGTTTTGAATGCCATTGGTGATTATGTCCCTTATCTTTGTAACCTTACGATAGGTTTACACGTTGGATTACAAAGGGTAGAGTCAAGATAGCACCTCCCCAGCCTGTCATGCCATTGTCATGGTGATGAGGTCAAACCAATGATTAGATGGGTAATGACTGTATACGAGATCATCTGGAGAAATTGCATTTGCCAAATAAGACGTTAACGATCTAGATTAATTACCACCGGGGTCTGTTGAAAACAACTGATACGTGGAATGAAAAATCACTCAATCATTAGCAACTGCCATCTGACGGACGCTACACCAAAAAAGAGATAAAGAGGTTGTGTTGATCAATGTCAATTATATCCTAATCTAAGACTTGTGACAGCCATTGACATGGCTACAACGTCAGCTGAGGACAGTGTGTCCATACACAATTCATAAAACCTTTCCAATTGGTTTTGGATTTACCATGGGGGGGGTGATTTCTGTGGCGGTAAAAGTTTTCTCAAAGTAATCATCTTTAACGCAGCATGACATTGGCCTGACAGGCTGGACACCAAACTATAATGGGGTGATGCGTGGAAGGAGTGTAAAACATGACCACAGTGACTTGTAGTATGGCTCCTGTCCTAAAAGTACCAGAGACAGTGTACAGAGGATTGTATTATTTTCTAATGCTTAATAAAGATCTTGCACCAATGGAACAAGTACGTTTTTTTTATTTTTATTTTTATTTAACCTTTATTTATACAGGTAAAAACACATTGAGCCCCAAGGGCTCGTTTTCAAGTGTGACCTGTTCACAGGCATACAACAACAACATCCACCACAAACAAATACAATACAAAACCTGGCCTACATAGTCTAAAACTAAACTAAAACTACATAGTCTAAAACTTAAACTAGTCTAAAACAGTCTAAGATAGTCTAAAACTAAACTAAAACTACAAAACCTCAAACTAGACAGCTAAAGATGGATGGATGTTCTTCCTCATTTGATGAATGAAATTACGAGAGGAGGAGAGCTTGGGCAAGTGACCAATCAGTGACTCTTGGAGGGTGTATGGAGCGCATGACGATGCTGAGGGTCCATGGGAGACAGAGAGAGCAGCTGGAGATCCTCAGAGCCAAACCGCAGCACAAATGATGGCGCTACACCTTGGGGACATAGGCTGAGCAAGCCCCACTGGGCTTCATACTGGTTTGGCCTGGTTTTAGGGTTTTCACTGTGCTTATTTTAGCAGTGCTTCTTTCTCTCGATACTATGAAGACATTGGCGAGTAGTAACCAGTGCAGTGATTTTCATTCATTGATTTGCTAGATCAACAATAGCTGACTAATGAACCTTAGTTGGGTTGTAAAACTGGTCTGGTATATGAATGAGTATTTAAAAAACAATTATATCAACAATCATATAGAGAAACTGCAAATGTTTATTCAGAAGAAACACAAATCACTCAACAGACCAAATTCAGAGACTTTATTTAAAGTGGTTTAGGTTTTCTTTCTTCAGAAATGTGTGAGGGTGTGTCCAAAAAGTCAACATTAACACCTTAGTTCACATACATTCTCCTGACATCATTTGGAGTACTGCATACACAGTATATATATATATCATAAAACTAATCGTTTCAACTTCAGTACTTCGTATACTATTATTATCTTTACAATGACAATGACTGCATTTTCAAGAGCATTCAAAACTCAATTTTGTTTAAAAATAAATTTAGATGAAAGTCTTCAGTCTTCTAGAAAAATAATTGATTTGCATTCATCTACTTTTTAATAATTGGCACACAATAAAAATCCACCCAAGAGCTTGTTCATCAATTCTGTTAGAAATACTAATTGGTAGTCGAGAGAAAAAATATCGATAAAATCATAGCAAAATAACATTGTGAGCTTAGAATGATAAGGTTCTATCTCCGTTTAGGGTAGTTCAGAGATATTGAGCGTCAAAGTTTTTACATTCCATTATGTTTTGTGAGATGGAACCTTTGTATTTTATGAATTACTAACTTAAAAATGTCAACATTTTAAAAATAACACCCCACAGGCATTAATAAACACCTAATGGATCAGATTATGTAAAAAACT
The DNA here is from genome assembly GCF_963989245.1 of Nansenia antarctica. Classification (NCBI taxonomy): domain Eukaryota; kingdom Metazoa; phylum Chordata; class Actinopteri; order Argentiniformes; family Microstomatidae; genus Nansenia; species Nansenia antarctica. The sequence continues at coordinate 4,300,200 of NC_137689.1, read as the reverse complement.
CAAAAATGTTTGACAACAATGGAGATAGAACCTTATAATTCTAACGTCACGACATGTCAACTTTTAATCGAAAACACAAGTACTTCATCTACTGGTTAGGGGAGTGGTCTCAGACCAGAAGACACAGTGTCCTTGGATTCTACCTAATGTAAAGGAACTGAGAGCAAAAACAAAATACAACAAATTGAAAAATGTACTGTACATCACACGCTGTATAGCTAGAAAAGTGTTGCTGAGGTCACATGATCAGTTTCTTGTATACCTTGCATGTACGTGCGGAGCTGGGGTCTCGCTGACTGGTGAATTATGAGAAGAACAAAAGCAGGAGGCCAAATTAACAACTTTCTACTTGGGAAAATGTGTGTGTGTGTGTGTGTGTGTGTGTGTGTCTCTGTGTCTGTGTCTGTGTGTGTCTGTGTGTGTGTGTGTGTGTGTGTCTGTGTGTCTGTGTGTGTCTGTGTGTGTCTGTGTGTGTCTGTGTGTGTGTGTGTGTGTGTGTGTGTGTGTGTCTGTGTGTGTGTGTGTGTGTGTGTCTGTGTGTGTGTGTGTGTGTGTGTCTGTATGTGTGTGTGTGGGGGGGGTTTATCAGGGGTATTTGGTAAATAATCAGAGACATATGTTCTCGTATGTGCTTCTATATCTGAGCCACTTGACCTGTCATAATTTACTAGTGCATAAGTCATGCTTATATAAAGCAAAGGAAATTGTGTAATAAAAAAATCAACCAATCACAGAGCTGTTTGGACCTCTAGTACTAGCTAGGTGACACTTGTTCATTACGGACTCATCCTCTTAGTTCTCCTTTGCTCTTCCCTTCTTTCCTAGAGGAACAATAAAACAGGGTCAACAATAGAACACAGAACAGTCAAACATTAGCGTCGTCAACTACCTGTAGCTTTCTGGTTGTTTAGAATACCTTTTGGTGGACCGTACTGAAACTAAAACATGCATGAGTCTGATTTCCATTTACTTCTTACTGCTTCTTTACTTTATTACTTTGATGATTGGTGATCAGCAATTCCCCTAGCCTGGACACCTTCAAATCAGCCCTCAAAACGTATCTGTTCACCGAGGCCTTTGGCCCCCTAGTTTAGTTTTGTCACTGTCACTGTCTTTTTTGGGTTTTTTGTTCTGTCTGTCTGACTTTCTGTCTGTAAATTCTGTAAAGCGTCCTTGGGGTTTGAGAAAAAGGCGCTATATACATTTCCATTCCTCACCTTTGGCCTTTGTCTTGGTCTTTTGAGGGCATGGTTTGGACACGTTGATGGCAGGTTGGCACTCAGCATTGTACAGGGCCTTCTTCAGGGTTCCAGATCGGTTCTTGGTTCCAGTGGCTGTGTCACACTCCCCCCAGCTGCCAAACTTATACTTGCAGTCAGCTGGAATGAACCAATCAGAAAGGGGGAGGGGGAACTAATTACAAAACCTAATTTCTTAATTAAATGACCTCAGAAATTGTAATAAAGAAAAAAAACTCCTGTCAAAACAGTTGCTTCAGGTTGTCAACATTTCTGAGAGACTTTTAAGCTAAAACGAACGTTTGTTGTGGTGATTCAGGGAAAAATAGACACAACCATCTTGTGACTCCTCACCTCCGAACTCCTTCTTCCAGTTGCAAGGCACTTTGCATTTCAGCTTCCTGGTCTGGTCGTTGCAGGTGCCTTCTCTCACCCCGATGCCACAGTCTCCGTTGTTAGGGACACAGTTGCCATAGCGCCACTCAGCGCAGTCTGTGGCAGCCTTGGAACCCTTGCCCTTCTCTGTATAAACAAAGACAAGATAATTATTGAATGTAATTATGTTATGTTATCTTATACATTCCCTTACATGTTTTCGTATGTAGCCTATTTGGAAACAACATGTTACAGTGACAGCTTAATTACATTAGTATCTAAGAGTTACTTCTAAGAGTCTAAAGCCCAATGCACATGGAGAATGTAATTATGTTATGTTGTCTTATCATATATACATTCCCTTACATGTTTTGTATGTAGCCTATTTAGAAATGGCATGGTACAGTGACAGCTTAATTACATTAGTATCTAAGAGTTACTTCTCGGCAACTTGGGAATTCTACGAATTCTATTCTGATCTACATGGTGAATATGAATTGAGGTAAGTATCAGAAGGTAGTCCTTGTTAACACATAATTATGAAATAGTTTCTTAGTAAATACTGGGTATATACTAGTTGAAACTACCAGCTGTGAAATAAAGCTTTCCCTTTATCTTAAGTATTCAACTGTAGTAAATCAATCAATCGATCTTTACCTTTCTTGTTTTTGCCTGCTTCTGTGGTCACCATCATCAATGCCACTAGAAGCAAGATGGCTGTTGAGAATACGCCCCGCATTCTAGAGACGAAAAAAAGACAGAAAAATCACACCATTAAATATAAACAGTAGTGCCTTAGTGTCGTTCCTTTGTGATGACACCAAACAAAAGGTCAATAATGCTTTCCTGTGCCGGGCATCTCCACTGATGAGGGGGTGAAGGATCACTAAGGTCCAATATTGATTGTTACTATATTCACCTAATTGACATGTTCTTTCATGACGGCTCTGCTGTGCATCATTGCAGTGTGCTTCTCCACTTGAGTGTGAAAGGTGAATAAAAATGCTCTCCAAAAGTCCATTACATGAAACCGTTTTATAAGGCTTGACTCCCAGACCTGTGAACCCACCCGTACATGTGAGCGAGCTGAAAGGCTGCATTGATTTCTACGTGGGCTCTCATGACTCAACTTTAGAGTCAATGAGCCAAGCTGTAAGGAAGCACACGCAAGCAGCACTAAGGATCAATAGGGGGTCGTGAACCGCCTCCTGTACTGTACTCAATGTTCTCCCTCTCACTTACAGAGAATGTAATTATACTATATATATATATAATAATAATAATAATAATATATGCCATTTAGCTGACGCTTTTATCCAAAGCGTTTTATAATGCAATGAGTGCATATGTTACGGTACATGTGGGAAAACTAGGGTTAGGGTTAGGTGCTAGGGTTAAGGTTAGACATGCCAGCATGTACCAAGTCACCCTAGCACCTAACCCTAACCCTAGTTTTCCCACATGTACCGTAACACATACACTTCAGTACATATGGTCCCAGCAGGAATCAAACCCACAACCTAAGCGTTGTTCGCGCCACGCTCTACCAACTGAGCCACAGAGGACGACAGAACAGATGCTCCCGAACGTGAACAGCAAATGTTGCAAACAACATTTTCTCCTGAAATGCAGCTGCCTAAAACTGAAAGATTATATTAAAAGTGATCCATTCAAATATACTATTGCATGTGGAAAAGAACAATACCCTGCAATTACAGTACACATAAGACCATTTGTCATGATGAGACTTTTCATTGAATTCCAAATCTTTATAACCCCTTTTTACTGGGACCTTTCTAAAAGCAGCTGGCAAGACCCAGGGGAAGGGAAGTACAAGTTTGGGAGCAAAAAAAAGAAGTTCAAAAGTATCTCAGTGAATGATCGTCCTCCTTTGTTTGGCAGGTGGATTTGTGATGTCATGTACTTTCTCAAGGTGGAAAAGATGAGATACACATTGCAGGGATCAACTGGGAGGTTTAGTGCAGTGTGGCAGCCTTTCATTTCTTACGTGGAACGTCTAACAATGCCTCTTACTTCTTAAAAATGGCTTTGTATTATATATGAGAAGTACTCTGTGAACTGTTATTTATTATTATTTTTGTTTCTGTTTTTGTTTTGTTTTGTTTTGTTGTTTTTGCTGTTTTGTCTGTGTGCTTATGTCTGTTGTGTACTGTAATGTCTCTGAAAACTAAATAAAAAACACATTGAGTAAAAAAAAAAAAAGTATCTCAGTGAATCTCACACATCCGGTCTAATTTAGTTTAAAACGCCTCCCCTAATATGTTCTTTGCTCTTCTTTTGTAACGTCTATTCTTCCCTGTGTCACTCCCAGTGCTAGCAGCGGTGTTTGGATGGCTGCCTAGATCACCATGGTAACGCCCACCTGCTGGGAGGTGAGGAGGACCACAGGGACGGAGCTAAATGGAAGAGCCTTGGCTCGCAGGGAGACATTCTTCTGGTGGACACTGAGGAAACTGCACGCCTCAGGGTCAGGAGAGCTTAGGGATGTGCTAGGAAACAAAAGCCCCTCCAAACGAGGGTCGTGTTGTGTTAGTCTGAAGAACACCCACATCGATTTATTTCTCTTTTCATTTTCAGGAATGAAGGCAAAACACTAAAAACAACACTCAAACTGAAGTGACACTAAAACCTTGTTTATGAGAGAGATTTCAGTGTGCATATTTTTGTGTTTTAGTGTTTCATTCTTTCCCTTCAAGATATGAAAGATTAGGCCCTATTCAATTGCAACTGGCAACCAGGTTTCCAACCAGGAGAAAAACACTCTTGCGGTGCTGCAAAAAGGCATGTTTGAATTATAACTAACTTCCCATATCATCATTTTGTTAACTACATTAACCTACTACTTTGTAAATTACATACTGTACATGTACATTCCTGCAGCACACAGTCATAATCGTTAACCCCGTAACCTGGTTATGGTTTTGATTCAATAGTATCCCTCACAAACAACTGGCATCATTACAATAATCCCTCCCTCCAATGTGCCGTCTTTAAAGTAGAACAGAGGTCACACTGGGGGCATGGAGGGGTAGGGAGGAGGACATGCTATTGTGATGCCACAACAACAACAGGGATTAACCAGGATAGGGCAACATTCTAGGTTGTTCATCACAATCTATTATATGGATGACTCTCTCCATCTTTCTGCAACACAAATCAAGACGCCATGTCTCTCTGATGGACAGAGCCTTTATGCAATTTCCACTCCAGACTTGCTTTGGTTTGTTTGTGGTTGAGCCAATGTTGTTCAGAGGCTGGAGGGAGATGGCTGGCTAGTAGCTACATCATCATCTCGCATTGCAGCAGGGCTCACGTTGAACTTTCCCCGCCTGCGGCTGTGCTCTGCAGCCTTAGATGGAAAGGTTAGCCACAGTAGATAAATCAACAACTGGAAAAGTCCGATCCATTCGGCTCAATCAGAGGTTGTGTCATTCTCTCTGGCCTGTGGTCGGTCTACGGTCTATGGAAGCGAGCCATACGGCTAGCATGGCTAGTATCAGCTATCCACTTAATGCCTAGGAGGGGGAAAGTAAGTTAGCTGGAGGTCCACCTGAAAATCACCACTAACCACATACGCCATATTAATGTAATGTATGTACAGTTGGTCGCTGGTATATTTAGTGCCATTCCTTTATTTGACTGTTTATCAAAAAGAAACTGCAAATTAAAGTAACCGCGGCAACACAAAGGCCAGGCCAGAGTCGGGCCTCTGGCACATACTGCCTAATGTTCTCTTTAAGCCACTTCATGAAATATTCTGTTGACCCACTAAATCTGTCTGCTCCCCTCAAAAAAGTAATTAAGCGGGGCTAGCCTAGCGAAGCATAACTAAACACTCTAAGCAACCATAAATCTCTACCCAACACCCACCATTCTCAAACTCTCCCACCAATCACTGCCTCTCCTCTCCTCTCTCTCCCTCTATATATATAGGCTATCTTTTTTGTAATGCTGTTAAAAATGATAGAGTTTTCCCATTTTCAAGAAAAAAAGCTGAGTGTTTTTTTCCGCACCACCTAACATCTCCAATGACATTCTTCCCTCGGTCATAAATGTCGAGGGGCTACTCCAGGCAACACTTTTGTCTTTGGTGAAACAACACTCAGCAGGCCCCGTCCAACCCACTGAGCCCTGCCAAGGGTGAGGCCCGGAGCGGCCTAGAAATCTTTTATCATTTTTCCGCTAGTGCAGCCTCTCCCCAGATCAGGACAGAGTCCTTTACCATAGTCTCTTTTCACTCCTTTTTTAAAGGGCCACTGGACAGAGGTCCCATGCAGAGTCTTTCTTCCACACACATCTGAATGTAAAGGTATTAGCATATTTGAGATAGGAAAAAAAAACGATTCTTAAAATACCACAGCATAAATACTTAGGACTTAGGCATTCCTTAAAGATTTGCCCCCAACATTTTTTGGGAAAATGTGTAGGCCTAACACTGCTTCCATAGTTCTTTCTGTCATGGTAATCAATAACCGTAGCCAATAGTCATCCAGCCATAGGGAGAATGATAGAACAGTTAAGGGTTGTATGCATCTAAAGAGGGGTTCCACCCCAAGGTCAGAGAGATTACATTTTTTACTTGGGGGGGGCGGGGCGGGGGGGGGGGGTTACAGAAATCCTCCTAATGGCACCAAACAAAACGGTGACATTCGGTATCAGCCTAATCCATAAAACAAAGTGTGCTCAACTAGACGATGTTAGATGATATCTAGAAAGGATTAAGTTCTGTTCCACATTATCAACAATTTCAATATATAGTTCCAGGCCTCGAGGTAATCTTCCAATCTCTTTGTGTATATCGAGAGAAAAACAACAACAACAACAACAACAACAACAACAACACAGAGCAGGGCTGTAACATGGCAGCACTGCATTGAACCTGGAAAGCATAAATTCAGTCAATGTTTGGGACAAACCTTTTCATCACAAAGCCACATTCCTCTCTTCTCAGAAGAGCCACTGATGTAACGCCCACTAAGCCCAATCTGAGAGAGGCTGCGGGGTAGGGGTGTGTGGGAGGGGAGCCATAGATAACAAAGACTCAGTGAGTTTACAGGCCTATTTCAGGAAGTAACACGGCTCCTTAGTGGTCATCAAATGGGTGAATGAATGAGGGCCGCTTTATTTTGGTAAAAAAAAAACATACATACATGCTTTCTGGTGCATGAGATGAGATCAACAGAGCAAAGATAGGATTCATAGTTGATCTGCGCACAATTGTGTGACTGCAGTATGTTAAACCTCTTTTTAACATAAGCTTTGCCTCCCTCTTACCATCAATGGAGGGATAGTGTGATTCGCAAGATTTCCCTCCCACAAAACAGGCATGCCATCCAGCCTGCCATGGCACAAAAATCAGCTACAAAGAGCAAAAAGAGAGAGTGACAGGAATACAGAAGGATACATCTAAAACAGAACTGAAGTGATTACTTCACACCCTCTCTCACATTTGAACATGACCAGTTACACACTTCTTCATACTGATGAGGAGCGGCAGGGGGAATCGAATAAAAGAGGGGGCCTGCCCTCACAAATCACGGGTGAAATAAGGTTGAATGGTGCACTTCAATAGCCAGGAAGAGTGCTCTGTCTTTTCAAAGCTGTTTCTCTCCGCTCTGATTATCTGTGCCATAGCTTCAAGGTCCATCTGGCAAACTCTCACAAGCTCTAAAGCCTCACGCTACCCCTCCTCCTCCCTCCTCCTCCTCCTCCTCCTCCTCCTCCTCCCCCTCTCTGAAACCTCACCCCGAGGCTCTCTCTGGATCCAGTGGAGCCAGCCTAACAAACTTTCCTCAAGAGACAGCAGGGAAAAGAACACAATGATAACGAGAAAAAAAGATATAATATATATTTTTTTATTCTGTAGGAGGTTATGTCATAATCTCTTTTACTGGAAGTTTATCTTTTGCATCTCTTTATCTTTTTTAAAAGATCCCATCTTGCATCAAAGGGGGGGGGAGGCAAACGACAGGCAGGGACAGTCATAAATTCAGGTCAGGTGAAAAGGTCCTGGGCAAGGAAAGAAGGGAAAAGGGGGTAATAACCCTTAAGTTGAGAACTTTATCAATAGCAGCACTTAGAGGTTAGAGTCGCTTTCACTGGACTTATTCTCGAGGTAGAGAGAGAGAGTTCAGGTGAAGTCCACTGGTCACAAAAAGCAAAAAGTAAAGGATTTCGTGCTGGAAGTTCTGAACTGAATGACCAAAAATGTCTACAATAACACCTTGTTGTATTAAAGAGATGCTAAAGGGTTTGTGTAGCTAATTATTCATATCAAACTGCTATTATATTTGTCTTAAGTGTTAACCAAATTGCCAGAACTTCACAATTATCAGAACTTTCTTCTTCGAGCACACAGAGTATTCAAGGTGAATAACCAGCAAACTGTCCCAGGCACATGTTGACGTTGTGCATTGGCAAGCCCCAAAAATGATTTATGGTGGAGCTTTATGAATCCCAGGCCAGTGTAACACCAGTGGGCCCATAACATGGCTACTGATGCCAAAAAAGCCACTGTTCCCTGTCCCTTGTTTACAGAGAGGGGCAACACACACTACCCCAGCCCAGGATCAACACTGGAACGTGTCACTCAGTCCTGAGGACATTATTGTCACATTAAACGCTGCACAGATTAGATTAATAATCCCTGTGTTTAAATGGTTGAACTCAAAGGTAACGTAGTGGGAGGTGATTTAGAGGGTATATAGGCTAGTTGCGATAGTTGGTTAAAAGATCACCAAAGTGTTTAACTTTTAAGTACACATTCAGTGCACTTTACATTTATATGAACACATATAATCATTCTAAACCTACAAATGTAAGACCTGAACCAGCTTACAATGTCAGAGAGGGCTGTTTGCAGTGTTTAGGAGAGTTGGTGTTCAGCTTTAATATGTTACACTCCCACGACATATTGAGACACAGTTTAATGACTGTCGTTCAACGGGAAAGCCACTGCGCATTTTACGCAAATCATAGACGGTAGGCTATGGGATAAAAGTGAACCATGCATTGTTCATCTGTGCCATAAACCCGTTACACTTTAGAATAATTCGTTAATAGACTTAAAAGTACCGCACTTTTGATAAAAGTTGATAAATAAACCAAAAACAACAGCTACACACACACACACACAAGGTTAATGGCAATAAAATCCACACCAAAGATCAGCCATGGAGAAATTACGCACAGCAGTTATCCTCCAAGGATGCCGAATAAATAATGTTTTTATTCTAAGTAAGCAATTATACAAGCCTGTTATGATTGACATGAGATGAAGAAGAAGTCTCCATTATAATTACAAATACCTGTATTAAACTTACTTGTTTGATCGTATGTCTGGACGAGAGTGAAAGGTCTTTGCTCTAAGCCACTAGAGATGCGTAACGGTCCTCGCCGATGCTTCTAGCGCTCTTATTATGTCGCCCTGCCCTTTGTTTCTCCCAAACTAGTTTGAGCTGGTCACATTAGGGCCACATTTAAATTAACAACCACCCCGTGACATCATTCACCCACGTGACACGTACGGGTCAGATGCGTAAAACCATGCATGTATGTATGTATGTATGTATGTATGTATGTATGTATGTATGTATGTATGTATGTATGTATGTATGTATGTATGTATGTATGTATGTATGTATGTATGTATGTATGCATGCATGCATGCATATTGAATGTGCACAGTGACTTTTAACTTCATTTTATGTGAATGAATCCCTATAAATTGATGCCATTACTCTCTCTCTCTCTCTCTCTCTCTCTCTCTCTCTCTCTCTCTCTCTCTCTCTCTCTCTCTCTCTCTCTCTCTCTCTCTCTTGTTTGTATCACAGACAAATATTGATCTTAGGTTTGTATAAAAAAGAACTCTGGTCTCTGCTTGGTTTATTTGGTGTACTATTATATTCCTATACCAAATTCCCCCATCAAACATAATTACAGTGAGAGCAGAGAGAGAGTGTCCTTAGTAGCTATCATTGATAGTATCCAGTAAGGTATTCTGATAGTGTGCCATACTTAAATGCCCTAGACATGTGGTGGTGATGTAATGTATTACAGGATGAGAGGAAGGATTGATAAATCATTACACCTATAAATACTTTCTGAGCTCTGCGCTTAAGTACTGTAACGGAAACTGCTTAGAGGAGGTTCTACTAAGGACACTGTATTTGTTCAAGGCACTTCAGCTATTTTGTCAACACACACTAATCTGGGTTCAGTACAGTGGACCTAATCTCTCCACAGAGGAGCCCTGGCTGACATGCAGGCTGAGTCTCTCCCTTCAGCAGCCATCGCACTGATGGTCAGAGGGGTGCTGGGTCTGGCATGTTTGGGGGGGGACACACACACAATGTCAATAAGACCAACAGTAAGCATGGTATGGACAGCAAGCAGGAACAATTCCAGTCGCCAATCGGATGACACGCCATCAGCAAGTTAGATGCATGAGAACCAGTCATTTCCACCAATGTCATCATTCTAAGGCAGAATACAAAATAAAAAAACATGTAGATTGTTGGAATGTTGAGACACAGGGGAATTAGCTATCAATGCTACTTTCCCTCAGTCTTTCTTATAGCTTCATATGAGTTTGTCCTGCTTTGTTGGCACAGCTCCCAGCTTTCTTACCTACCCATCTCCAAATGTTCTGTATGTGCTCTGTGTGCTCTCTGTTTGGTTCTGTGTTTTATGTTTTATGTTTTCATGGGCTAGCCCCCAGGGAGGTTTCCGAGATCTCTATCTAATTTGTACATACAGTATCTGTATCAGTCTTGCAGCCAGGGATTATCAAACCACCAACAGCCCACATGAAGAGCTTTTTTCATATATTTTTTATAAGCTAAACATGGCTTTCAGCTTTTTTTCCCTACAAACTGTGGATAGCTGTTTTGCTTGCAACACATGAGGGTACAACTGCACAGTTTCAACTGCCTTTTTCAATATCCTCTGGAACATCTGAGCCGATACTGTCATCTAGACATGTAGCGATGGCAGCAAGATAGAGGTGCTAGGCACATCAGGAACATATATGGAACACACAATTTATCACAACCACATCAGTGTTGTTGATTTAGTGGACAGAGTAATTATTTGGGACCTTCTTTTTAATACTCTTTTTTAAGAGGGTTGAACTGAAACCAACAAAAAGTTTAAACAAATGCAAATACAAGAGAACCTAAATCAAGTGAATACAACTGTTTAAGTACCATCCTTTATTTCCAAGCAGAAAATAACAAAACCAAAAAAAATCAGCCAATAGAAACAAACTTACATCAACATTTCACACCAGTCGGTCCATCACGTTTTGGTCACTATTTATATCAAGTAAAAAAAAAAAAAAAGATGAAATATTTTAGAATACCGAAAAATGCATATTCCACAGTAATTAAAATGCTTTAGAGTCGTTTTTTTCCAATTGTGATAAATAGATACTCTAGCCCTGAATTGCACAGCAACTCAAAATAAAGCACAGATCATACTGTATACACAAAGTACTGTTATTCCCAGATATAACTTCTTTAAAAATGTCATAAAAAGAGGCAGTTGTAAGTTGTCTGACCCCATTCAGTCACTGTAAGCACTTGCCTGCCTGCCTTTTACTCGTGCAACTGAACACTGTAGCAAAGGTTTGATTAATGAAGACATTGATTGTAGCATTGGTAGTAGTGTAAAATACTGTAATTCCACTCAACTGCCACTCTAAAGATTCCATTCCATTCCACTTGGATTTCTGCTGAAACTTGTAGAAAATAGTACTTTTCTTGCATGCTGAACAAGACAGTAAAAAGCAGTTACAGTATGGAAACCGAGAAAATTGTTGACTGAATTTTATAGAGACGTGATTTTTTTTTTAAGTGATACACTAAATGGAAAATGAGCTAAACCACATCTGGAGATGTACTCTGAGCTCCACACGAGTCTCGAATCTACGTCCTCAACCATTGCCAACATAATGTGAACGCCACTGAAAATACCCGATGTTAACCAGCTGAAAGCGAGCAATCCGATGGCACGAATGTGACTGATTTCAACTTGGAGTGAGTTTATATATATAAACATGTATTACTATCTCAACCTGTTTACACTCAACGCTGTAATCTCACTACACCACAGCGACCCCTGCCGTTGAGGTGAGCGCAACTGCGAGTCCTGCACCCCCCTATTGCCAACACCACTTGACTGTCACCGAAATACGCGATATTAACCATCTAGGCCATGAAAAGCTAGCTATTTGATGGCGTGGGTGTTGTTTTTTCTTTCTCAACTAGTTTGGCACTCACACTGAAGAGAAGTATTGTCTTACACAAACAATAAGCAATGTCTGGCAGGGCGTATCGTATGGCACATGAAATAACATGTCATTATTATAGCTTTACATTTTCTGTTGCATGTGCTATGGGGTAAAGGCACATCACAAAGCTATGGTGACAATGTGAGATTTTGAAATGTTTGTTGATACACAAGGGAACTAGATGGGAGAAGGGCAAATTATCTGCATGAAAGGATGTGCAAAAATGTCAGTGTAAGCCAAACTCCAGTCCACGTCTACGCTAGATTCAAATCTGTACACAGTTCACCTTTATGTAAGCGCCAAACCGTAACACTAATGCTTGAGTTTATTCAATTAAATCTCTTCTAAGAGGTCACTTCGTGCTACACGCTCCCTTTCCCCTTCCCTCTGCTATAAAAAGTGAGTTAATTCTGATTTTCTGTCAAAAAGGACTTAGATGATGGAGGATCAGATGGACTACTAAGTACTGTGGAGAGAGGATGTTTAGTTTCCAAGGCAACTTGACCAGGATTTCCAATGATACATTATCATTATGGGCTTAATATCTAAAAAAGAAAAATACAGACTAGGCTTCACTTCTTGGATGGTGATGATGGTGGTGATAAATCAACCAATGTCTGACCCAGCGTAAGTGATGGTTAATGTTTTGGGCAATCTTGGGGCCAAGAAAAATTATTTCAACAATATATTACAATAACGTTTCTTTAGATTCTCAGTGCATTTACAGTAGGCATAAAGGTACCATGATCTAACTACATACAGTACATTGTGAGATGAACTCTAGTGATGTTGGTTGTTTTGGATGTTTGGTCATGTGAATCATGACAAGTGACTAAGAATCATCCATCACTAATTCACAGGCGTATGTACTGTAAGGTCAGACCTTCACAATATTGCATCAACACCAAATAGTTGTCAGACCAATAGGGGTATTGTGTGGCACTACATTAATCTCTTCAAGGAAACATTTTTTGCAAGGCCTCTTTAAATATTGTTATTTAGGAAACGGTATGATAGCTTTGGTCAATATGTCCCATTGTGGCCTCTTTTATATACAGTAGCGTCAATGTATTTTGGGTTGACATTCTATAGAGCCATACAGTATTTTCTTTCAGTTCAAGCCATTGGAAAGTCAAAATCTTTGAAAGGATATCTGTGGTATTCAGATTTCCACACTGAGTATGGAAACGGATGTATCATTCATCTGACAGTTTTTTTTTTTCATCAGAATGTTGAACGGAATATAATACTATAAGTAAGCAAAACATTTCTGTGTTATTTCCAAAGTGCTCTATTCCAGATGACAGACAGTAGACTACAGAAGTTGTCACGTTGGACTAGACACAATAAGGTCTGAAATAATCTGAAACATACTGCAGCAAGTAGGCAGGCTTCAACAAAACCATAAACAGATTCATGCATCTGCATTTCATCACTGAACATAACAATATATTTGTCATGATGTGATTATAGTCATTTTAGAAGTGTAATAAAAAAATGGTTGTGGATCATTAGTGGCTGGGAGCAAATTGCAAATGCATAAAATTATTATAGAAATTCAATTTGTTCCCTGCCTTGAGACTAACACGATATTAAAGTTATAGTGAAGTCAAGAGGGGGGCATACTGTCTTCACATCTGAATGAGGTTAAAATAGAAGATTCTGACAATCAGTATGAACACGGTATAAACTGAGGAACACATACTTTTGTATGAGAAAGAAATACTACAAAATGTATAACTAAAAAATTAATTTACTTATCAAATATAAAACTATATGCACATTGTATAAGGGGTGTTTATAATTTCAGTATAGCTTCTGCAACATTGGGCGTCTTTCATTGACAACATCATCTTATGTTAGGGTATTTCACTCAGTGTTATCTCCACATATCTGGCTGTAATAGAGAATAAGTAGGATTTTACAATTGAATGCATCTCTTCATTTGATGCCATTGAGGGTTGTTTAAATGTAATTTAACAAGAAGGGAAAAAAAGGAATACTTAAACACAGCACAGACGTGTGCGTGTAGTTCTTTGTAAATGCATTTACAGGTACATTTACAAGTATGTTCAGCGAATAAATGGTTATATGCAACAGAGCAACAACGACTAATCTAAAAAAATACAGTAGATCCACAGTTACTGTGGTGCCCCGTTGAACTAGTTAGCTAGTTATGGTAGGATAGCTTTCTGAACAAGAGGAGATCTCCCCCATCATTCTATACACATTATATAATATGGAGACGATTTAAATGAATCACATCTCTGTATAACTTTAATTCAAAGTTTCTGGTTTAAATTGCCAGTATTTAACAGAGATTAAAACTATGGAAAATAAATAGCATCCACAAATCGGTTTGTATTAAGACAAAAAAAAGGTTATTCTTTATGTAAAAAAAACACACAACATACAACCCTAAATTTACAACCCACACAATCAGAGCATTATTATTTGAGTTTGATGAACATAACCGCTGAACTGTGTGTACATGTTGAAGATCAAAAACAAAATGTTGAAGTGAATAAATATGCCTTTGAAAAGAGTTAATCTGTAACAACATGAAAGAGAAAAGAGAAGCTCTGCAGTTCGGAAAAACAAATACATATCAAATGTACATGATGTAAATAAAGACCAAACACAAATTGTTACATTTACAGTAATACGTACATATACAAATGATATGGACACCAATCTGCTTAATTATTTTTTATAAGAAATATGCAATGACTTGAAGTAGAAATTGATCAGCAGAAAGAAGAAAGAAAGAAAAGGCAATTGAAGCTGCAGTGCGTTAACACAGAGCGACTACAGTACATACAAGTGTTAAGTACCAAACTGTACCATCAGAAGCCAAACACTTTGTAGAAAACAAGAAAAGAAAACGTACTGTAGAAAGAAAACGTTAAGCAAAGTGATCGAAGCGCACGACTCCCTCTTCCCTCAAGAGCAATAATGAATTTGCTCAATCTAACATTTCTCAATAATCTCAGTTGTTATTCAGTGATGGAACAAGTATTCAGTGTAAAATGTCCCAGGTGGGGGGAACTAAAGTTTGATACCATCCATCTGCAATCTGGGTGGAGAAATCAGTCAACAAATAACCAGTCTTGTCAAATACAGGTTCAACAGCAGTAATATGGACAAATTAAAACCTTAATCATAAGTATGTCACTGTTGGTTTCCTATAAACAGCTGGCCTTAAAAACCGGAAAGTGAAAATACCCTTTTGAAATCCATTGAGTCGTTCTCGATCTGTTCAGTTGAAACCATCATGCTGTATTTATAGACAATGAGTGACGCGCCGGGTCCATTTGGAGCACAGAATAACACATTTACCATGACATTCAATTACCCAAGCTCTTTGTCCTGAAACCTTAATAAACAGCAACATCCTAAATTCTATTTGTGATCATTCAACATTCAGTCTTGGTGGTCAATTGCGAGCGCAACACAACCTTGGGGGAAAAGATGATACAGAAGAACCATCTCTTCCAAGCATTTTCTTTTTTTGGCAGTGCAATATTCAAGTCCAACTGGTCCCCTGTAATCTTACACGGTGGACCTTAGGAGTCTCTCTACTGATAGCACCCCCAACTTCCCTTAGCAGGTGCAGACAACACTTGCTACCGTTAATAAAAAACATACACCTTCACTGGTGGAGTTTTTTCTTTTTTTGGCTGCAGTAGGTTTGGCACAGGTACTGGTGAGAGAGTGGTTTGCAGTCTGAGGGCAGACCATGGCGGTTGCGGTCATGGTCATACGGCGGTCTCCTGGTCCTCTCTCTGGATCATCTGGTAATGCTGGCGGTTCTCTAGGTAGGCTGCCAGCGCCGCGTCCTTGGCCTTCTCCGCACGATGCTTTGGCGTATCACCCTGCAACAGTGGACAGGCAGAAAAGAAATAATACATTAGACTTATATAGAGCTGGGGTGCTTAGGTGGCGTAGCGGGTTAAGCGTTGACCATATAACCGCAGGGTCCCCGGTTCGATTCCGGCCGGGGACATATCCTGCATGTCATCCCTCCTCTCTCTCCCACCCATCCTTCCTGTCTAAATCTCTACTGTATCTGTCAATAAAAAAATGAAAAATATGAGTGGGACTGCCCCACTCAGAAAAAAAAAAAAAAAAAACTTATATAGAGCTTTTCTAGACACTCAAAGACGCTTTACAAACTGAAAAGATTGAGTAGTAAAATAAAAAGAAACAAAAATAAATAAAAGAAAGTATAGGGGTCTAATACATTTTTAGATTACTAAATCTAAATCTAAGTGTCTTTGTAGGACAATCTACTCTGGATACTGCAAACTATATCTAGATTTCGGGCGGAGAAGCGGCGAAAACAAGCAATGCCAGCGTCCTCTCTCGACCGGCATTTTTTGAAAAGTGAAAAGTCTTACTAAATATGATCAATGTAATGTTAGCTAGCTACCTCTAAACATGGATTTGGCTGGGCATACACTTATTAATTTGAGGTGGTAAACACAGTCTGTCTATCTTATCTGTTTGGTTAACTTATTAGGTCAAATACAATGAAAAGGGTATAGAGAATCTGTTAGATACTCTCCAATATTGTAAAGTCCTGTTTGTTCTGTTTCACTCATATCAAACCTCTCACTTAAACATTGATGTCATCAGCCTTTCTAGCGAACATCCCCTGCAGTATATAGTATACATCGTTATATTCTGTAGGATTAACTTGCGCAGGAGTGATACAGAATCGTAATACTTCCACCATACTGTTCCCTCGGTCTCTCACTATCTTTGTTTTATGAAGCATACTTTTACGACATGTTGTTAAATGGCAAGGTAAACAATAATATAAGATATACCCGACCTTGAAGAAAATAAGTGTTCACTATGTTTTGTTGTTGAGAGTTGCAACACACACACACACGCACACACGCACACACGCACACGCACGCACACACACACACACACACACACACACACACACACACACACACACACACACACACACACACACACACACACACACACACACACACACCGAACCGAAGTATTATTCTGCCTAAACTTCTAAGGGTGTATCATAATAATTGTTTATGCTTTAGATGTTTTAGATGTTTAGATGGTTCCCATTATCAACAGTGAATCAGACCCCAAAACCTCCTCTCTCTGTACAAAGGACACAAAGTCAGCGTTTGCCAAGGAATTACTAATTAAAAGTACAGTAACTGGTAGGGTCTGGGGATTTTACAGACTTAATGAAAGTCTTCCTTTTCATCTGAGGGCTTCCTGTGAGAAACTTCACAAATGTAGATCACTGCTAATTGTATTTTGCAGTGCATACAGCAGAGAGAGAGAGGGAGAGATAGAGATAGAGGAGAAACAGGAGGGTGAGACAGAGATAAGACACAGAACTGCACATGTGCCGCTTTCTCAAGGCCAAAAAGGAGCACAGACAGACAGACAGAGACAGACAGAGACAGACAGGCAGGCAGGCAGGAAAGAGTTGCATCCACAGGCCACAGGGTATGAATCATGAAAATCCTGCAAGATTACATTTTTCACTGAGGTATCACGCGATAGAGGGCGATACAGTAGCCAAGTGTCATGCAGTAATTATGTTAAGAGTAAGGGTAGATGGAAGGGTAACAAAAGGGTCGAAATAAGGGTACAAAACTACACGAGCATTTAATACATAATCAAATAATGACAAAATGGCAGAGACGACAATTCCCTACACCCGACAACACCTTGAGTTCTCTCTCTTCTACATCTCTACAGGCATTCAGTTGGTCCTCAGAGCAACTGTTTGGTTAATCACAAGGGCATGGTGGGAGAGACTGTGCGGTACACAGATTACCGTACGCATCCCACTGTACATGTGGTCGATGAGACGTTGTAGGGGGAAAAATGTGTCTCAAGTGGTCTGGTGCCATGCAGGACAGAGGGTGGAGGAGATAGAAACCAGATGAATAATATTATAGGGATTTTCAGTTAGAAAATTAAAGCCTTGTGTTTTCTAATGCAGACCTATGTAGTCCCTGTGGCCACAGAGCAAATGTACCCAATTGGCTATCTCTGCAGGAGGGCTCAAACACATCAGACATGTTGGGCTGGTGGTGGGTGACGGTTAGCCGATTTAATGAGCTTTGCAGGAGTCTGCCTGGTTTGCTTCAAATTGGGACGTGTAGATTGTCAATCATCATTACTCGAGGGACCAATACATAGCCTAGCATTAATTCACAAAATGAAAGAGTATAGGATGATTCTGTGGGATACATTACACAACCCTTTTGCCCTTTCTACAGTCTCTTGGTTGGAGTATTTGGCACATGGAGACGAATATATAGACGGATATCTCTCCATGAACATGATCTTCTCGAGAGTTTAAACTACTCTGGTTTCTCTTCGTCTTTCTGTTTCTCTTTCTATTCATCCTGTACATGTGTACTGAAGTGCGCTGGGAGCAGTGTGGCTTTGCTACTGTGTGAAAAGATGAGAGGATGTGGAAGGGATGGAGGGCGCATGGAGAGAGTCATCAGACTTTAGTTTATTAGTTTATAGTTTTGTGGACAGTCCCCATTAATTAACAGCAGTAAAGCAGTACATGGAGCAGCTTTAGCCTACATGGCTAATTTCCAGCTGTAGTCCCCAGCAAAGTTGTTAATATGCACCATAAAATATATTAGTTAAAAGAAAGATAATTACATTATATTTACAATTAAGGCAAGCATAGGCAAAATGAAGAAAAACTTACAAACATATTGCACATGGATGATGGCAGCAATCAATGCGGTTCGTGCAATAAAAAACAATACAAAGGGAACACAGGAAAAGAAAATGGTCACAGCGACCACAGTGAAAGCACATACGAGACACACATGCAGGCGGGTAGCAGAGTGGGCAGGAATGAGGGGGGATGGATGGAGAAAGTAGGGAGGGTTGGAGGGTTGATGGAGACAGTAGGGAGGGTTGGAGGGTTGATGGAGACAGTAGGGAGGGTTGGAGGGTTGATGGAGACAGTAGGGAGGGTTGGAGGGTTGATGGAGACAGTAGGGAGGGTTGGAGGGTTGATGGGAGAGTAGGGAGGGTTGGAGGGTTGATGGGACAGTAGGGAGGGTTGGAGGGTTGATGGGAGAGTAGAGAGGGTTGGAGGGTTGATGGAGACAGTAGGGAGGGTTGGAGGGTTGATAGAGACAGTAGGGAGGGTTGGAGGGTTGATAGAGACAGTAGGGAGGGTGGATGAAGACAGTGGGGAGGGTTGGAGGGTTGATGGAGACAGTAGGGAGGGTTGGAGGGTTGATGGAGACAGTAGGGAGGGTTGGAGGGTTGATAGAGACAGTAGGGAGGGTTGGAGGGTTGATAGAGACAGTAGGGAGGGTGGATGAAGACAGTGGGGAGGGTTGGAGGGTTGATGGAGACAGTAGGGAGGGTTGGAGGGTTGATGGAGACAGTAGGGAGGGTTGGAGGGTGGATGAAGACAGTGGGGAGGGTTGATGGAGACAGTAGGGAGGGTTGATGGAGACAGTAGGGAGGGTTGATGGGAGAGTAGGGAGGGTGGATGAAGACAGTAGGGAGGGTTGATAGAGGGAAGTAGGGAGGGTTGGAGGGTTGATGGGAGAGTAGGGAGGGTTGATGGGAGAGTAGGGAGGGTGGATGAAGACAGTAGGGAGGGTTGGAGGGTTGATGGGAGAGTAGGGAGGGTGGATGAAGACAGTAGGGAGGGTTGGAGGGTTGAAGGGTTGGTTAGGGAGGGTGGTTCTCACCTGTAAGTCTGTCTTCATCAGGGAGGCCCCTGCCTCCACCAGGTAGTGACAGATGGTCCTCTGACACAGGGACGCTGCTCTGTGCAACACCGTCTCCCCGCTGAGAGACACACGGGAGAGAGACACACGGGAGAGAGAGAGACACACGGGAGAGAGACAGACACACGGGAGAGAGACAGATATGAAGATGTCAGATACACTATGTATGCCCACGTATGTGTACAAATACAAAAATAAAGGTGACATGTACTAGGATAGTCTGAATATAATATAACGGAACTTACTTTTCTTTTTCAGTCACATCCAAGAGATCTGTGGGTGCTGTTTTTTTGGCAAGAGAGAAAAATAAATAAATATATAAAAGCATGTCACTAAAACCAGTTATTATGCCCTAAGGTTATCTGATATCCTTTTTCTAGAGTAGTAAAAAGCTTGTGTAAGAGGAATTTCTGTCTGAAAAATATGTCCTGTGGCATTGTGCGGCATCGCTGAGTACCGCCGTCTCTCTCTGATTCACAGCCCTAAACCCCACAGATTGAATTGTATCTGCACAACCTTGAAGAGTGCCCAAGCCTGGGGTCAATTTTGTACAGCGACTGTCAAGTGTTTTTAAAAAAACACAAAAAGGAGAGATGCCATTGACGAAGCTAAAGTGCTGAGCTAGCGTCTGAGGCTTGGGATCTATGACATTTCAAACTGTTTAGAATTGTCGAGTGTTGTTGGAAGGGTGTCCTTCTTTCAACAGAGAATATAATACCAGGGATGCAAACTAGTGATGGCACCAAAAGGTGACAACAAAGTTTACACCCCCTGAATACAATCTGAGAAAAGAAAATGTAGTTGTAACTCTTTCTGTTGGTCCTACCGTTGTCGAGGATGTAGCGGACTGTCTCCTTGCTGCCTGTGTTGACAGCGTGGTGGAGCAAGGTGCAACCTGATTCGTCCTGGACTGTCAGGTCGCCTCCCAGTTTGTGCAGCTCCCTCAACTAGGAGAAGAAACAACATTATGCCATTATTGCATACATGTTTTATATCATCGTCACTAGCAGCTGTGATGTTGGGAGGTCCTCCTCATTCATATGAACGAAGGTCACTTCTGTGTCCTGTCTATAGCTACAAGGTAAACAGCTACCTTGAGGTCAAGGTGTCAGAGGTGGGACTATCCTTTCCTTGTTAGCTTCCATGCTAACTATAAAGAACAGTGTGTTCACCATTGGCCACTGGCATCTCCCGCTTACCTTCTCATGGTCCTTGCTCTTCACACATTCAATTAACACTTCTGGTGTCACTGCAAGACAGGAAATACAAAGGGGACATGTAGATTTGTTTTTTAAACAACACAGCAGACAGCAATTTTCTAACCGAGACATTGATTGTCTCTTTTGGGAGCAAGTTTAAATCGGGATACATTTGTTTTGCTTCAATGTTATGTAGATGTCATGGTATTTATGACAATTGTATTATAATACTGACAGCTGTTGTGGTAAATCATTGTCTAACTAGATGACAACACTATTGCAAAACAAAAACAAAAACAAACAACAATTAGCTCAATAAACGTGAAGACAATGTATGAGCAAGGAGAAGAGAGCAAGACGCATTTGCAGCCTTCAGTCTAACAGACCGATAATCACAAGATGGATCACAGACAGTTTTAATGAAGACGTGTAATCACATTAGTGTCTGGTGAGTTCTCGGGGTCTCCGTCTCTAATATGCCAAATCCTTGTTCAAAGCACCAAAAAATGCCCCTTTGTAGATTATTTATCCCTAATCCGCCAATCTGCATGTTTCCCCTCGTAGAGAGGCGAGGGGGAACGAACCACTCAAACTCAACATTCCCCAAAGCATTTTTCCACAAA
>NC_137689.1:4271178-4273678 GCF_963989245.1 Nansenia antarctica | reverse complement strand
TGTCCGTCATATTGTGGCCAGTATGTACTGTAGTGATAACAATGATCCACATGTTTCTGTCCAAATCAACATGAATACATCTTCAATCATTACCTATAGCTTCTACTAAATGCAGCAATCATATTCAACAATTATCTACAGTATCTACAGTACTGTCTCCCTTTGCTAGGAGTAACATGATTGCACTCAAACTTATAAATAAAAAATGTGAAATGCAGCATGCTGTGCAAATTACTCAGTAATTGTTGCAGTTTGCTTTTAAGATGATTTTTGTTAAAGAAAAGAAAAGAAAGGCTAGTCATTTGCTTTGTATCAAAGCTATACACTCTGTAAAGAGGAGATTATTACAGGCTAATTACTAATTGAATAGAAAAACAAAAGCCTGTGCTTCAGTGTGCTAGCATCCTAGGCGTTTTCCCCGGACAAGGCGCTAATTCTCAAATGAATTGAAACGTAGGAAATTATTACAATTGCATGACAGGGGAAAAAAAAATCTGTCAGGAGAAACAGCAACAATTAATCACACTCTGGCAGATCACTGAAGTGACAAGTAAACTGGTGTTAACCCGCAGTAATTAACGCAGCATCTCGGCATGTTTTGTATAACAGTATACACATGCATTTCATGTACAAATCCAATTTGACTGAATTTGAGTGAGAGCCAGTATCTCAGTTGTCCAGACAGAGGGACTCGCTCGCTAGGACACAGTGACAGAGAGAGGAGACACATGGGGTCTGTTGTCCCATATGGCTTCAGCAGCAGCAGCTGGATGTCGATCCCTTCTGTTTCACTTCCTGACAAACTGGCCTACGAGGACGTTGATACATTTGGAAAGACAACGTCGCCACAGTATGTTACACATTGTTAAGACTCCCTGACATGTTCAGTCTAACAGGCCTGGTTATCAGTAGTACGTGCTGTGCAACAGACATTTATGGTATATTTCTTTGTGGTTTGTGAAATAGTGTAGACTCATAAACTAAGTCTAGTGAGGTTCAGAGGAAGCTTTACAAAGACGAGAAATGAGGGAGAGAAGAGAGTGAGGGAAAGGATGGAGAAGGGGTTTGGGTCTCACCTCAACGTTGGTTTGAAATCAGCAGCGGTAGTGTTAGACCGATGGACACATCCTGCCCTTTAAAAGCAACACCAAAAACATGGATGAACAGATGAGCACATGAACAGAAACCATAAAAATATGGCTGATATGAACAACAAAAATACTAAAAAACTAGACAAACCCACTGTGTATTATTGTAAGTTCAAGAGCTCCGAATGAAGTGTATATATATCTCACCACTAATGCAATCCTTACAATAGGTGCACTTCCAATGAAAAGGAATTCTAGCACTAACACCTAATGTAACTGCATTGAATACAATTATCACTCTAGATTCAGCGGTGCAGGAGGCAAATGCAGTACAGAGCTGAGGCAGCAAGTCATATAGACCAGCCTCAGGGTAGTCGTAACAACGTTTAGCGGCCTCTCTGACATACCTATGATTTAAAGTATGAACATGAGTTATGATGGCTGACCTAAGAGGCAAGCAGCAGAGGGCTTTTCTTGCGAACAAAAGCAGGACTGCCGTTTCTTTTTTGTTTTCAATTTTACCTGTACTGCGCCTTGGCTAAATTGGTTTATTTTCCCCCGGTACTGTTACACTGGTGGCAAGTGGCCATGGAGTCTCACGGTTAATGTCATTGCCATGGCCGCAATATCAAAGAACAGCCTTAACATCTTTATATTTCATGGCAGATTCCATTTTGTTAGGGCGAGGTTGTGGCGGATGCCATTATACATTGTAATTTACCCCTTCCCTTCACGGAGCGCAGTACAACGTCAGTATAAACAAAGAAACACCTAGCATTGAAAACTTGGCTCGAATGAAAATGTATTTTCTTACAAACTTACTACCCTGTCCACAAATCTTCTCTAATTCATTGGTGTTTTTCCATAAAGACAGTTATCATCGATCTGTTAGAACAATCTGTTACATAATATACGTGATACTAAAAGAGATGGATTTGTCGATAGCTCTCACTGTGTACATGCATTATGCAGAGTACTTGAGTACTTTGAAACTTCATGACCTTACTTTGAACTACTATATGCATATAGGCCCTGAAACTCCGTTGCCTCATGTACACTGTTGTTTCTCTGAGGCTGAATGTCTTTCTGCTCATTAAAAACAACATTTCAGTGCTTATCAGTTCTGTTTCAAATGACTCTGGGCAGGGGTACAAACTTGTCACCTTTCTGCTGAATTAGCGGGTTTTACCTCAAAATAGGTCATCGTGTAGATCTATTTTTTTTGGGGGGGGGGGTCTAAGTCTCATCCAAATCACATGATGCGCGAGCTACCTAATCTTCCTGTCTGCTAATCTCTGCTGCTGTTGAAATAACTTTTAGCTTCAGGCAGCTAGGTACAATTCCAGACAGCGCGGAGAACACAGTCACGGTAAACTGTTTTCGAGGTAATTATGCAGGTGTTAAGGTCAGGG
>NC_137689.1:4228678-4261178 GCF_963989245.1 Nansenia antarctica | reverse complement strand
TTTTGTTTTGTTAACTGCAGCTTTTTTTGTTAACTTTTCTTACCTGGGACCGGGTGAGGAGGGGGGGGAGGACGAGGACGATGGGAAGGCGAACTTGCGAGACGCGGCTGAGAATTCGCCGGAAGAATCCACCAGATCTGGCATCCCTGGCGAGGTGCTCACTGTCTCCGTGATCACGAGCTCAGGGTCCAGGACGAAGAGTTCATCCTGAGATATCTCCGTCACATAGTTCAGGTGTTCCTGAGGAGAGAAAGGGGGCAGAGAATGCTCATTAACTGGTAGCTAGCGGTACAGATGGTATGGTATGGGCCATTGTTCATGTTTTTCTCTGTGGATAGTTAAGCAGAATAGACTATTCTGCATAATAATTTAACTGTCCTGCATAATGGCACACAGTGTACTACACATACCTGGGCACGATCAATTCTGTAAAACCGATCTGCAGTCGTGGCTAGAGAGGAAATAAAAAAAGAGTACATTTCATGTCAGAGTAGGCTACTGTATATACAGTAGGGATCTTGTTAAAGTATGTCACTTCAATCGCACCCACCCTAATGATGAATATCATACTGGAGGATCATATATACTGAAAAATGTATGCACTCACTGCAATGTAAGTTGCCTTGGATAAAAGCGTCAGCTAAATGGCGTATATTATTTATATATAGTTGGCGAACCAATGGACCAACGTTGTTGAAAATCAATGACACACTCGCTAGTCAAGCCAAAACATTGCAATGCAATGGATTTGGTGAACTAATCCCCACTACTCTACACTAACTAGGTAGTAGTGGGGATTACTCACCGAATCCATTGCATTGCAATATTTTCAGAATAAAAGTCTGAACATTTTGGCCAAAAGTCTGAACATTGGTTGGCGACTTGTTCACACACACACACACACACACACACACACACACACACACACACACACCCCCCCACACCCCCACACACACACCGTATTTTAACGAGGCCAAGCCTGTACTTAATCAAAGGGTTTAGTTGACCTGATTAGACCAGTGCTCTGAGGCACACCGTGCTTTTGCCACCCGTTGATAAATGGAGGAGAAGATGGATAACCTGTCTAACAAATAGAACAAGTAGGAGTAAAGGGGGCATATCAACAGGGGCCCAGTGACTTGGAACATACGGTAGAGAGCAGAGAGTCACAGGGTAGTGACTTTAAATGACCTAACATCACAAAACTTCTTAGAACATGTAATTCTGTAATAGTCACTGGAGGATAGAGTTGGGCCGGTGGAAAGTATTACTGCTAGCGTACAGGGTACTGGGTACAAGCTTACACCGGTATAACTCCCACCACACCACGTCTATATGATTATCTTCTCTACGACACCCGCCAAAGCACAGGAGCCGACGTTTATTAAATGGATAAAATGGCATACACAACTCAACAGTCACACTGGGGAAGATGTTGAGCCTGCTATGGTAGCCAGAGAGGGACAAACAAGGTTCTGAGGAGAAGTACCGTAAACAGAATGCACTCACTGACTACACTTCTGAGTTCAAATGACACTTGTGTGGGAGAGGGGAAGAGTTACTTTGGTGGAAGAGTAAACAAATAAAAACGCAACATTTTGGACTCAAGACAGATGACAAAAGGTAGGGAACTATCATTATCAAGGGGATGGAATTCAGACACACAAAAACAGCTTTTCAAACGTAACTCAACATTAACTACAAAGCACGTGGCAGGATACCAGCTCGATTACTTCTGTTAATTTAACAGGCCACTAGATTCAGTTTGTCCACATGCAGTAAAAATACTGGAGGAAAACTTCTCCTGTCACAGAGTCTCGTGCCTTGGGGAAGATCCTAGGCCTATACTGGTTTCAACCCTACAAAGTTGTGCTTAACAGCTAAAGTCCTAACATGTTTTGGCTGTACTCTTCAAAGGAAATCAGTCTCACCCTCGCAAAGGAAACTGGTAGAGACATACAGTAGCTACTAGCGAGTGGAAAGAACGGATCCTGCCCTGTGAATGGCTGTGGTCTAGTGATCAAATACTGTCTTCTGCAGTCAGATGATGATTTCCCACGAGTCAGCAGAAATTCAACAAAAGTAACTCCCTCTCCCTCTACTCCCCCCCACCGCCCCACTCCCCCCACCCCTCCCTCCACGTCCAACCACCCCCCCAACCCAGTTTTGTTGGATTGTGCCGGTAATTAAGATTCGAGCTGCCATTTCGACTCAGCCAGTGGAAATTAGTTCTCTGCCTGGCCCCAGTGGGAGAAGATTCAAAGAGAGGTGTGAGTTGGATTTAAGTAGATGAGCCAGGCGCTTTTTTATCTTCATAACTCCATCAAACATGGCAGAGAGAGAAAGACCCCCCTCTCTTTGCTATAGCTACAGAAACTAAATTCAATATCCATAACCATAACTTCTGCTGCATCATACATAATACATACAGGGCCAGTTTCACAGACAAGGCTTAAGCCTAATCCTGGACTAAAAAGCATCTTCAATGGAGATTTTACATTGAAAGTGTGATTTAGTCCAGGACTAGGCTTAAGCCTTGTCTGTGAAACCGGCCCACAGTGTATGTTGCAACAGCTTAGTTAGACTAGCATTCATCGAAACAGCTAGAAGGTTGGTCTTCACCATACCTCGTCTATGCGCATGTCAATGCGGTGTTTTATACATTTAATAAAAACTGTATTACCAACTTATCTCAATGAGTCTGGGACAATGCTCTGGGACATAACCTAATGGGATCCGAAAGCTGCATCTTAATCGGGTTGTGCATCAATTGCTGTAGGTCTGACTAGAGAAATGTCTTAATCCTTATGCAATTAAGGTACCTGGTAAACGAAAATGGCTGAACCAATTGTTACAATATTCAGGGAAGGTCTAGACATTGGAATGGTGTATGAGCAGACTTAAAACGAAATGGCATACAAAGTGCGTTAATTTGCAGAGTCACTCCCTATCTTCCGCCGTAGACTGAAGACGCATCTCCTCAGGCTACACCTTAACTACTCCTGAGACCTCGACATCCCCTCTACCCCCCTGTAGTTTCTCTACTGTAAAAAAAGAAAAGAATCGTCCTTCTTCTAGAATTATGGCATGAGACAATGGCCCCTGGCCTGAGCATAGATTACATTTTCTTGCGCTGACTGATAGATGGATGATTGATTCACTTACTTAGTCAAATGCGTTTGTTGTAAGTCACTTTGGATAAAAGCCTGCAGTCTGCTAAATGCCAAACATTTAAATGTAATTGTACAAATTGGTAGTCAAACGGAGAAATTAGTGAAGGGTGAGGTTGAGGCTAATGCTGATTGCCCAATATATCCTTGAAAGACGGGCAGATAATAATTATTCTGGGAAAGGCCTTTAAATTAATAATAAAAACCAAAATATTTCTATACCCTGTCATATTAATTTATTAATCAATCAGTCAAAGAATAACCCAACTGAAATTCACTTGTTATGGTGGTAATCAAGGACGCTAATGTTGTTGTTGAGTAGGGGGGAAATTACGCATCCCTCCATGCATGACCTTTCCAGCAGACTGTTTTAGACTGTGTTAACGTGGTTCTTTTATTAACAGTGAATAGAGGCAAATCTGTCCTGATTTCAAGGAGCAGCTCAGGGATTTAATCAAGCTTTGAAAAGCTCCAGTAAAACTAGGCTGGAGAAGCTTACACCCTCCTCCTTCTTTCCACACAAACTATTACTAGTAGTAAGTGAATTAGCTTAGCATTGAGAGAACAGTAGCCTTCAGTTATACGCCATCTATCAGTCGACTAAGTGGTTGGAGAGAATCATTGGGTGTTCCACTCCTGATGTTCCACAAACTGACGTTCCACCACCTGACCTTCAGCTGACCGACTGACGCGCAATCTGTCAGATTCATAACAAATAGTCTCGCTATAATGAGAATAAGATGCGTTTAACTTCAACATAGCCTTGTTGTTACACAGACAATGTATCTTTGTCACCTTTGTCTCTGCAAGGCTGGATTACTGTGACACACTTTTAAGAAGGTATCCACAGCAATAGCCTGCAAAAGCTCATACGGAAACATGAACATATCACCCCTGTTTATATATATATATAATATAAATATAAAATATATTATTATTTATGCACTATTTATGCAATTATTTATGCTCTCAGTTGTTTTGTTTTGAGTCTGAGAAAGCTTCCCCTAGCACTGTTGTTTTTCATTGTCATTGTAGAGTTATTTAAGGAAGCTAGCTAGTTAGTTAGATTAGCACTGAATCCAGCTTCAGGTTACGTTTATTTTTATTTTTTTACATTTAGCAGATGCTTCTATCCAAAGCGACTTTGAAGTATATTTGTCTAAAGTAAGTGAATCATCTATACATCTGTCATCATAAGCAAAAAAACAAAAACAATAGAGGAACTGTACAGAGGGGTAGAGGGGGGGTGAAGAGGTCTTCAGGAGGGACAGTCAAGATGTCGCCTGAAGAGATGGGTATTCAGTCTACGGTGGAAGATACATAGTGACTCTGCAGTCCTGATAGCAGTGGGAAGCCTTTTCCACCAAACAGGGCACCAAGACGGTGAAAAAAAGCTGTGACTGAACACTGAACAACACTTTAACTTGTTCTCTCGTGACTTTAACTTGTTTGGGGCTTCATACTCTTATGTGAGAGTACATTTCTACTCGAGGCATTTTGGGCTTTTTGTCGTTATTCATCAGTTATGTTAATGAAGCCATATACCAGATGTTGTCCTGGTCATTTGCCTCAGCCTCACTTGAGCTGGCCAACCGAACTACCCGAGGACGGTGGTCTGTTGAGAACACGGTCCATTTTGCAGCATCCCGGCAGACGCGGCCAATCACAGTCAAGTGCGACGGTTCAAGTCAGGTGCATTATTTTTCCCCAGGAGCTAAGTATATATATTTATAATCATCATAACAACGGTTTTGAGATACAAAGACAATAAAATAAAACATATTTTTATTGAGGCTTCCGCAACCACTTTGGGAACAGCTGCTCAGCTGAGTGTGGTGTGTGCGGAGCGCTCCGAGTCTGTCATTAAGAGACTTAACTTGAACAACACTTTCACGTTTGCTACATAGTATTTGTGTGGCACATACATAGTGTAACTAGATAACATTATGAAATAGAGCGTGTACTATAAATGCCCACAGATTCACAAAGGACATAAGTCATGAGTATATCTGATATTATCATCATAGAGATTCATCTGTATCTATCTATTTATATGGTAACAGTATAGATCATGAGCAGAAATGTCAACATGGCCATGGAACGTGTGAAGTGAAGTGAAACTTTATTTATATAGTGCCTTTCGTACACGGATGGAACTCAAAGCGCTTGGAACGTGCAATTAAGTAGTTAAGAAAAACATTCAAAGCAAATGTAAGTTATATTATTAGATTGTTACAATAGGTGGAGCGTTGACTTCTGTTCCTTTGCATCAAGGCTGTTGATCTAAATTTGGCACGCCGGGTTCATCTTCTGCTTGCTTTAATTGAACTGGCAGATCCCATTTCACACAGAGCAGTGAGAGCACAGTGCACTTGGTGTTATGAAAATAAACATTCTCTGTAAAAATGGTAATGACTTGTAGAGAGAGGAATATACAGGATATATGCATGTAGATTTATTCCCCTATTTTCAGTTCTTCTATACAAATATATAGGTGTTGTAAACATTTGGCACCACTGTAATTCCAAGCAGTTCCTACTTCACCGTACATGAATAAATCTACGGCTAAAGGTGACTGCAATTCATTTTATACAACATCCTGCCATCCTGCCTACGATGCACTGATCCACAAACGACAAAGTCGCTGTTCTAATATCAGGTCTAAAACTTGATAACTGGATACACCATCATCATCACAAATTAATAATTCAGTGGTAATTCTGTGGTGAACGAACCCGAGCTCTACAGAAGGTGTTGTGACAGAGCTTCCCTCTGACAAAGAAGAGTGGATTATATGGAACAAGGCCTTAAGGAGGGATACGGGCCTCGAAGAGTGAG
This sequence comes from Nansenia antarctica, assembly GCF_963989245.1. Classification (NCBI taxonomy): domain Eukaryota; kingdom Metazoa; phylum Chordata; class Actinopteri; order Argentiniformes; family Microstomatidae; genus Nansenia; species Nansenia antarctica. The sequence continues at coordinate 4,255,170 of NC_137689.1, read as the reverse complement.
GCAGCCAAAAGTAGGAATATTAAACTATAGAAAGAAAAAAACGTTTCAGGATAAATACCAGCTCTTCAGAGGAGAGAAGTCGTACTTACAGTCCAAGAAGCACCACTTTGGCGAAAGCTTCTGCGAGGAAAGGGTCTTTGCTTTAGCCCCATCATCCTCCTGAGGAAGAAAGGGCACAAATGAGATTAGTTCCACAGCAGCTTGGCTCTATACACTCAACTTAAATGGGACTGGAAGGCCTTGACTCTGTATTGTCCAACTTACTGGTCCATTTAAAAAAAACAAAAATCAGCAGACTGATAATAATTTTTTCGCTGGGTGTAGGGCAAGGTTTAAAGGCTTGAGTCTTGTGTTCTGACACAGGCTTTTTTAGGACAAATGTAAAATACTTTTCTGGGCAGTGCAGATCTACTGCGGGGTCTCACGATCGTAACCCCTTTCCTGCTCTTTCACATAGCAAAACAATTCAATGGAGTTAAAGTGGGCAGATGTTTTTGCAAGCCTCTGTAAGCCTTGGCCCCCTAAAGACCTTACAATCCCTTTTACCTTCTGTTCTCCGCATTGGCTGAAGGTACTTAACTCCAACTGTTACAAAGGTACCATAGTTGAATGACCCGAGTGCGAGTGTTATTTGGCACCGAAATCTTGACACTCCTCAGAATTTCTGATGCTGAATATAAATGTAAGGAAAATGGGCTGAGGCCAGATTTCCTTTCCAGAAAGGTTTTTGTGAACTATTCATCACATTATTAGAGTGTAAGAGGCATGTTGGAACATGACTCAGAGGCAAGAGTGTAACTCATTTCCCATCTGAAGATACATTTTTACCTCCGAGGGGACCGACCGGTAGGCTAGCTCACAGAGAACACACAGTTCTGATCTGATGCATGCACTGAGGAGCACTGCTGAAAGATCATGCTCAGCTTATGGCACAAACACAGGATAACACCCACAAGTCACAATAAGAAAAACACACTCCCACGCACATAAACAAAGAAACGTGTTTTATACAAGGTAGCCAATGTAAGCGAGCGCTGCCAGAAGTATCTGGAATCGAGAACTGGGAGAGAACACATATTCCATCCAACCACCAAATGACAGATTTGTCATTTGAAAAGTAGAGAGAGTGCTCCCGTATATTCAGTGGAAGTCTGATTAACTAAAGCGAAGGAGAAAGGCCGTGCGCTGGGACTCCCACAGAGCAATATTATCTACTAATAACTACTGGACTTGTGCAGCTTGTTAATCAAAGGCAATCATATTCTTGATTAGAATATCGCTCTCGCTGTTTCTCTCACGTACATACAGGCACACGCACACGCACACACACACACAAACGTTCATGCACACTCGTGCATGCAAACACACAGAGCAAAACTAAATCTTACACACACACACACAAACACACAAACACACACACATACACACACACCACACACCATGCTTAGGGGCACTGAGGAACAAGGACACACACACACACAAACACACACACAAACACACACACACACAAACGCACACACACACACACACACACACACACACACAAACGCACACACACACACACACACACACACACACACACACACACACCACACCATGCTTAGGGGCACCGAGGAACAAGGACAACAACTCTTCCCAGGGGCGTCGGGTTAGGGTAGTTAGGGTTAGGGTAGTTAGGGTTAGGCCTAGACTTGTGGTCTGTATTGAGGGGAACCTATCAGGGCATTTACAGAAAGGCAAGAGGAAGGAGAGGGAGAGGGTCTCCTTAGTCCAGCATCATCTATTATGAAACATATTCACATAATATAGGCAGTTAGGTAAGTGATGTCACAGAGGACATGGGCATCTAAAGGAGGGGCTAGGGTGGGAGGAGTGTGTGTGGTTATCACTTGAGACAGAGTCTGGGATTCTATCCGCACTTCTCACTCCCTCCCTGGTTATGCAACTCAAGTAGTTTTTTTTTGCATTTTTTCGTTTTTTTTATTAGAAAAACGTTCTAATAGCATTGGGGTATAATACTTGAATATTGATGTAGCTAATTTGTTTTTTTTCCCAATGAGGACTTGCAGGATTAAATGCCTGTCCTAAACCTGTCAGTGCAGAGCATTGTATTTGAGCTCTTGCTTCATTTCCTTGGTTCATTTCTTCAAGATAACATGGAATGGCTGATCAAAGACGCTAACAATCGTATGCATGTTTATTCCAAAACATCAAACAAGTATTGAGTAACTGAAGCTCAGCACTCTCCTGTCATCGCCTTGTATTTTAATAAACAGAGGCAGATCTGACAGACAAGACAGCGTCATATTCCCACACGTCGTCTTCTTCAGACTGTGTATGAAATATTCAACCTGTTACAGTTCATTGATGTTACTTGGTTACTAGCCTCCGTCTTTGTGTTAGAGGACTACAATTTGATTTCAGGTTTGTTGTTTGCTCTGTCTATGGATGTTAGCTCCGAGGGAGAGGGTTTTGTTTTTGTGGGAATGTGTTGTTTTCAGACTTGTTCCCTTCCCTGCCACAGGCGGCACCATGCCTCTGTTACCAACCTGCAGCACCAGTCGTTTGAAGGAGGGATGAAAGGAGATGAAATCCTGCAAAGAGCCCCAAAAACACTGTCAACCCCAAAGAGGGAAATTCTCTCTGACCCGTTACATAAGTCACATCCTCACAACATGCCACAAGAGAAAAATAAGAATTGTTGTCATTAAATGACTATGACTGACTGGTTTTGAATTGACAGAAATTGGTTGAATATGGTGAGAGATCATCATCACATGACATTTGTGATGTTTGCTCTATGTTTGCCATTACGTGACTTTAGAATTATAAGGTTCTATCTCCATTTTTGTCAAAATTTAGTTTTTTACATAATCTGATCCATTAGGTGTTTATTAATGCCTGTGTGGTGTTATTTTAAAAATGTGGACATTTTTGAGTTAGTAATTCATAAAATACAAAGGTTCCATCTCACAAAACATAATGGAATGTAAAAACTTTGACGCTCAATATCTCTGAACTACCCTAAACGGAGATAGAACCTTATCATTCTAAGCTCACGAAATGACTATGACTGGTTTTGAATTGACAACAATTGGTTGAATATGGTGAGAGTATCATCACATGACAGTTGTGATGTTTGCTCTATGTTCTAATGCCATTAGTCTATAACGTTTTTTTGTTTAGTTTTTTTAACCACCAGTAATATTGGTATTTGGTGGTGCAAATCTTATTGAGTGATTTAATGACAGTAGTGGATTACACCAATTACAAGAGAGGCAATTACCATTCTGAACTACGTTGACTCATGCCTTTATTAGTAGCGGACAAACACTCAAACATCCTTTAATCCTTTTCTTCTGACGTGAGCCGAAGATAGCACACATTGTTCAAACGAGACAGAGTCACAGAGAGAGGCATTTAAGGGATTGTGTTTTCGAATGGAAGGAAGAATAAACGGAATAAACAAAACTGTAAAACAGAAGAGTAATGATAATCTCCAAATAATTTCATGCACTATTTAAAATTCCTTGGGTATTTCATCAAAAGAACAGAAGACAAGGGGGCAGGGTGTAATCAATTGGCTTAAGTCCATCCTCGAATAAGCAAAGATTCACAAACAATCACAAATGCAATCTTTCTAAGTCCTTCAGACAGGATTGTCTATGGAGATGAGTGATCATCCACCACCAGCCTAGAGAGCCATCTCGTGAGCTTAAGGTTCTATCTCCGTTTAGAACAGTTCAGAGATATTGAGCGTCAAAGTTTTTACATTCCATTATGTTTTGTGAGATGGAACCTTTGTATTTTATTAATTACTAACTAAGAAATGTCAACATTTTAAAAATAACACCACACAGGCATTAATAAACACCTAATGGGTCAGATTATGTAAAAAACTCTAAACCACCCCCCCCCCCCGCGGGTCCAACCTCCTACCCTCCTTCCTGACCTCTTGAAGGCCCCCCACCCCACCCCCCCCCCCCACATGTCCAACCTCCTACCCTCCTTCCTGACCTCCTGTAGGCCCCCCACCCTACCCCACCCCCCACATGTCCAAACTCCTACCCTCCTTCCTGACCTCCTGTAGGCCCCCCACCCTACCCCACCCCCCACATGTCCAAACTCCTACCCTCCTTCCTGACCTCTTGTAGGCCCCCCACCCCACCCCCCCCCACCCCCCCCCCACGTGTCCAACCTCCTACCCTCCTTCCTTACCTCTTGTAGTCTCTCGATATGGGATCGGCATGTTTCCAAGTCGCTGTCGCCCGGGACAACGATGAGGCCCAACGGGATGGCTGAGAGGGAGAGAGGGAGACAACAACATGCTGTTAACGCACCCCTGCAGGCTGTGGTATGTGATCGAGTCAGACGGTCTGTGATCAAGTGAGACAGTCTGTGATCAAGTGAGACAGCCGTGTCCACGAGTTAGCTCGTACACAGACAAGCTACGAGGCTCATTAGGGCCAAGTCGGACCATTACCTCAGAAGTGAATAGAGAGATGGCAGCTGCACTCTGCGACAGTTTATTACCACCACACACGAGGTGATAAGGAAGGTCCATCCCTGTCATATGGACAGAACAGACGTGAAAGACGACGGGACTATTAGCCCAAGATTTGTGAATTGAAGAAGTGTCTCTCTCTCTCTCTCCGAGGAGCAGCAAGTTTCCCAGGCAGAGAGAGAGAGAGAGAGAGAGAGAGAGAGAGAGAGAGAGAGAGAGAGAGAGGGAGAGAGAGAGAGGCAGATTTCTGAACTGAGGAATGTGCTGTTGCCTAGCAACCTTGGAACAGTCTATCTCTAATTCAATTCAGCTTCCTTCTTCTCTTTTTTTCTTGCCCTTTTCGCTGTTCCCACTCCTGCAACGACAGAGTTTGAGTCTAAGCCTCTTTTGAGGCTAAAGTGTGTACACTCTTTCCTGAGTCACTGAGGTTAAATCAAGGTGGATCCCTCCCTGATCTTTCACATGGCAGTTTGAGAACAAACAATGCTAGCTACTATCACACAGGAGGTAAACAGACTTATTTCTTACACCTGTGATTGATTCGCCCTTCTCGAGTTAAGACAAACAATTCACAAGGCACAGAATGACTGTTCATGTTGATGTGTTTGCTCCAACCTACAATAACTGTATGAAGTGAGCAATGACATGTCTTATCAAAAACAGCCTTGGAGAGGCAAGGGGTTTGCATTAAGAAGTATTGACCGATTATGTTTTTTCTCCGGTTTTTCATACAGTGGGTGCTTTAAGTTACTAAACATAATAATTCTTTACTCCAGACATCAGATCAGATGAAGTATCTCGGCCTATGCTTGGCCATCATTTATTTCTGTTGCGTACGCTGCCATCTAGTGGCGGAACATTAAATGGAAAAACAGCGACTACATCTTACATCTTACAGTACGTATTCAGGAGAGCCAGGGTTACAAAATAATTTCTGGATCTCCACCAATTATGCCTCAGCATGAACCATGAAAACCTTTGGAGAAGTTTTTGTGAACAATTTAGTGAAATCCATGTGAGCCATTATAATTGGAATAGCACAGTTTAAAAAAAGAAAAAAGAAAAAGACTTCATACTTTCGTTTAAACTTTGGTGGAACTATTCCAGCTAACAAGGTCTAGCTGAGTCTAGATTCATTAGAGGCAAGACAGCATCACACATGTGGGAGACAGGCCTCCAGGCTATTTTCCATCATTCTGAGATTTGTGTTTGCGAAGGATAATCATATGCAACTTCACAACCACCCAAGTTCAATGGCAGCAGCCTTCAGAAGTCCAGACCAAACAACTGCTACTACCCACACCAGTTGGAGACAAAACTGAAGATAAAGACACAGATATACAAGCTGCACAATTTCGGGGGAATGTGTTAACAAACAGTCTGTCTGGAACAGTCTGGAACAGTTTGGAGGGTGTGTATTTGAGAACAATTAGTTTGGAGATGAGGAGGGTGTGGGGGTGTGTGTTTGTGTGTGTGGGCATGCGTGTGCGTGTGTGTGTGTGTATATGTGCAAGTTTGTGTGTGTGTGTGTGGGGGTGAGTAAAGTGTTTGTGTATGTGCGCTTGTGCATGTGCATGTGCGTGTGCGTGTGTATGTGTGTGTGTGTGTGTGTGTGTGTGTGTGCGTGTGTGTGTGTGTGTACATGTGTACATCTGATGTGTGTGTACGCACGTGCATGTGCGTGTGCATGTGTGCATGTGTGTGTGTGCATGTGTGTGCGTATATATGCATGTGTGTGTGTGTGTGTGTGTGTGTATGTGCATGTGTGTGTGTGTGTGTGTGGGCCTGCTGTGTTCTGGAGGTGATTACCACGTTGTCCTGGCACAGGTGCTGCCTGCCTGTAGAACACAGAGCCTCTGACGGAGACCCTCCGGGGCCCCCGGGCATCAATTAGCCCCAGTAACGAGCAGCTACCTCATTAGCACCTCCTCACACACTTGATCTCAGGCCAAAGGCACATGCTATCCCACACAGCGTGACAAACTCCCAGCGATAGAGGGGGTTGATGGGTATCAGGCGGATGGGATGGCAAATCTGGGGCCAATTGCCCGCCTCAACCCCCCTGTCCTCCCCTCCCCTCCCCTTCTAGGAGACGCCAGGAGAAAATGAAAGACTTCAATCTCGGTGGGCGTCCTGCTAAGTACTGTGTAACAGGGACTTGTTGTTGCATCTGAAATTAGCGAGGCTAACTGATAGCTGCATCCTTTAGGGATGGCGAGCCAGGGGTTTGATGCGTCCTTCCTTCAACATCTTGCTGATAGATGCTATTTGTGCTTATGTGAGGCTGACAGTGACGGGAGAGTGTGTGCTGTCCTAGTGGAGATTTAAACACCATGATATTGTAGTGGTTTTATATCATGTTATACTGAGAAATGTAAGTCTCTCTACAGTTTGGTGAATCTAGCACTCAAGGAAGGCCCATTTCCTTCCTGTATGGGATGGGCCAAGATCTGTGGCGCAGTGAATAATTCTGACTATGGACAGGGCCCATGACTTGTGTACTCACAGATTTGTATAATATGATTGGTTCCCAAGAATAGTGACCTCATGACCAAGGACAGGTCTATATGGACATCTCCAACTGGTACCACAGCTGCACGGCAGCGGAGAGAAACGATCTACAGAGAGTCGTGAGAACAGCACAGGGGATCACCGGCGCCACCCTCCCCTCTCTGGAGGAGCTGTACAAAACACGCTGTCTCAGGAGGGCCTCCAAGATCTCCAAGGACCCGACCCACCCTGGGCACGAACACTTTGTCAAGCTGCCCTCGAACAGGAGGTACAGGACCCCGGCCGCTAGGACAAACAGACTGAAGGACAGCTTCTACCACAGGGCCGTGAAGGCCCTGAACACAGAAAAGGCCTAAGTTCTGGGCCCAAGACAAGTCCGGACGGATTGTATGGCAGCTAGTGCTGAGGCACAAACATGTACATTTTCAAGCCTGCAAACTTTAAAAAAATGTGAAAAAATACTTTCTTGTGAAATATGACAACCCTATTTGATATCTGTGCAGTATAGTACAGTGGATTGTGTACATAGCCTCTATTGATGTAAACCAGCTCCTTATCTTCTTGTGATTTTATGCATCTATGCTTTTTCCAAAATGTGTTTTTTTTTTTTTCCTTTCTTAAACACCAGGGGAGCCTCCCCTCCTAAATTTCGTTGTTTGGTACCTGTACTGTAACAATGACAAATAAAGTCTATCTATCTATCTATCTATCTATCTATCTATCTATCTATAAATATGAGTCGCACCCATCATTGGGGGCTTCCTTGCTTCTTGCTTATTGGTCTGCTCATTTCTCTCTGCGCTCATGTAATTGGGCTTAATAAAAGGCCTCTTTGGAGACAATTGATCTAAGCTCTTTATGCTTTGTAAGTTCTACTAAATCTATTAAGAATCAATTATATCCACGACAATATCATTACAGTACACACATGGTATCAACACTAGTGATAGATCACAACGATGGTACGAGGACACATGGATCATTGGGTGATGGCTATTGTCAGCTGCCTCAGGAGATTTACAGTACAGTGCATTATGATGAGAGCATAACTCTCTAAAAAGAAAACCATATAAATCTCACCTTTTTATGAGATCACTATGAGATACTTCAATGAAAATAAATCCTGCTTTCTTAGAGATGACTGCATAAAGCAGTATTCAAACACAAACGCAAACACAAGTCTCTGGATGGGACTCATCTAAGTAATGATTGAGTTGCGTTGGACAGAGATTAAAGTCCGTCGTAGACTGAAGACCCATCTCTTCAGGTTACACCTTAACTGCTCCTCCTGAGACATCTTCTGCCCCTCAGCACTACGTCTCCTAAAGACACCCGCTTTCCCCTCTACTGTGTCCCTAAAAACTTATTTTGCCCCCCTTGTACTGTTTCTCTGTTTCTCCAGTGTAAAACAAACAAACAAACAAAAATACTAGGTTTAGAAGAAGGTGATAGGAGAAGGTTTTTCCTGCTATCAATGGCCCCGGGCCTGAGCTGGATTACTCTTCTTGCTACGAATGGTGGACTGATGATTCACATGCTTAGTATTCAAATGTATTGATTGTAAGTCGCTTTGGAATAAGGCGTCTGCTAAATGGCAAAAATGCCAAAATGTAGATGAGATACTTACAGGCCTCTTTGAGTTTTTCCTTGTCGTAATGCAGCGCCTCGTAGTCGTGCATGCTGATACGGTTCACGCGGATCCTCAACCTCTCCGGGAATGGCTGCTGGCTGGGGGAAACACACATAGAAGAAAGTGGTTTAACATGCAGTTAATGTAGATGTCGGGAGGTGGGAATTTGGTTTAGGGACTGATTAAGACATGGGGGAGTAAATTGTTTTGTTCCAGATATTAAAATATGACTTAAATCCCTCTCTAAAAGAATATCATTCCAGAATTTGGGATACTCTCGGGTGGGATAATTTTGACACGAATAACATGATTAAGCACAATATGTTTTTTTTCTCCAAATTCTTTAGTAGAGTTCATGCTATTTTCCATATCAATTCGCAGGTTAAAATGGAGGACGTGAGAGATGGAAAAAGTTGGAAGTTATAGAGTAGATCTTTAATTAAATCCTGTCATCCAGAGAAGGCATTAGAAGCAGCTGATGGCAGCGAATCAACCTTCAACAAACCATCTGTGACAACCTGAGCCTCCAGACACACGAGGCTGAGATCAACAGAGATTCACCCCCTACGGTTTTGTCATTGTGATTGTTGCCTTCTTGGGGGATAATATATTCATAAAAAACAGTTGTGATCTGTATCGAATATAGCCTGTTCACAGTGTGGGTGGGAGAGTTGTTGTTAAGGTTTTTGGTTTCTAACCATCCTCTCGAAAAGGAAAGACACATTATCATGAATAAAAGTTTGGAAGGTCATAACCGAATCTCAGCCAAAAACAGCTAGAGCTAACAACCACAGTAATTGCGATTTTCCTTGGAAATTTTAACCTTCAGTATGAAGGATTCATAATGCCCCCTAGTACGGCAGCAAGTCAATACGCTGTCGCGAGACGGAACAGCGAAATCAACCAAGTATGAAATGAGCACGACTGTAGGCGAAAAACTTGAGTGAAAACAGACAATTTCAGAACCAAGAAAAAATAAATAGGGCTGTATACTCGATAATACACCTTGGATTCTCAGCCTGAAGATAAACCATAACTGAGACGACTCAGTGGGGATTTGTAGATGACTTTGACGAGTTGCTGCTTTTCATCTTTCTGTTTGTTTCCTTCCCCTTGCCTGTGTTAGTTTGCATGCACACGTCTTTGTCAGAGCTTCTGCCCCCCCTTGCAAATGACTCCCACCTTGTTTAACCTGTCAGTTTTCACCCAGCACACGCACACTTTAAATCACACAGCTGAGAGATTGAAGAGCAACCTGCGATGCTGTCGAGAACACTAACTTCGACTTGTGGATTGCAATTCAAACAACTTCTTCCACCACCGCCCTCTAGCACTAACAGACAACAGAGGCATCTCGGAGGCAGCTGAAAGGTTACAGAAAGCACAGAAAGCCTGATTTGTGAGTTCCCAACACCAGCCGTTTTCGGGCCTATTTTCAAAACCTGACAATAAACACAACACAAACACAAATAAACACAACTTCCAGGTTACACCTTAACTGCTCCTCCTGAGACATCTTCTGCCCCTCAGCACTACGTCTCCTAAAGACACCCGCTTTCCCCTCTACTGTGTCCCCTAAAAACCTCTATTGCCCCCCTTGTACTGTTTCTCTGTTTCTCCAGTGTAAAAAAAAAGAAGAAAAAAAAGAAAGGTTTTAGAAGAAGGTGATATGAGAAGGTTTTTCCTTCTATCAATGGCCCCGGGCCTGAGCTGGATTACTCTTCCTGCTACGACTGGTGGATTGATGATTCACATGCTTAGTATTCAAATGTATTGATTGTAAGTCGCTTTGGAATAAGGTGTCTGCTAAATGGCAAAAAAACCCGCTAAAACAAACGTCAACGCTAGCATGTGCTACTTACTCATTGTGCAGTGGTATGGAGGTTCTCCTCTTGGTCTTCTGCACCATGTTGGCTTGGTTCCTCAGGTTGATGTGGATGACGGAGGGGGCCAGCTTGCAGGGCTCCCCGTCAACCTGCATGGGAATGGACTTGTAGGTGGTGAGGGTGACCTCCCGACACTGGTTCAGCCTTTCGCCATGACCCCCGACCTGCAGCGTTGCCTAAAGAAACAACGGGAAGCAGGAAGAGTCAACGAAGAGACGAAGGCTTTGAATAAGGAGAAAATAAACGAACTACGCGCTGTATCGTCTTTCCCACCCAATCATGCACAACAAAAAAATGTCTTTCCTAAAAATAAAAAAAATCTAGAATTATGACTGCCAATGGCAGAGCCTGAGCAGAGATTAGGTTTCACGCAGTGACTGATGGTTAGACATGGTTTGGCGTCTGCCAAATCCTAAACATGTAAATGTAATATAAATGCACAAACACACAGAGACAGACAGACAGACAAATACAGCCAGACAGACGGACAAATAAGTTGATGGGGAAATACCAGTGAGGTCATAGTGAAGCCAATAACTTCAATGCAGCCGTCATCGTGCCGTTGGGGCTCAAAGTCATGGTGGTCACTTGGGTTGCCCCATGGCATCGTGCCAGCGCAGTATCTGAAACACATAAACACATAAAAACACCATCACCAAAAGTGTCGCCAATGGCCTTGGTTTATCAAAGCACCGTTCTAATAGAACCAACCCAACACTGTCGACTTCAATAAAAATGCTCAGGTTCATTTGCTTACAGGTAATATTCAAGATACTAAAAAAACTCTGTCTAGCTTACAGTTACAACAGTGACCGAGTGCACCGAGTACCACTGCATGAATATTTGATTGTACTGAGTAAAACCACAGAGTCAAATCCATGTAACCCATTTGCCAAGAAACACGAGTTCTAGGACGAGAGCTGGAGAGAGAGTCAGTTGATGTGTCTGCTAACCTGGGAATGTTGAGGAACACCAAACACTGCAGCTTCAGATCCTGAACCTTTGAGGTGAGGTCGGTCCCGTCGCACTAACAACAAGGAGAAACCAAGATGAGGTGACTCCATTTCACATGATCAGATGTTCCTGCTAGAATTCCCACATGCCCTAGAGAACCAAGCCCTTCCATGTGGTAACGTCTGTGACTGACACTGAAAGACCAATTCTGACAGGCTTAAACACGGGAGTGCAGGGCAAGGTTGCAAAGATCACACGTTGATCACACCACGCTCAACTTGAGATCAACTTCCTGTTTCGTAAGAACAAGTTTAACTGTGTCGAAAACCCTTTAGAATATTAAACTACAACTTGTTGTACCCTTGCGAAATGCTGCCACACAATCGAAGCAGAACCCAAGGTCTACAGTTCGTGACGTTAGAATTATAAGGTTCTATCTCAATTTTTGGTCAAAATTTAGTTTTTTTACATAATCTGATCCATTAGGTGTTTATTAATGCCTGTGTGGTGTTATTTTTTAAAATGTTGACATTTTTGAGTTAGTAATTCATCAAATACAAAGGTTCCATCTCACAGAACATAATAACATAATGGAATGTAAAAACTTTGACGCTCAATATCTCTGAACTGCCCTAAACAGAGATAGAACCGTATAATTCTAATCTCTCGAGTATACATGACATGATTGTAAACGGTCAGTTCAACTCACCACCACTTTGATGTGTTTGGCGAGGTCTTTGGAGCTACCCATGAGGAAGTCAGAGAACGCCGTCTGATTGGACAGGAAAAACAGAACACAGAACTTGTAGTTTCGACTCAAGGGAAAACAACTACACATAATAAACTATGATGACCAATAATGCTATTAATACTAGAAGGTTATGATGAGGATAACAATGACACTAATGTGATGAATGAATGAATGAATGAATGGTCTTTATTGTCATTAATACAGTACAGGTACCAAACAACGAAATCATATATCCAGGGGAGATGAATACATATTATATAGATACATCTATATATATCTATTATACATCTATATCTATCTATTATACATCTATATCTATCTATTATACATCTATATCTATCTATTATACATCTATATCTATCTATTATGCATCTATATCTATCTATTATACATCTATATCTATCTATATCTATCTATTATACATCTATATCTATCTATATCTATCTATTATACATCTATATCTATCTATATCTATCTATTATACATCTATATCTATCTATATCTATCTATTATACATCTATATCTATCTATTATACATCTATATCTATCTATTATACATCTATATCTATCTATATCTATCTATTATACATCTATATCTATCTATATCTATCTATTATACATCTATATCTATCTATATCTATCTATTATACATCTATATCTATCTATATCTATCTATTATACATCTATATCTATCTATTATACATCTATATCTATCTATTATACATCTATATCTATCTATATCTATCTATTATACATCTATATCTATCTATTATACATCTATATCTATCTATTATACATCTATATCTATCTATATCTATCTATTATACATCTATATCTATCTATTATACATCTATATCTATCTATATCTATCTATTATACATCTATATCTATCTATATACATCTACAGTTGTTGTTACTGTAGTTCTTGAATACTCAATCAAACAGAGTTATTATACACACCCCTGCATAGAACATCTTGTTCCGGAACCTGCTGTTGAATTTCTCCGGGTTGGCCTCTGAGGGACGCGGGGAAAGAGGGAAAGAAAGCGCATCATCAGATTGTCAGAAATGTGACACAATACTTTTGAAGTAGATACACACAACACAGCATCATTTGTAGCTGTCGATGTGAGCCGCCGTCTATGGATAGAGCTGATTCATCCCTAACAAGGACATTACGTAAGCTGTCGACGGTAATAAATCAATCGGTGACATCGCAATCGGTATATTTATATCTGTAGAATACGAAACGTCTGACCGACCTCGAGACTCGTGGAATTCGAGCGTCACGTGTGCGTCAAAGCCCAGGCTGAAGTAGTTGTTGAAGATGTCAAGAGGGAGCTGTGGAAGAAAGAACACAAATATCAATATTAAGAATGAAAAAGTATTAGAACGGATGATACTGAAATATATGTATTAATTAATTGGATTATATAATGTAAGTATAATTGTTAAGTATAAACAGGCTTCTTCCTACTCCTTTTCCGAACAATTGATAGGACTGTACTCGACATATTAGTTATTTGTTATTTATTATTTTAAATCATGTTCGAAATAAAGATTCATTCATTCATTCAAATAACCTCATAGCCTTTTAACATTTCAAAGACTTTGTTCATTCCGGCATTATTATCACTAAGCCAAAATCATCATGATTACACACATACACTGTGTCCTGCAGTAATGGGACAGTGAAGCATTTTCTCTTCTTTTGACTCTACACTCCAAATGTTAGGATTTTAAACCAAACAACAGTCATCTATCCTTTCCTGAATAGGATGTGTTATACAAACAAGGAGAGGGAACCGTGCAGAATATAGTCGGAACCTTAGACCCCTTTGCAACACTCCTCATTCTGGATAAATATGCACACTCACAACATGGCAAACACTACTTCAACTCGCCTTGATAACTCGCTGATGGTCAATGTGAAAGCATCAATAAAGCAACACCAGAAAATACACAACAAACTCAAAATAGTTTGTATCAGAGGGTTAAAGCACCACCCCAAATCCAATGTCCAATCAATGTAGAATGTCCTTCTACAGAATGCCACTAGGTGGGGTACAAATCACTACACCGATCAATACATACCACGTTCCATTCGATTTCTTTTTTGTTTTCGTGAGTTTTAAACTAAAGTAAACATTCTCATCTTTGATTTTGTGGTGTTTGTGTACGTATCGGTTTCACCATTCTGAACAACGATTGTTATGCACAGACAGTCCCACAATTTTAGGCTACCCAAAAGTAATGGGACAATAGGCTTGACAGGTGGTGTTTCTGGTAAATCAAGTGTGTTCGTTCCGTCACATAATTTGTGCAGGTATAAGAGAGCTGTCAATGTCTAGTAATGATTGCTAGGCTTTGCATTTGCCTTTGGATTTTCCTATTGTGTCTGTCAACATGGAACAACAGGAACAAAGAGGCGTCAATGAAAGTCGACGAAGCAATTATTAGGCTGAATAATCTGAAACATAGCCAGAACCAGGCTTGCTAAAATCAACAGTGTGGAACATCATTAAACATCATTAAAAGCACTTTTCTTTCTCAAGAATGTTGAAGTGTATAGAATCATCTCGTCTGCTTGAGTGCAAGCAAAATGCCTCCAAACTAATTGGAGTGCAAGCCAAAAGAAGACAAAACGCTTCACTGTACCACCATTACTTACACAAGTCACTGTATTTCAACACTGACAATACTGACAGTTTTTTTTTTAAACTCACAATACTATGGAGAGTCTCAGGTCTTCAAAGATCAGCACTCTATCTTACATTTACATTTAAGTAATTTAGCAGATGCTTTTATCCAGATTCCTAACTTTTGCTAATCTTATCCAGATTTCACTATTATGATTGAACCTGCAGAGATGTGTGCTCATTTCCAGTTCATAATGAATAAAGTCTATCACCTCTCTGCCATAGCTCTGCATGCCAAATCTGAGCTGGCAGATAGTTAACAGAGGGTGAAGCCAGGAGTCAGTTATACGTAAGGGGCTATCATGGTTGCTGTTACTCCCCCCATCCTCAGCCAAAGACATATTTACATCACTGACCAGTCTGCACATCCCTCTCTCTGCCTAGGCTTTCTCAACTAAATCAGAAAAACTGATGTGGCGTTAAAAAAAACGGTTGCACATGAAGTGTGATAGATGCTGTAATCAGATACACTTTGAGAACTACCGTTAAATACTTTAAAAGTCACTGAGGTCTTTTACGCTACGTGACCCTGTTTACAATAAACAAATTACATTGTGACATTGTGCAAAGGTTAATTATCTGGGGCCTCGATGAAAACCCAAGACTGTCAACAGCTGATTAATGTTGTTATTACGTCAACATAGAATTCTGACACACAAAAGATTACACCCGAGCGCAGGCAGTGCAGTCACGCAGACACACCACCACACCACACCACACACAGAGAGAGCTTTCAGACAGATTCTGAGATAGATTCTTGAGAGGAAAGTGTTCAGATGAATGGAGCTTTAAGTACTCTATTAAAAAGAGGTCATAAATTAAAGGAGATCGTTATCAACGTTGAGTTTCACCTTGTCAGTCTGTTGCTCATCCCTCTCCTCAGCACCTGCCTCCAGGTTTGGCTCTACCTTCAGGTTCCAGCGGTCAAGCTGAACGATGTTGCCGTCTTCTACGTGAGATAGGATCTTAGACACAGGCTCATCTGTGTAACCCTGGGAGATGGAGGGAGTAGAAAGAAGAATAACAATTACTCACTGGGTTTGGCAGTTTATTTACAGAGGAGAAGACTAGGATAGATTTTAAAAATCAATGGCTCAATAATCAATGTACAATAATATCGTATTGTCTTATGGTGCAAATAATTACTTACGACCAATAGAAAACTGTCACGAGTAGAATGTAGCTAGACACTGTAGCTAGACAACTCATACAGTATGTATTTCAAGTAATAACACAGTCATTATAGTTTTAGCACAATTTCAGACAGTTTCCACCTAAAGGAAAGACGGTGGGCTTGCATTGACCAACAACAACATTTATTTGTCCTTCCGTGCACCAACTCTTTGGAACCGTCTTCCATTGGACATCAGACAGGCATGCTCAGTGAAAGTGTTCAAAACCAAGTTAAAGACCCACCTGTTTTCTGTTGTCTACATGTCATAGCCTGTGTATTTGTGCTGTGAAATTATGTGTGTTTTTAAATTGAAATAGTTGTTTTAAATTGTTTTACATTTGTTGCTTACCTATTGTAAAGCACTTTGATGTAAAGTGCTATACAAATAAAGTTATTATTATTATTATTATTATTAACAGTTTTTCAGTTCCCAGTGAGTCGTGCCCTGACGTGGTTGTGGTACTCACCCCTCCCCAGTTGAGGGTCCTGGCCAGGTCGTTTCCTGTGCCCAGGGGAAGGACCGCTACGGCGGGCTGGGGGTTCAGCTGCAGCTGGTCCAGAGTAGACAGGATCCAGCCCACCTGTACAGGGACCAAGACAGGGTATGTACAGGAATCTTGAGGTTAATTTGAAAGTGACAGTTGGATCTAAGTGACAGTTGACACTAGAACAGCCGTGTCTATGTTACCTACAAGAGACTCCTCAATATACTATGTGATCTTCTCTACTGCACCATTTACACTTCAGTTACACTGACATTTAATTCATTCCATAATGAATATGGTTTTATTTTTGTATGGCATAACAAGCTGCATCTGCTGCTAATTATTTTTTATTGTTAGATGTTGTTCTAAAACTGCGACTGTAGATTGTAGATATCCATTACAGCTCAGTGCAAAGATCACCATAGGGCTAAATCATGCCTCTAATGGATGTAAACATTACACAATGTACTATTGCAATGAGCACACATGTAAAGTAAACTATATTAAGATCCTAAAGCATGTTTCAATATCTATATATAGCAACAACAACAAATGCTGCACTCACCGTCCCATCCCCTCCACACGCCAGTATCCTTAGATTATGCACTTTACGGTACATTTCTAACCTTGGAGAGACAGAAGAGCAAGAAGAAAGAAATGAAATGATATTCATTCTGGATGACACTCGACAGACCATGTCTGCTAACAAAAGGTCTCCCACACAGTAATCAATAATATCCTTCATCAAAGTGAAAGAATCGTTACGCAAAGGCTCTCACACTGAGGGTAGATATCCAAAGCTTATTTTTTTTTAAATCAGGCATATTCTATTTAATTAGAGGAAACACCATGACAGTGAGGACAAAGCAGTGAAGAGGCTCAAAGACAGAAAACAGATTAATGTCAAGTGTTCAGTGTAGCGTTTGCCCCGGTGCAAGTAGTCCTTTCTATTTTCAGGTTTTCAGGAGAGGATCTAACATAAAAGGTAGACCATACTGTAGAATGGATTTCAACACTAGAACAGCCGTGCCTTTTTTACCTACTAAAAGAGCCGCCTCTTTACAACGCTAAGCTGCTACTTACACACAACGACCACTAGTTGTCCGCTTGTAAACTAGCCTGCTTCCTACACAGAAAAACTGCAAAATAGCTTTATACTAGCTTATCCTGATGTGATGTGATGTTTGAAAATGTAAGGATACTGGGTGGTAGAACGCACATAATCTAGGAAAAGTCATGAAAGGAGGGTCCTAAAATGTGATCGAGTGCAAAGATATAACATTTATTTTTACTCACTGGGGTCAAATGACCCCTCATGGCTGATTAAATGTAGAGAACACATTTTAATACAGGTAATGTGTCAACGACTTCATCGTGCTTATCACCTGTGTTTCCCCATTCTCTTCTGAAGGTAACAGGAGCAATGGGTGCAAACACTGAGTACATCTGACCCTTAGAGGACCACAAACTTACCCTTCCTTGGGTCCCCCCTGACTCAGGTCGAACACTTGGCGAGGGTTGAGGTACCACATGAAGGTCTGGATAATCTTCGCTCCCTGAGTGAGTTAACGAGTTCAAGCACAAATACGGATAATCCATCACCATCAAAAATAGTAATCAAAATAACTTTGGACGTAGATTCATTGGCTAAAATGTCTGCTGAGAATGTCTGTGCATGTGTGCGTGTTGTGCATGTTTCTCAGGAGGCTGTCGAGCCATGCAGTCAGGAGGATTAAACCAGTGAGACGGATGCTGTGCTTGGTTGGCTAGGCCGGTGGTGCTGCTGACAGGTGCGGGGGGTGCAGGGGGGGGGGCTCACCTGATTCCCTCCACTCTTGGGGTTGACAAACACCAGTAGAGGCTTTATGAGCTGGGAGGGGATGGGCCTGACGATGAAGGGCTTCCACCGGGCCTCCTGCTGCAGGAGAGAGGGAGAGGAGGAGGAGGAGGAGGAGGAGAGAGGGAGAGGAGGAGGAGGAGGAGAGGGGGGGGGAGGAGCAGGAGCAGGAGGAGAGAGGGAGAGGAGGAGGAGGAGGAGAGGGGGGGGGAGGAGCAGGAGGAGAGAGGGAGAGGAGGAGGAGGAGGAGCAGCAGGAGGAGGAGGAGGAGGAGAGAGGGAGAGGGAGAGGAGGAGGAGGAGAGAGGGAGAGGAGCAGGAGGAGGAGCAGGAGGAGAGAGGGAGGAGCGGGAGAAGAGAGGGAGAGGAGGAGGAGCAGGAGGAGAGAGGGAGAGGAGGAGGAGAGAGGGGGGGAGCAGGAGCAGCAGGAGGAGAGAGGGAGAGGTGGAGGAGAGAGGGAGAGGAGGAGGAGGAGGAGGAGAGGAGGAGGAGAGAGGGAGAGTGGGAGGAGCAGGAGGAGGAGAGGAGACACAGTGAAGCCCTTACTGAGAAACGTGGGTTATTTTAATACACACCACATCTGTAACGTTTTATTTTATCTGGCTAAACTCTGATTAACTATCTGATAAAACTATACCACACACGTTCAATCTGTACAGTTATGCAAAACACAGCAGCTTCAATGAAATTCCCACCAAAATCAGATACCAGAAAGAAGAAAATAGCTGGCTGAAACTCTGCTGATAACTCTGTTGAAGTTCATTCATAAAACGGCTACTAGAAACTGCTCAAGAAAATGCAGCCGCAGCATCTCGACGTACGGGGCGACGACACGCTAATTGTTAATTAGATTTCATTGCAAAACACCTAGTTAACTTTTGATGATATGATCATATTGTTGGCGAAACGTTTTCGCTTGTTCTGGTTTAATGTACATCTGGGATCCCCCAATCATTTTTGGAGAAGGAAAAAATAATAATTTGATAAGGAAATTATCATTTTAATTGAAACAAACAAAAAAAAATCTTCCGTCTGGCATTTCTTTTTTGGGGGTGTGTGGGGACACTATTCCAAACATAATTAATAATTTCAGCAATCAATCAAAGAAGAAATGCTCCCTCCTAATTCCACCCCGTAGCGAATTCCAGCTCTTTTTAGCGAGCCAGATTTATTGGCTCAGCAATAAATATGGGGAGCCTGTGGCTCAGGAGGTAGAGGAGCCGGCGTCTAATGATCGCAAGGTCGGCAGATCGGCGGTTCGAGCCCCGGCTGGCTGCCACATGTCGAGGTGTCCTTGGGCAAGACACTTAACCCCAACTTGCTTCCAATGACCGGGCCGGCCGGCGCCTTGCATGGTAGCTTACCGCCCTTGGTGTGTGAATGTGTGTGAGAATGAGAGGCCGTTGTAAAGCGCTTTGGAATAAGGCTCTATATAAGTCAGTCCATTTACCAATAAGAACCGACCAAAATCTTTTGGCTCCCAAACAGCTCTTCAGCCACTCTTTCACCAGACCCTGTCACACACAGACTGTAGCAGAGCATAGTTTGCAGTCTGCTCTACTTTTGTCGTCATCATCGCTTATCCTAAAATATCTCCAAACTGCTGACGTTGCTCCTCCTCTGCCTACCAGCTACGAGAGGCTATGTTACGTTGCTCCTCCTCTGCCTACCTGCTACGAGAGGCTATGTTACGTTGCTCCTCCTCTGCCTACCTGCTAGGAGAGGTTATGTTACGTTGCCGTAAAGTGGTCCCAGGAGCGGATGTATCGGAGTAGTTTTACAAGTACGAGTACATGACCACAGTATCGGGTACAAGTACTGTTATCGGTATTGGTGCATCCCTACAATACAGACACAGTATTGGACACTGGATTTCGCCTCTACAACTAGCATGTATTAACAAGCCCCACCTTCCTGCCTGGATTGCGTCAACCGTGATCCAATAAGGGTCTTATAAGAGACTGTGTACATCGATAATCTTACACTGGCACCTGTTTGGCACCTATGTAAAACATATTGCACAGTTCAGAGGCGAGGCAATATACTGACAATGTTGCCCTAGGACTGATCAACAAGTGATGTATTCATGTCAGTATTTTGCCAATATAATCAGGACAGTGTGGGAGTGAGTAGAAGCGAGGAGACGGTAGACAGGTTTGTCGAGTCGGACTTTGAATAACAGAACAGCAGCAGTAGTATCACAGTGCAACAGCGACGGCAACAACAACTTAACGTAAAGACTCTCGTGTGTAAACAGGAACTCTAACTCTTCGTCTTAAAGGAGCCGCACCTCCTCCATAGTGTCTAGGGAATATCTATGTACAGTGGGTCACCACAACAGTGCATTGGTCGAGACAACAATTCAGTCATACCTCTGCTCCCTTTTTGCTGGACTTGCGCTTGAATGAGGTCCGTTTCTTCTTTTTACTCGACTTGAGTGATGTCTAAGAAAAGAACAACGTGACACTGATGTAACATCGCAATTTTATTCACATCTTAAATACATGCAGAGTTAAGTCTAAGTTCACTGAACATGTGCTTCAGATTTCGGATCCATGTGTATGTTGATATTTCTACGTCCTTTCAGTTGATACAGGTATACAGTAACAGAATAGATGACTACTGCCCTCTTTTGGTGTCTAGATGCTATGACAACACACACACACCCACACAACCGAACCACAGCAAAGATGGGGGTACAAAAGATGTATACAAAATATTCTAAACGTTTGGGGAATAAGAGCGTTAGACCGAGTGTCAGTGGATCTCATCCATAGGTATGTATGTGGGAGTGTGTATTGAAATGCTTGCCATAGGAAGGATTGAGTGCATAATGTGATTATGTAACAACCTACTCTGTGACTCTGTGATAATGTGATTATGGGACAACCTACTCCAAACATTGCTATGGCTCCTAAAACCCATTGGCGTTGACTAAGAGGAAGCGTCGTGTACCTGAGGTCTGCGTACGCGGATGATCCAGGTGGGGGGGACGATGACAGAAGCGTGAGCACCCAGGGAGCAGGGCTCCTCGATCTGCTGCAGCATGAAGCAGGACACCTTGTTGTGATACTGGGAAGGGGAAGAGGAGAGACACGGACACAGTGAAAACACATCCTACAACACATCCTTCTGCATTATAACACACTTTCAACGTAGACACTGAAACACCCACACACACAGAGACTCACACATACACACGCACACACGCACACACACCCACACGGCACGCACACACACCACACACTCCTTGGAGGCCTTTGTTTATGTGGTGACTAACGGCCAACCCTATCGCACTGTGAGAGCAGAATGTTTTTGTGGTGTGGGTACTAAACACACACCCACACACACACACACACACACACACACACACACACACACACACACACACACACACACACAAAACACATAATATCATGACACACACACACACACACACTTAAAACACATAATATCATCACACACACACACACACACACACATACACACACTTAAAACACATAATATCATGACACACACACACACATCATATATAATTCATGAAGTACAGTAGCACTCACTACCCTATATAAGACAACATGATTCCCTCTCAGTATCTACAGTATTGTATTTGTATGTAAGATAAACAGAACACAACGTACTGCTTGTTTACACCAGGAGCAGCTGATGGCGACGATCTCTTTACTATGAAATGTAAACTTCTGCTGGAAACCCTGGAGACAACAACATGAAACAAACACACAGTATGAGGAGGTCCCCTCCTGAGGAAAAGGTTTTAGGACAATTCAGTCATTCTTTCATCTTGCTAGATGTTATTTTATTTTATTTAACCTTTATTTAGGCAAGGGAGTCCCATTGAGAGCCCTGCATACACACAGTTTACAACCATACATCAATCATACATCAATCATACATCATACAACATTATAAAACACAATCAAGACAATCAAGAAAAACATTCTTAACCAAAGAGGTCCTCAATCAAACCGCTAACCCCCCTGAGTCATTCTTTTATCTTGCTAGAAAAAGTGAAAATGACAACGTTATTTTATTTAACCTTTATTTAGGCAAGGGAGTCCCATACAAACAGTTTACAACCATACATCATACAAAATACCAACATTATAAAACACAATCAAGAAAAACAAACACATTTCTAACCAAAGAGATCCTCAATCAAAACACTAACCCCCCTGAGAGGCACCAGAACAACCAACTGACATTAAGAAACTCTGAGAAGGAGTTACGTAATTGATGTTCTTGAATTTCAATAACGAGGTTAGGTAAACCGATTATTGCAGTAGGGCTTTATACACAAAAGGGGAGAGAATGAAGAGATCCACGTCAACATTTTGTGGGATCACCAGCCGAATCCGAGACAGCACTTACCAAGGAGCTTGATTTAGCTTTCTTAATTGATGAAGTGCATCTATTTCTCAGTTATCTGAAAACCTGCCAATCAGTTACTGACTGTCTGGTTGTCTACTCTAGCAGATGTTTTCTACATAGAGGAACATCACAACAAGCAATGAAACCTGAGTACTTGATGAGTTGGTGCAGTATCGTTCTTACCTTCCCACACTGCCGACATTTCCCATCCTGTCTCCGCCGGTGGACCCAATGGTGCCGTACAATAGTGGGCTGAAACAGAGACGTTCAAACACAAGTCAATCACCAGTCAACTAACTAACTAACTGACTAACTAACTAACTAACTAACTAACTAAATAACTAACTAACTAAATAACTAACTAACTAACTAACTAACTAACTAACTAACTAACTAGCTGCCAAACTCCCAAGGTAACAAGTCTGTGTTCCTGTTTTTGGTTATTATTAGTTTCATACAGGAGATGTGAAAATGAAAAGTGATATTTTCATGAATAGTGAAAATAAGAAGACACCACCTGCTCCTCGATGATTCTAGAGCACTTGTGTTCCCCTAGTGGTTAACTGGAGGACTACATACATTGTAATGTATGTCCCTAATACCTAGATTGCTACACTGTAATTTGTGTGGTTTGTAAGGGTTGTTGGGGACATTGGTTGCAGGATGTGACCATGTTGTCTTGTTTTGTTATTATGTGTTTTAAAAGAAAATAAAGAAACATCTGATGAAAGAAACTGTAATGAAATCAGAAGTAGGGGACAACTGGAGAGGGGCCCCCAAGTGGAGGCTTAGAGATGGTGATGGGGGTGGGGGTGGGGAGGTAGGGGTGGGAGGGTACCTTGGAGCGGGTCAGGAATGGGGTGGCCAGGCGGTTAGCCATCCTCCGGAGGCGCCTTAGAGGCCAGGGCCCTCTGACGGCTCTCTGGAAGGCTGGCTAACCAACACAAGGCAGGGTGGGACCAGAGAGGCAGGGTGGGACCAGAGAGACAGACCAGAGAGACAGAGGGGGACAGGAAGAAGAACAGAAAGGACAGATGGGATAGGTTACAGAGGGAGGGAGGTGTGTTACAAAGGAAACAGGGAGGTAAACAGAGTGAGGTAAAAAGGAGGGTAAGAAGATGGTGAAAGTGAAACATAAGAGCTTAGATAATAATGAGAAGAGAAATATGAGGGAGTGGAGGAGGCTTGTGTGTTTCCACTGTCTGGGCATGACAATGTGGCCATCAGCTTTCATCGGATACACGTTTTTATTTAAAAAAAAAAAAAGTTTCCCATAATGGGAGTATTGCTTTTTTGCAATGAGCTCTACAGTTCATGTCATGAATATACTGTAGAAGACTGTGCCATGATCATGTTTCTTTCTGCTTCTATCACGGAGACTGCCAATGGCCCCTGGCCTGAGCTAGATTACGGCCAAGCTCCACCATGGCCATCGAGCGTTGCGTCAAATGTGCGTTGCGTCCGAAATTGGGATCAAATGCATTGTAATCAATGAAAGGTGCTCCACTTGCTGCGTTGCGTCAGCGTTGCGTCCGATGGCTGCGTCAAAAGTAGACATTCAAAAAAGTTTGATTTTTGACGGTGGACGCAGACGTCACAATGAGACCAATTGACAATTGACCAATGACAGTGGAGCTAGAGTAGAACGTTGACGTTGACGCAACGCAGTAGGTGGAGCTTGGACAACGGGAAGTTGACGCAACGCCGATGGCGAGTTGACGCAACGCAGCAGGTGGAGCTTGGCCGTTACTCTTCCTGCTACGACTGGTGAATTGATGATTCACTTGCTTAGTCAAATGTATCGATTGTAAGTCGCTTTGGAATAAGGCGTCTGATAAATGCCTAAGATGTAAATGTTGAATCAGACTGAATGGAAGGATAATGGAACTTACCTCTCGTATATTTCTGGAACCCGATTCCCTGAATGAAGGTTTACACCTAAAATTAATCTGTAGTGTAGAGAAAAAAACATGTATTCACAATTAATTTGCAGTTGTTTCAAATACATAATATCATCATAAAGAAAATAGAACCAAGGCGACCGATGAATCAATCCAAAAGCGCCAAAAGGAGAGGGTTTGTTGATCAAACGCAAAATGGTCAAACCCAACATGCCGAGGCTCTCCTGCTTAGAGGTACAGGACTGACAGATACCATGTGACCCCCCTGGGGTCACATGGTAGAAAAAAAATATTTGATGTGTGAATCCGTTCCCTCGGTTTAGTAATTAGTTCCCTCGGTTTAGTAATCCGTTCCCTCGGTTCAGTAATTCGTTAGGGTTAGGGTTAGGGTTAGGCCCTACGAGCCAGAACGATCGCAAGGATTAGGGTTAGGGTTAGAAAGCGATCGTTCAGGCTCGTAGGGCCTAACCCTAACCCTAAGCCTAACCCTAACCCTAACGAATTACTAAACCGAGGGAACAGATTTACTAAATCGAGGGAACAGATTCACACATCAAATATTGTTTTTCTACCATGTGACCCCAGGGGGGCTCCGTAGGTACAGGACTGACAGAGAAAGGAAAATGGGAACGTAAACAACTGTAACCATGGAGATAACGCAATCACTTCTTCATCTGAACTGACACCACCGTTACCTCCACCATACCCATTCATTCATCCGAAATAATAAAGACCAAACCATCAGATTAGCATTGTTATGAGAATAAGAAATGTTAGAGAACAACATTTAAACCAACTGTAAAAATCCATAAAGAACAGAGCGACCGACCGGTTGTTTTTCCAACCAACCAATCAAAGCAGTACGGTTTGGAATACCACTTTGATTATCCAAAGAATGACCCGATTATAATCCAGCAAGGAAGAGCATATTATATTTAAGCAGAGAGAGAGAGAGAGAGTGTGTGACTATGACCTAGTACAGGTATGAGCTATCTCTATCCAAGCCCCCGTAGTAGCCTGAGAGATGTTTAGGAGTCTCACTCTAAAGTTGGAGTCTTTGATAGGCAGTTGGCTGCACACGTCTTCCTGGAGTAAAGCCTCGGTGCTGGACAACTAGAGAGGAGTACGGGAATTAGGTTGCCATGACGCTTGTTTAAAGACCCAACTGACATGGAATACGGTACCAGTCAAACGTTTGGACACACCTTCCCAGGGCTCTCAAGTCTCACGCATTGGGCATGAGACACACGCATTTCAACCCGTTCACACACTCACACGCCGCGTGTGTCTCACACCCAATGCATGAGACTTGAGAGCCCTGCCTTCCCATTCAATTGAATGGGGAAGTGTGTCCAAACCTTCGACTGGTACTGTATATTTATATGAAAATATTTCTGAGGGTCAGATTTTATGGGGCTCGACATTAGCCTCTCTTTCTTGTCTTGTCTCTGTAATATTTTGTGGTTACAATTTTGTTATCCCGAATGACAACACAAGCTCAATGGTAAAACAATGTAGAGATTATGGAAACGTTGATAGACCGAGGCTTACCTTTTCTAGCTGCTCAATGCAGATGGTGTGAACCACTATCTTGCAGGCTGCACACTTCTTCCGAGCTACAGATTTTTGCTGTGGTTAAAACAAATGGGAGAGACAGAGTTCAATGTTCACTTTCTCTACAATTCAGCATGAGAGGAACTTTTCCATCCTCAAGATGGCAGCACTTCCTCGTTGATCAAAATGTGTGTCCAGTAACGTGGACACCAGAGGGA
>NC_137689.1:4213678-4226178 GCF_963989245.1 Nansenia antarctica | reverse complement strand
AGGCCGAACAGTTCCTGTACAGGGAGGGGGAGGTGGAGGAGGAGTGGCGGGCCGCTATGGAGCTCCTCCTCCGACTGGGTGGTGGGGCGACGAACCTCCCCGCCCCCCAGGGACCACCGCTGCTGCTGCCGCCGCTCTGGGTGGACGAGGAGGGTCTCCGGCACTGGCTGGAGCGCCGGTAGCGTCCGTACACGCCGTAGGCCGCCCTGCTCCTCTGCCCGTACACCGCCTCCGCCGGCAACAGGTGGGAGGAGTTACGGCGCAGGCAGCGCGGGGCGCGGATCAGGGGGCGGGGCTGGATGCTCTCCACGGGATGCTCCGCGGCGGCGGCCGCCGTCCTCCCGTGAGTCCCGTGCTGCTCCCAGTCCTGCCTCCACGCGGTGACGGTCCTCCTCCTCTCCCCCCCTTCACCCCCCTCCTCGGGGTACGGTGACGTCTCCGTACTGTCTCCCATCCCGTCACTCCCGCTCCCTCCGCTCTCGCTGTCCTCCTCGGATTTGCCCGGGGTTGCGCTGTCGTCCCCCTCCTCGGAGTCGGAACAGTCGGACGAGGGAGACTCGGTCTCAGTACCCTCCCATGATGCGCCCCTCTCCCTCCTCTCTTCTCCTCCTCCTCCTCCTCCTCCTCCTCCTCCTCCTCCTCCTCCTCCTCCTCCTCCCTCCTCCCTCTCCTCCTTTTCGCTCATCTGCACCAGGCTGGCCAGCAGCATGGAGGGGCCCAGCAGGTGGGTGTCGATGGTGCGCAGCTTGGCCGCCCGCCTGCGTCGCACCGAGAAGCGGGGGTTGTTGACGCAGGCCACCGTGGTGCCGCTGGAGCGACGCCTGGCGTAGTGCCTGGTCCTCACCAGATGGCCGACCCCACTCCCGTGGCAACAATGCCCCCCCGCCCCCCCCGTGGCCTGGGAAAGTAGCTGTTGCCCCTGTAGCTTCCCCCCGCCGCTAGAGCGCCTGCGTTGGACACGGGCCGTGGAGGGGAGTCCCACGCCCACGCTGGATCTTCTCCGCTGGACGAGAGCCGCCGAGGGGGAGCCCACGCTGGAGCGTCTGCGCTGGGCGAGGCCGGCCGAGGGCAGGCCAACGCTGGACCGCCGGCGGGCCTTGCTCGAGGGCACCGCCACGCTGGGTCGCCGGTGCTGGCAGCGATCAGCGGCCCCTTTCAGCCTAAAGTGCCGGCGGAAAAAGGTGTCCATGGCGACCCAAGGCTAGTGGGTCCTGCTCCTACTTTCGTTCGGCAGTCGCTGTTGGTACAAGAATTAGTCTGTCAGCAAAAAAAGCCTTTGTGAGCCAGGAGCTAAAGTATCAAACTCCTTGAGTCAATAAGGGATGCAGTACTGTTCTTCTCATGTGGAAAAAAAGCGAAAAGTGAAATGATACAGTATACTGCCAGAGAAGGGATAGCACACACCTGAGATTATCTGAACCAGGAAACAACTGAATGACAACCTCAATTGTCTGACTTAGTGATACTGTCAGTCAATGGGCTTCATTGAATATGCTTACAAAGAGACAACGGACATAGCTTAATTATCAATATCCGTTCCATTCATCACAACTGAGCAATGAGACAATCTGTCTCGGTTCAATAGCGCAGCGCCTGTAACGCTATACATCTCTGTCTGGAGAAAGTACAGCTCTTTTTCTAGGTCACCTATCACACGATAGCCATTGTGACGCCACATGGACACAATGCCAGAGGATATATTTAGCAATCACCTTTGAGAGTCACCTCATCAGATACGGCCGCTTCACAGAACCCAAACAATTCTTCCCAAACAATTCCCCCCCCCCCCCCCATCTCCAGAGACAACATTCTACTCTACCAGGGAATGAGAGAAAGGCTGGGTAATATTACAAAATAAGAATGTTAATTCTACCGTCAAAACAGTGTTTTTTATACCAGAATCTAGGCTACGTGCAGTAATGTAGATACAAAGTGGTGGTTAGAGAGGCTGTTGCGTCATCCAAATGATAATAACATAAGTACTACCGACTGGGTACGCAACACTCTCTCTGACAGATGACGTGTTAGCTTCTTAGTTCTGATGACGCATTAGCATAAAACTGTCTGTCACTGTTTGATCTCACTGTGCTAATGGTAGCGTGCACAGAAAATTGGTATGAATCCAGAGCATTTTGTCAATAAAGATCAGTGAGAAAAATCTTGCTCTCTTCTGAACTATAAATGTAACAGTCCAAGATGTACTGCATTTGCTTCTTCTCTCTCTCTCTCTCTCTCTCTCTCTCTCTCTCTCTCTCTCTCTCTCTCTCTCTCTCTCTCTCTCTCTCTCTCTCTCTCTCTCTCTCTCTCTCTCTCTCTCTCTCTCTCTCTCTCTCTCTCTCTCTCACACACACGTGCACACACACACACACACACACACACACACACACACAAAGCACCCTCTTCATTTCAATCTGAATGGAATGCTATAACCTGCCAAAGGTGGCTTTGATCCTTCTCATCATTTATTCTTTTCATAAGGTATTCGTGTGTGTGTGTGTGTGTGTGTGTGCGTGTGTGTGTGTGTGTGTGTGTGTGTGTGTGTGTGTGTGTGTGTGTAAGAATAAAAGAAGCAGGCTGCTGAGTGGAGAGGATTGTTTCCACCAAACAAGCATAATTTATTCATCTGTAATGAAACGTGTATGGAGCGATGAGTGGAGCTAGTGAGAAAATAATAACCGTGAGATCAGAATTAGGAATATTTGCTTTGTGATAGTAAAAGCTTTCTACTGTAGGTATCGGTTAACTGCCTGTAGACTAGTGTGCATGCTCACACGTTGCTGAGATCATACCATAATGCACGGCAAGGTTGCTGTGAACTGTGAACATAACATTGACACCTGATAGCTAATTACTTCTCTCAGTGAAGGGGGCCCTAAGACTCATATTTGTCTGGTAAAAAAAAGACCCCAAGTAGGGCAAGGTCATTTCGTGACGTTAGAATTATAAGTTCTATCTCCATTTTTGTCTAAATATTTTTTAATCTGATCCATTAGGTGTTTATTAATGCCTGTGTGGTGTTATTTTTTACAATTTTGAAATTTTTGAGTTAGTAATTCATAAAATACTAAGGTTCCATCTCACAAAACATAATGGAATGTAAAAACTTTGACGCTCAATATCTCTGAACTACCCTAAACGGAGATAGAACCTTATCATTCTAAGCTCACAAGTTTTTGTGTCTGTTGTTGACATTGAGCCTCACAGTGACTCGCGAATCACACATACAGTACCAGTCAAAAGTTTGGACACACTTCCCCGTTCAATTGAATGTGAAAGTGTGTCCAAACTGTAAATCACCAACTATTTGTTAAAAACAGCCATATTTGAAATACATACAAGGCTTTCTAGAGTTCAGTAGGTTCACCGGGAGGGATCTATGTGTTTCACGTCCCCCGGGCGTTAAGCCGTCAGATTGATAACTCTCAACAAAACATAAACACTACAAATTGATTCAGCCAGCCATCCACAGGGCATATGGCTACGAGGGGCAGCAGCACAGGATCTCTAGCTCTAATATGGACCTACCATGTCCTGTGTGTGTTCAGATTCCCAGCCCTGATTTCCCACTCCCACCCCTGGAATACCCTGGGAGTCAGGGCAAAGGTCATCTGGCGGAGACCTCCAGTGTATGCGGCTGCCTTCACGTACAGTACAAGAGCAGTTACATCACAGGACTGATGATGTTAATACAGGAAATAGGCGATACATTCTCTGCTATTCAGTAGATCAAGCTGCCTCCTTGTCTACGCTGAACATTTTATTTAGCTATTTTGAGTTCCCATCTTTAAAAACAGCTTTGTACTTACCAAACTACAATACCAAAAAATGACCTTAAAAACATGACATCTTTTCTTTTATAATAATGTCAGGTTCACAATCTAGCTAGCAGAGAGCTTTCTAAAACACCAATGAAGTACAGTGGCTATGAATGAACTTGTGGGTCTGTGTCACTGGATCAACTCTACAGATGGATGCATGGATGGATGGATGGGTGGATGGATGGAAGGATGGATGGATGGATGGATGGGTGGATGAATGGATGGATGGATGGATGGATGGGTGGATGGATGGATGGATGGATGGATGGGTGGATGAATGGATGGAAGGATGGATGGAAGGATGGATTGATAGATATATGGATGGATGGATGGGTGGATGAATGGATGCATAGATGGATGGATGGATGGGTGAATGGATGGATGGATGGATGGATGGATGGATGGATGGATGGGTGGATGGATGGAAGGATGGATGGATGGATGGATGGATGGATGGATGGATATATGGATGGATGGATGGATGGGTGGATGAATGGATGGAAGGATGGATGGAAGGATGGATTGATAGATATATGGATGGATGGATGGGTGGATGAATGGATGCATAGATGGATGGATGGATGGATGGATGGGTGGATGAATGGATGGATGGATGGATGGATGGAAGGTTGGATGGAAGGATGGATGGATGGATGGATATATGGATGGATGGATGGATGGATGCATAGATGATGGATGGATGGATGGAAGGATGGATGGATGGATGGATATATGGATGGATGGATGGATGGATGGATGGAAGGATGGATGGATGGATGGGTGGATGGATGGATGGATGGATGGATGCATAGATGGATGGATGGATGGAAGGATGGATGGATGGATGGATATATGGATGGATGGATGGATATATGGATGGATGGATGGATGGATGGATGGAAGGATGGATGGATGGATGCATAGATGGATGGATGGATGGATGGATGGATGGATATATGGATGCATAGATGGATGGATGGATGCATAGATGGATGGATGGATGGATGGGTGGATGAATGGATGGATGGATGGATGGATGGATGGGTGGATGGATGGATGGATGGAAGGATGGATGGAAGGATGGATATATGGATGGATGGATGGATGGATGGATGCATAGATGGATGGATGGATGGAAGGATCACAGGATGTACTGTGAAATTATATAGGTTTATTCATAATGTACTGTGAAATTTATGGCACAATTTTACCAATGATGTAATATCCATTCGTCCATCCAATGACGTGCACATATGCGTCCAGACACAGAGTATCTTCAACCATGTACAGTGCATAATACATAAACAAACAACAATCTCCCCACACACACTCATTTAAAGCTGCACAAGAATGGAACATCCTACCAAATCACATCAGGGAACCCACCACATACACAGCCTTCTCTCGACAGCTAAAGCTTTGGCTCATAACACACCAAATAATCTGCCAACACTAAAATGCCTATGAATGTGACAGTGCTGAGCTGCTTGCCTGTGCCTTTCATTGCCATGCTGTCCCACTGTCTTGTCTACGTAACCTTATGTCTATGTCTGTGTCTGTAGTGCCCATGCTGTGCTTCACCGTTGTGTGCCGCCCTGTGGTGTACCCTGTCCTGGTGCATGCTGACTGTAATGTAGCTCCATGTGCTTTTAACCCTGTAATGTGCATGTTGCTTGTAAGGCGTTTGTATTGTACTATGTTCGGCTTTGATGTCTGTGCCTCTAAGATGTGTGTTGCTGTTATGCCTGCCTAACCAGTACTTGATTTGTTGATTTTAATTGTTTTTATTGCTTTAGGTTTCCAAGTGCCAACTGAACATCTGGCCAGGGACTACGGACTTAAACTAGCCTTATTGGCTAACTCCGGCATATTGCATTTGTGTCTCATATGTATTTTAATATGCTCTGTCCCTGTGAAATAAACAATAAACTAAACTAAACACACATTCTTGATTGTAATATGTAGTCCATCCCTCAGAGATGATTCTACTCTGAACCACTTCCCATTACCTGATATGGATTAGCACAGCATAAACAGTTACATAACCACTTGTTACTTCATCTCCACTCCCTCTAATACCGAACAAGTGAAATGTAGAAATGGAAGAGATTACGGTAGATTTACTGTGAATATGTGAATGGGGCATGAAGGACAGCTGTGGCCTGTGCCCAGGGTCAATAACTGTACTGTATTACTGTATAATACTGTACTGTTTCACAGACAGGGCTGCCAATGCTACCTAGCTATACCGTACGTTAGCTGACGTCAACACATTGTATTATTGAAGGCTACGTACGTTACCACAGCCAACCTTTGGAGCCCTTACTGCCTCAATGGTACCACAATGCCACAACCGCAAGCTGGGTATGTCTGTGATAAATATAAACCATCATATAATTATATAAAAGAAGTCCCATCCATAGTGTTCTAATTCTATTTCTACGGTGCCACCACACACACACACACACACACACACACACACACACACACACACACACACACACAAACACGCACACGTCATTCTAATATTATATTTGTTTGCGTGTTCATGCTGTGGCTTTTACAATGTGCCATTGTTAAACTCTTTGAATAGAATGCAAAAGTGTCAGGGACATTTCCATATCATCAGACTATTTACTATATTATGGATATGAATGGGTTGGGCTTGTTTGCCCTTTGCAATCAATGCAACAGTGTTTATATGTGAACAAAACATGCAATGAGATAAAGTGAACCCTCCCTTTGTAGGCTACTACTTTACATCCAACCAAACATCACACAGAGAGCGGTGCCTAGAAATGTAAAGTATTACTGTAAGCAGGAAAAAGAAATTGTAATAAAACACAAATGTTCAGTTTGGTGTTTTATCTCGTATTGAAAAAACATATGAGCGGAAGGAAAGGTCTATCTAGCTTAATGTTTGTTTAGCATAATATATGTTTGTTGCATAGCCACACGTTCAGTAACGGTATTTCAGAGACTGATCTCTGATGGCAGATTTCTTTGCCATCAGACATTATTATTACATTTATTTCTAGAAACGGCTCTTTCATTCTCTGTTTTATAGTGTTTATAAAGCGTTTTATGAAAGCAAAAGGCACTTTGATTTGATTGCAAGAATCAATGACAGAAGTCCTGTAACATAGTATTGAGGGGTAGTGGTGCCTCTGGGACAGTGAGTTGGATGATCAGAAGGTCATGAGGTCAAACAGACCACCACTAGTGTTCCCTTGAGTAAGGCATTCATCCCTAACTTACTCCAGGGAGACTGTCCCTGTAATCGCTAATTGTAAGTCGCTTTGGATAATGGGTCTGTTAAATGGAAGAAAAAAAATGTATAGCATCTCAGTTTGTATAAATCCCTCTCCCTGTTTCGCTGCTGCCTCGCCCCTAGTCTCTACAAAAGTATATTATGGATAATACAGTGAGTGAGTAGACATCTACTGCTCAGGAGAAGAAAAAAAGAGGGAGAGAGAGAGAGACAGAGAGAGGTGGCAGACAAAACAGACAGACAGAGAGACACGGTGAGACCATAATACTGGGCAGGTAGGAGGAGCTGGGAGCTGCGTTACCACAGCAACCTGCTCCTCAGGTTAGCGAAGCGTGCTCGACCGTGGCTGGAGTCAAAGATGGAGCAATCCCCGGTCAATGGACGTGTGTGTGTGTGTGTGTGTGTGTGTGTGTGCGTGTGTGTGCGTGTGTGTGTGTGTGTGCGTGTGTGTGTCTGTGTGTGTGAGTGTGTGTGTGTGTGTGTGTGTGTGTGTGTGTGTGTGTGTGGTGTCTGTGCGTCTGTGTGTGTGTGTGTGTGTGTGTATGTGTGTGTGTGTGTCTGTGTGTGTGTGTGTGTGTCTGTGTGTCTGTGTGTGTGTGTGTCTGTGTGTGTGTGTGTGTGTGTGTGTGTGTGTGTGTGTGTGTCTGTGCGTCTGTGTGTGTGTGTGCGTGTGTCTGTCTATCTATCAATCCTGACAGGTCTGCTTAATGCACTTGTCATGCCACAGATGTCATCCGTAATACCCATTTTCTTTACAAATAGGTACCACTACTAGGCTGGGATCAGTTGAATCACCTGTAGTCACTGCTGCTTGCTGTGTCACCTTGGGCGGCAGGATGAAAGGGAGATTTGAAAGGGTCTTCCTAAGCCAGCCTTAATAGATTGAAAATGTGTATCCGTAAATAAATCGTAAGGATTTACTGGCCCCCCCACCCCTCACCCAAAGCACCTGAAAGCGATTGCTTGTGATTGCTCCCATTAACGTTGCGTAAAAAGCTGTTTAGTTAAAGGAGCAGGGCGTACGTTTCTTAGAAATCTGCCATCTCTGTTGGAACAACAACATCCTCCCTAATAATAATAATATAATAACACCCCGGAAATGGACTTGTAGTGTTGGACATTAGCTGTTGTGTTTCTGCATGGGCACAGGATTTGAAGGTAGCGACCACAAAATCGGTGAGTCCACTCCCCTAGAACACACCTGGCCCCTCCCCTAGAACACCCCTGGCCCCTCCCCTAGAACACACCCTGGCCCCTCCCCTAGAACACCCCTGGCCCCTCCCCTAGAACACCTCTGCCCCCCCCCCCCTAGAACACCCCTGGCCCCTCCCCTAGAACATCCCTCGCCCCTCCCCTAGAACACCCCTGGCCCCTCCCCTAGAACACACCCTGGCCCCTCCCCTAGAACACCCCTGGCCCCTCCCCTAGAACACACCCTGGCCCCTCCCCTAGAACACCCCTGGCCCCTCCCCTAGAACATCCCTCGCCCCTCCCCTAGAACACCCCTGGCCCCTCCCCTAGAACATCCCTCGCCCCTCCCCTAGATCACCCCTGGCCCCTCCCCTAGAACACCCCTGGCCCCTCCCCTAGAACACCCCTGGCCCCTCCCCTAGAACACCCCCGGCCCCTCCCCCTAGAACACCCCCTGGCCCCTCCCCTAGAACACCCCTGGCCCCTCCCCTAGAACACCCCTGGCCCCTCCCCTAGATCACCCCTGGCCCCTCCCCTAGATCACCCCTGGCCCCTCCCCTAGATCACCCCTGGCCCCTCCCCTAGAACACCCCTGGCCCCTCCCCCTAGAACACCCCTGGCCCCTCCCCTAGAACACCCCTGGCCCCTCCCCTAGAACACCCCTGGCCCCTCCCTTAGAACACACCTGGCCCCTCCCACCTAGACCACCCCTGGCCCCTCCCCTAGAACACCCCTGGCCCCTCCCCTAGAACACACCTGGCCCCTCCCACCTAGACCACCCCTGGCCCCTCTCTACAACACCCCTGGCCCCTCCCCTACAACACCCATGGCCCCTCCCCTACAACACCCCTGGCCCCTCCCCTAGAACACACTTGGCAGTAACAACGTGTTTATATGCAAAGCGAGTGTCGGGTAGGATACTCTGGACCAGAACAGCATTCGTAAATGAAATATTTATTTCAACAAGGGATCTCATTCCCTGATCGCTACTGATTAAACTTAGCCTTACAACCATTAGGATGCTTCTAGAAAGCTAGAATGTTCCATACTGGACCTTTAATCATACAATTATCAACAAACAAATGTGATCTATTATAGGAACCCTCTGAGATGATGACAGTATGACAAGATTGCTTGCCTATACAATTGCTACACTACCATGTAAAGGACTCCATGGCTTCATAGTCTCTCTGTTAATCTCTAATCTCTAATCATAAACTCTCTATGTTTGAGACACATCTCTAGTATTTCAAATATGTCACTTAACTGATTAACCAAATTCTCATCATGGTTTTACTCATTCATTCTCCCATAGTAGCGTTGTTCACCCCTGCCTGGGAGCAGTACAGTACTGTATGTGTGCTGTGCTCAGTATGAGACATATTGACAGGTGGGTGTGAGAAAACGGGAGAATGTCAGAAAACAGAAATGAGGCCAGTGTACGCAGCCAGCAGACCTGAGGAACAGAGAAAGAACATTTCTCAAGTCTCCATTTTGAGGCCTGAGGTGTTTTCTAGTATTTGCACAGAGAAAACTCAATTCCACCTGCAAATGAAGTCACTCGGTCGCCAGACGCCCAAAGTGGATTCAGAATGTCAACTAGTAATCATAATTAGCAGATGAAAGATTTGTTGCTTTCTGGAAGTAATTTTAATAATTAATAATTTTGCCATTTAGCAGACGCTTTTAATCCAAAGCGATTTACAATTACGAATTACAGGGACATTCCCCCTGGAGTAACTGAGGGCTAAGTGCCTTACTCAAGGGCACACTAGTAGTGGTGTGGTTTCAGGCGGGATTTGAAGTCACAACCTTCCGATCACAAGTCCAACTCACTATCCACTAGACCACCACTAGGACCACCACTAGTACCAGGAAGTGGAAGGAACAGCAGGGAAACAGTTTAGCTCTTCTCCAGTCTTCTTCTTCATGCATGGGAAAACACAACGTGTGTGTGTGTGTGTCGGAGGGTATAGTAACGTATGTAGCCTTCAATGATACAGTGTATAAACGTCAGCTAACGTACGGTATAGCTAGGTAGCATTGGCAGCCTACTCTGTGAAACAGTACAGTATGTTATTGACCCTTTACACAGGCCACAGCTGTTCTTCCCCATTCACAGTAAATCTAATCTGATTCCATTCCTGCATTTGACTTGTTTGGTATTAGAGGGAGTGGAGGTAAAGTAAACTAGCGGGTTATGTATGAGATATTTTTGACAGACGGGGTACGGCCTACTGGAAAAATATAACCATTCATAACTGTTCCGAGTAAATATTTACATGTAAATTGTACATGTGGGAAAGAAATGAATAGCCCTTGTGCTCCGTCTCACAAGTGACATGATAATAAAACCTGTCAGGATGTTAATACTGCCCATGCCCTGTTTTGTAAACACTACAATGTTATGTGAGGATACAGTACAGCAGAGCCACATGAAAGTATGATTCCCCCCCCTCAGTAAATATCACTCACTGTAGACACAGCCCAAGGGATTTCCTTTTGAAGGCACACGTTCTTATTCTAACCCCCCCTTAGAGACTGTTTGGATAATGACAGTGAGACGTACTGTAGACATGTCATAGACAGACAGACAGCCTCGGGCAGAACACCTCATCTACAGTAGACTGTGGTCACTCTGACTCAGGGGGGGGGGCAGGGGGGGGGACCGCCCCTCCTGGTGCCCCCACGGTTGAAAAACGTCTCTCTTAAGTGCCCTTTTGAGTGGCAAAAATGCCCTTGTGAGTGGCGAAAATGAGAGGACGTGCCCTATCGGTGCCCCTCCAATGGTCTAAACTTGACCATGTGCACTGATGGGGTCCCATGTTGTGCAGTAGGTGCCCTTTTTTTCTTTTCGGCCCCCCTGCCCTTCAAACAGCCTGAGTCCGCCACTGCTCCCAAGTCTTCTCGGACGGTGTCAAATAACTCACCTAGGCGTAGATAATAAGAGTGCAGTGAACTGAAATTCACCTTGCCCCAAAAGATCGTTGACGATGGTGGTGCCCTGCACTGCAACAGGCATCCTCTTGTAAGTCTCCGACACAAACAACAAGGGAAGCCCAGGAACAGCCTTGGTACTGACCTTGAACCCTAGGAGCCCACAAAGAACACAACAACTTCCACCAGCTGTGTCCAGCACCACCACCATTTATGGTGGTTTACATCATCGTGTATAGGGTGACAAAGGTTTTCTCACAGACAAGAGTGACCTTTGAACCCTGATCCTGACCGACCGGCTTACTGTGATGTCACACGGAATCAGTGCTGAGCCCAGATCAATTCACTACAGCTGAAGTTTCCACTCAAGCCAGCAGATCAGTGACAGTGATGCCTGGTTCACCAGGACTGGTGTTCCTCTCGATCCAGTTACTGTCGTTTGCATACTCGTGAGTTTAGAATGATAAGGTTCTATCTCCGTTTAGGGTAGTTCAGAGATATTGAGCGTCAACGTTTTTACATTCCATTATGTTCTGTGAGATGGAACCTTTGTATTTTATTAATTACTAACTCAAAGGGTTTAATAAACACCTAATGGATCAGATTATGTAAAAAACAAAATCTTGACAAAAATGGAGATAGAACCTTATAATTCTAACGTCACGTACTGGCTGTAGATGATGTACATGAACTGTTTTCTGAAGAAAACCCTGAGATTACTGTCAAGCAAAGCAACACAGAGAGTAGAGAGAGTGGACCTAGTGGAAAATATGTGTGATTCTACCCTTTCTGGGCGTACAAGGAACTGTCTAACTCCTGTATTTTAAAACAGCAAAGTTGTGGTTTTAACAGACTGCTCCGTGCCTCACTGTCGTTCCCAAACAAACCAGTAACGGCCAGTAATAAAATAATCGAAATCTAATTCAATCAAAAACAAGCATATTCACATTTTAAATATGTTGTTAAAGGATGTGTTGTCCTAAAACAAACACAGACATTCGTTACCGTAATAGAACCGCTGGTCGACTCGACAGAGGTTCATTGTGTGCGTCTATGACATCAGTAATTCCTAAGGACGTCGTCACAGAGCAGCCGGGCTGCCTAGTGGTTTAATGGCTGACACGCTCTCTCTGACACTAATCACATCAGAGCCTACCCACGTCTGAGGGTTCATAGTGAAACATGGAAAGAGGATGGGGCTGAAATACATACCCCAGTCCCTTCCTTCCCTCTGCTAGGAGGCAGACACTGTGGGAACACAACACACACAACGCCTAGAAGTC
>NC_137689.1:4188678-4206178 GCF_963989245.1 Nansenia antarctica | reverse complement strand
GCAATCTCTCTTTGGCGTGTGTGCGCATGTGTAGTGGCTGAGACTACTTCAACGTGAAGTTCTGCACACACCACAAAAAAGTTCTGCACGTGCAGTGGTTAAAACAACGATGCATTCGTTCGGTACACACCATACCAAAGCGAAAGACCCATTACCAACAATTTTCTGTAGGAATATGAGTAAAATTTTAGCTCAAACCTGTTGAACTGGTCGAAAACACGTTTCTTGTTGATGCTTTATTGTTGGGAACATAACATTTCAAACCATACGCTCTGAGAAACTCCATGGCTTATCAAGTTGAGGTCCCACACCTCTCACAGGCTACTGAGTTAGTGGATGCTGAAAAGCTGGTTGATTTGACCTCTTATTACACAATTAGCAACAAGAGCCACTTATGTAAAGTCAAAAACCATCTTGGGGATGTAACAGAATTGTACAACAGTTGGACTGACTCATCGTGTTTTCCCCAGATATGAATAATGGACTGTCTGTATTCTGTCTACATGATTGATATAAGAGATGTGTTGTGTGTGAGTGGGCACTTCAGTCTACCTTAAGTGGGCTTGGTCCAACTCCAGTTGTGAAAGACCATTTTCTTTAATAAATATCCTTTCCTAGATTTAAAGCAAGTTCCTATCTTGAGTCTCATTATTATTCCACAACATGTGCTGTGTATAAGATGAACAATAAAAACAATGAATTCCAGTGTTGATCAAACAGCTTCATGATTCTGGTCATTCTAGTTTCAAGCATTAAGTGACTCAGAACCAGTAATATGATCTCAGTAACCAGTTATAATATCTCATTAAGATATTATAGGACTACAAAGCTTGAAACAAGGTGGATTTGCAGTGTAGGCAGAGACTCATGCGGCTCCAGGGAGGTGATTATAGACACCAGCTGTGACAGTGCACTGCCCCCCCGGCTTTGATGAGCCACCAGTACTCTACAAGGTTAGAAAAGTCACATCGAACTGAGAGAGAGAGAGAGCAAGAGAGAGAGAGAGAGAACAAGAGATAGAGGGGGAGAGAGAGAGAGGGAGAAAGAGCAGAGAGAGAGAGAGCAGAGAGAGAGCAAGAGAGAGAGAGAGCAAGAGAGCAGAGAGAGAGCAAGAGAGAGAGAGAGAGAGGGGGAGAGAGAGAGAGGGAGAAAGAGCAGAGAGAGAGAGCAGAGAGAGAGAGAGCAAGAGAGAGAGAGAGAGAGAGAGAGGGAGAAAGAGCAGAGAGAGAGCAGAGAGAGAGAGCAGGAGAGAGAGAGAGAGAGAGAGAGAGAGAGAGAGAGAGAGAGAGAGAGAGAGAGAGCAGAGATGGTATTGACTGCATCTGCTGTAATAGGCAGCAGTCTGATTGCCTGGGTGTTTCGTTAACATCAGCAACACAATGCACGCAGCAGAGCATGCACCTCTGGCTCTCCACAAGGATGAGTGCTGCTTTCCCCCCTGTTATTTGTCCAGAGCAGGTGTGGAAATAGGACCATCTCAGAGTACGCAGATGTATGGTGTGTGTGTGTGTGTGTGTGTGTGTGTGTGTGTGTGTGTCTCTGTACACAGACGACTCTGTTGTTGTTAGTCGTCTTCAGGACAATAAGACCAGCCACGGCCCGGTCATCGACGGCTTTATCATGTCGTGACGTTAGAATTATAAGGTTCTATCTCCATTTTTGTCAAAATTGAGTTTTTTAACATAATCTGATCCATTAGGTGTTTATTAACGCCTGTGTGTGGTGTTATTTTTTTAAATGTTGACATTTTTGAGTTAGTAATTCATAAAAAATACAAAGGTTCCAACTCACAGAACATAATGGAATGTAAAAACTTTGACGCTCAATATCTCTGAACTGCCCTAAACGGAGATAGAACCTTATCATTCTAAGCTCACGATGTGGTGTGAGGAGTCCTGTCTTCAATTAGCAGGGTTCCCACACCTTCTGAAACATCACATTCAAGCACCTTTCAAGGACTTTCAAGACTCAATTCCCTCAAATTCAAGGACCCAACACGGCATAGTTTGAGACAGACCTAGATGAGAATTTATATAACAGGAAATATCCGCTCACCGACAACAATTAAAAAGAGAGGCTTGAATGTGTGAACACTAGATGGTCTCTTGCCTTCTCTACCACAGCACAGCAAAACAATATATTGTGAAATATGAGACTTATTTACTAGTTGACGAGCTAAGTTTTTTTTTTTTTTAGAGAGACAGAGAGAGAGAGAGAGAGAGAGAGAGGGGGGAATTCAAGCACTTTCAATGACCCGTGTCTATTTTCAAACACTTCAAGACCTTGATTTTTCACAAACGTTCAAGGATTTCAAGGACCCGTGGGAACCCTGCAGACAGTGGAGTGTGTGCAATTTTATGAATATCTTGGAACAATTATCGACTCAAAACTGAACGTTGAAGCACATTGTGAAGCCGTTTGCAAAAAGGGGTGAAATGGGATTAGGCCTATGTCATCATGGACTAGAATCTCAAAGGAATGTTTTCAACATCTTGTGGAATCAATGCCACCAAGACAATTAGGCTGTTTTGAGAGCAAAGGGAGGCCCTATCCTGTACTAGTATAGTGTTCCTAAGTGTTCAGTGAGTGTATGTCGTCTGTCAGTCTAAAAGGAGGTTCAGGTTACCTTATTTGTACCCGTAAGTAGATTTGTTTTCCAGTGAACGAGTCATTCATGTTGACAGATATTCTAGAAACAACACACACATGTTCCAATCCTCACTAAAAACAAACGATACAATTATGAAATAATCTGTGCAATGTTGCTACGACTTGTTTATCTGAATGATGACTGCTGGACAGCCCTGAGTGGGGCAGTCCCACTCATATTTTTCATTTTTATTGACAGATACAGTAGAGATTTAGACAGAGAGGAGGGATGACATGCAGGACATGTCCC
Source organism: Nansenia antarctica (assembly GCF_963989245.1). Taxonomy (NCBI): domain Eukaryota; kingdom Metazoa; phylum Chordata; class Actinopteri; order Argentiniformes; family Microstomatidae; genus Nansenia; species Nansenia antarctica. The sequence continues at coordinate 4,203,279 of NC_137689.1, read as the reverse complement.
CGGCCGGAATCGAACTGGGGACCCTGCGGTTACATGGTCAACACTTAACCCGCTACGCCACCTAAGCGCCCCGTAACTAAGCCATTTGTTCAGCACTCTGGGACTATAGAACTTCATCCAGATGGAAGAAGCTGAAGTTCACAGTGCAAAGGGTTAAGTGAACGAATCGCGAGCGTTGATGCTTTTCTATGATACTACTGATGACGTATCAGGGTTTTGAAGGGTTGTCCCATTTCATAGGGGAAGATTTTCAACCACTACCCCTTGTGACTCTGTTCCGAGGGACAAGCCGAAAAGCGAGTGGCTCTCTGAAACGAGGGGTAGGAGTATGGAGGGGTAGGGGTATGGAGGGGTAGGGGGGTATGGGAAATGGGATAGGACCATGATTGCATTCCTGCCGATTTTCACACTGTGAATCTCTGGTTTTGCTTTGTGACATGGTGCATTACCATGCTGGAAGTAGCCATTACAGGTCCAGAGTGTGCCAAGAAAACATTCCACACATCATTACACCACCTCCATCAACTTGGATGGACTGTACAGGTGTTCCTACTAAAGTTCTGCTCAGTGAGTGTAGGTCTACAGTACTGTACCAAAACAAACTCAACCAAATGACTATGGCCTACTGTACTATGCAAATCAATCATACAGCTATTTCAACAACGACCACATGCACAGTCCTCCGGGCAGAGGAGAGAATGTGGATTTACAGTAAACTACAGTTGTGCTGCATTCCAGACTGGAAACACACGTCATCAGGAGAAGAATGAGTTACCTGACATGTCAGATCTGAGACAGATAAACAGGTGCACAATCTTTCCCAGGTGACATGGCAATAAAGAGGAAAACACAAGCTCCTTGTGTGCATGTGTGTGTGTGTGTGTGTGTGTGTGTGTGTGTGCACGTGTGCGTGTGCTGTGTGTGTGTGTGTGTGTGTGTGTGTGTGCACGTGTGTGTGTGTGTGTATGTGTGTGCACGTGTGTGTATGTGTGTGTGCGTGTGCTGTGCGTGGGTGTGTGTGCGTGTGCTGTGCACGTGTGTGTATGTGTGCACGTGTGTGTATGTGCGTGCGTGCGCGCGTGTGCGTGTGTTTGTGTGTGTGTGTGTGTGTGTATGTGTGTGTGTGTGTGTGTATGTGTGTGTGTGTGTGTGTGTGTGTGTGCGTGCACGTGCACGTGTGTGCGTGTGTGAGTGACAGTCGTAGCCACAAATAGCAGCTGTCTTCACGATGCCGTTGTTCTGTTCACAGAAGCGAGAAGAGGAAGTGTCTTTTGTTGACGGAGCTGCGCTGGAGAGGCAGGCAGCACATCCTCACATCCTCTAAGTCCTAAAAAGGCATCTGCTGCTTCCCCACAGCTACACGTGGTCCTCTCTCTCTCTCTGAGCATATCTACGGTCCTCTCTCTCTCTCTCTCTCTCTGAGCATATCTGAGCCCCTGTACAGCAGCCTGCTTCCTGGATCAGATCAAAAGTAGTAACTTGAGATGAAAATGAAACTTTCAGACCGTTTCTTACATCCCTGAAACGAAACATAATAATAGAACCCAGCCTAGGCCATCTGTGGGAGGTGAAAGAAGTGAAAGTCATTCTCAGATGCTCAGCTACAGAAATATCATCTTAAATTTAAATTAACATGCAATTCTGTAAAGGTATAAGAGGTGAAAGAAGTGAAAGTCATTCTCAGACACCAGCTATAGAGCTATCGTATTAAATTAACATGCAATTCTGTGACGGTATAACCCTTTAATGCTCAGTGAAAGGCAATATAACTCTCGAAATGATGTGACAGCAGCTGGCGAAAGCGAGTGTCGAGTCATTGATTTTCAACAACACTGGAATCTATTTACATTTTTTCAGAATTAAAAGTACAGAACATTTTGATTGGTTGCCAACGTGTTCCCGGGTTTTCACCAGCTGCTGTCACTCATGTGTTTATAGAATCTTGGACAGTGCTCTTTTGAGGATTTCAAAAACAAACAAGTCTTATGTTAGTTTGCCTTTTGGGTAAAAGCTAAGCATGAGACAAGTGAGACACCTGGTGGAGAGACTGAGTCATCACAGCCTTGTCATCAGCCAGATGATACTGGCCCTCCTGACGTGTTCGGGCACAACTTTCATCAATCATAAATATTGTGTTTTACATTTGATTGCCTCAAGGCCTTGTGATATCCTCCACACGAGGCATTTGAACATGTACAATTGCTGATCACCACATTCATTGAATTTTGAGTGGTTTAGTCAACTTTGTAACACCTGTGGTGTTCCCGGTCAAAAATGTCCGCCATAGGAGATTAATGTGTAACCCTAGATTATGTTCATCCATCAGATGGAAAACATCCCCATACACACCCACACATCCACAACCAGTACATTTTCAATGTCTATTCTTTATATATTCACTGCAGTTATTCACGTTAACCACTAGTCTGAGACATTGTTTCCAGCGTAAAAGGCAGTTAAATAGAATTTGGTGATGATGAATGTTTTTTTTGTTAATGTAAGAGCAGTTAAAACAGACCTGTCAAATTTTACCGGGAACACCAAAGTAAGGGAGGAGAAACGAACACGAGTTCAACAGAGCTACTGTACAGTAATCTCAGGAGCCATGACCTGCAGATATTCTTATGTCATCATATGTCTGATATATGACGATTGACAGACACTTTTATGACATCATAATAAGTGTTCCATGGCTGTCACCAACTGTCATCGACTGCTTGACTGATCATAGGTGATGATTACGCCACTTATAGTAAGAAAGCACAATGAGGATGGGGGGTTTAACGACAACGAGAGGACACCTCTCATGCTAATTATTCACGATGGATACAACAGCCAGTGAGAGCCTGGTGGCAGAACCAGGAAGACAACAGGAAGTCATCATTAGACAAGCTCCCTGCTCCTGTCTCAACGGGCCTGTCCTGCTCTGTGACCTCCTAAACATGCAACGTGATATCTCCCGTCTCTCCCTACTCCCCTTTCAGCCCTTTGTGAGTCCCCTCACCCTCGCTATCCACCTCCATTTGTAACGGAAGAACACAACACACTGTACAATGACTACAGACCCAAATGCAGCACCCACACACACACCCCCATTTTCAAAGTTACGCGAGCACGGCCTAACCTATAACTGCTCCCCCCCACACATTCAATATCATATGACCGTGTCGCTAGATCATATGATTTAACAGAAGTCTAAATAGCTGCTGTGTCAAACGCATACATGCGTCTGTGTTTCCAATGGTGAGTCATGGATGTACAGTACTGAGCGACGGACATGAAGCAGATATGTTTTATAAAAAGGCAGTGGGGTGAAAACCCCTCTGAGTCACGGCGGCGTGAACGCCCCCTGCCGTATGACGGGTCTATTTCCAGACGAGACACGGGACGTGAGACTGACTAATCGTGCTTAGGCCGGAGGGAGAGCGAGCCAACAGGTTGCAGAGGACGTTATTTCAAAGAAAGATATTTCTCTTGTATCCAATATACTCCCATTCCTCAATATACTCCCATGCATCAATATACTGCCCTTCTTTAATATACTTCCACTCTTCCTTAAAGGTAACACATCCCACAGGTGCTAACCAAACGACAGCCAATAGAACCAAATCAGTTTTCACCACAAAACCTAATTTCCTTGAAATGAAATCCTGATATCCAGACAGTGACCACCAGACATGATGAATCAAAGACTTCACAGAGGGGATTCGTTCAGAGCGTTGACATACAATGGACTTGTTTAACCCTGATGTGCTATCTCAATCTGTCTAGCCTGACTGACAGTGTTGGCATATCACACTACAGTGTATGGTATGTATGCAATGTGTATGTGTGTTAGATGTCCTACCACTAGATGGAGATAGGGTGCAAATGTTTCCCTCAAGTTTAAAATATTGACTTTTCTGTTTTTGTTGAGAGAGAAAGATACAGGAACACAGAACACCTCCTTGGCCAGATCTTACAAGGGACATCTTTTGTCTCATGTTACTGACTTCCTAACTTTGAAACTTCAAGAACTGGAAATGTAATAAGGGTTATGGATGAGCCTAATGTGATGTATGGTGTTCATTTCAACTGTTTTAGCCTAACAGAAAGGTATTATTATTATTAAAGGCTATTCGATGAGCCCAAAGAAACCTTTTGCATTGACTAGTCTCAGTAAGTCAGAGATGCTGGGTTCATATATAATGCAGCTGTAGGACAGAGTGCTACAATTATAGTGAAATGTACATTCTTCTAATGAGGTTTGTGAATTACCTCCTAATGCATTCAGTCTCAACTCTAGAACCTAGAACTGACAACAGAGACAATTGTGAATTTCTGCAAATCTACAGTACTGTACAGAAATATGACACATTTCATAATCCCACAATTGTTTTCATAATTGTCATAATCCAATCCAGTAAATGTAACAATTAGGCGTTGCTGAGGTCGGGGGTCATTGTGAGGTAGGGTAGTAAAACGTACAGTGTCTCTGTTTGACCTTTTCATTGGTGGCAGAGGATATCCTGCCGTGAGAGAGGGGAGAGGGACGCATGCTTATTGACCTTGTTCCTGTCAACAAGCCCTAAAAATACAGCCATGACCGCAGCCTCGGGACGGTCACAAAGAGGACCACACAAGTCAAACCACAAATGATACGGTCCCAAAAAAAACACACGCAAAAAAAACCCCCAGCTGAAGACAGACGATTAGTTTGTTGTTGATGATGTAGTTATGTTCATAATTTCATTGATTCACTATTCAGTCTCTGTGTACCAGCTCAGTAACCTCTCGCTAACAGAAAGCAAATCAAAATGTTTAGCCATTCGTGAGCTTAGAATGATAAGGTTCTATCTCCGTTTAGGGCAGTTCAGAGATATTGAGAGCGTCAAAGTTTTTACATTCCATTATGTTCTGTGAGATGGAACCTTTGTATTTGATTAATTACTAACTCAAAAATGTCAACATTTTAAAAAGAACACCACACAGGCATTAATAAACACCTAATGGATCAGATTATCTAAAAAACTAAATTTTGACCAAAAATGGAGATAGAACCTTATAATTCTAACGTCACGCATTGTTGCCAGAATGTGGCACACTATCCGTGGGGCGTGCTGCTGTGTCACATACGTACGTCTAACAAAACGCTACATTTCTAACACGAAACGTCCTCAGACGGCTCCCTGTCTCCAGCCTCAGGAGTCAGGACCCTTCCTGTCTGCACTCACACATCCTGCTGCCTGGATTCACCTCAGCTACTGAGTGAGACGAGCAGCCCCTGGTCCTCCTCGGCGCTCCCAGCATGCACCACTGTACAGTACACAATGTTCTGGAGACTCCGTTCTCTCCCAGCGTTCCAGGGACAGCAAGGTGCACACACTCAACCTGAACTATGGAAGGACACAGGACTGAGCTTGTCTGTGTCTGTGTGTGTGTGTGTGTGTGTGTGTGTGTGTGTGTGTGTGTGTGTGTGTGTGTGTGTGTGTGTGTGTGTGTGTGTGTGTGTCAGCAGGGACAGTCAGACTTCCATGTTCCAAGACCTAATTGAGGCCAGGGCCACAGGGTCAGAGCTTCAAGGCTGTAGGAATACAACACTAAGCACAGGGGACCGACTCTTCGACGATTTTCTCTGAAGTGGACTACTATCTGTGTCTGTTAAGTCTGTAGAACAAGTCCTTCTATAGACAATAGCATTAAAATCGTATGATGTAACAATGTATAATGTAACACTGACTCAATTAACAAATCCCCCAATTTAAAAAAAAGTCTAGGGGACTACAGATAAAACCAAATCATTTTGCCTAAATCTGTCACATTTTACCGAAATGGTGATTCATGTGCATTGTACCTATAATGAATACACCTAATCTACCTAAAAGTAACATAAACTAGGACCTAGAGATCCGAGTGTGCTGTGTTCAGTGAGCGCGCTAGGCTAGGGAGTAGTTGTGACAGGGGCTGGGAGCAATAGTAGCTGGCACCATCATTGATGTGAACAGAGGCATAAGATGTGTGTCCACAGGGCTGTCACTGTGCTGTGTGTGTGTGTGTGTGTGTGTGTGTGTGTGTGTGTGTGTCACTGTGTGTGTGTGTGTGTGTGTGTGTCACTGTGTGTGTGTGTCACTGTGCTGTGTGTGTGTGTGCCAGCTAGAGCAGACGGAGGATGAGCAGGGAGAAGGTCCCGGCAGAGTTGGGGAGGGTTAGATTAAATTTTGAGAAAATGTGACAGGGGGGCTGGTGAAAAAGTCCCCAAGTAGGGCAACGTCATTTTACAGATTATAAAAGTGCAGATTGTAAGCTTTCAAATGATGTCATGCATTGAAAATAGTTGAAGAAGATATATCTTATTTGAATGTTGGTACACCTCAAACCAAATACCAGAGAAAATCACACTGAATCAAAACAGACGTGTTTGCTACCATCGCGTCAGTAGTTAGCTAGCAGTTAAGAAGGAACATTCCTATGAACATCTAACTGCATGTTTAGCACATCACAACATGCTGATAGAACATCAACATGCTAAAAACACACAACTACACGTCATTAGATGATCACACAGTCCTTGCTTTTGAACACGTCCTAAAACATAAGTTTGTTTACAAGCCACATATCACTAACTCAGTAGCCTGAAGCAGGACGCGATACAGTGAATCCAATTCACAAATTATAAGTATTTAGTGACCCTAAAACTGTTGTTTGTTATATTGAGTGGGCTCTTCAACACTTAAACTTTCGTAATATGAAAACATTTTGAAAACACCAGACCGTGTCACAGATGTGTAGTAGTACTGTCATTTGAAACACTTGCTCAAGGGTATGGTATTCCAGTTGTGACAGATCTTGCCTGTTCAGTTTTGCCAAGGCAAATGCTGAGGCTATTCAGAGATTCTATAAACTACAGCAAGGCAGAAATATTGAACTTGGACAACTTCACTTGTAGAGATAGGGTAGGCCTACAGTATGTATTTGAACCTGAAGTTCAAATACAAGTCCACATCACGACAAAGATCGCATTGTTTCTTGAAACGGCTCCCTAGGAACAATAGGGCCAGTGGGTGTCATGTTGTTATTGTTACTGCGGTCAGGTTCACTCAGAGAGACGGAACTATTGATGATGTCAACAATCATCACCATTCAGCAGAAACACACCACACAGTATGACGGTTCAGAGTCGCATTCATGACCTCCACTTTGTCCCATCGATGATGCAATAATCAGTGACAGTTGAGAAATGTTCAACATGGGTCGTACTCATTGGTCGTATTCATTGATCTCTAGTTCAATTGACCTTTCCTGAGATGCAGAAGCAGAAAGCTACTATATGCCCATGATGTACATAATCTGTAGGGTAGCCTATTGGAGCAAGTAGTACTGTTCAGTGACGAGGAGAGGCACTGACTGACAACCGACCTCTGGCCACCGGCTTATCAAGTGTAATCTCTGAAGGAGACTTCAGCCCCGGTTTAAAGGACATGTTGATTTATTGGCTAACGGCCAACCCTACTGCACTGTGAGAGCAGAATGTTTTTCGTGGTGTCTAGTAAACACACACACACACATACACTCACACTCACACACACATATACACAGACACACACTCACACACATACACACGTCACCTTCACCAGAATGTTTTCGTGGTGTCTACTAAACACACACACATACACACACATATACACACACACACACATACACACGTCACCTTGACATGCACACACTCACATACAAACACACCCCCTCGCACCCCCTCACACCCCTTTCCTCAGGTCACAGTAGGGTTAGGGTTAAAGAGTTCTGAGGCCCTGAGGCCCCCTCCTCCCCCTCCTCACATCTCCTTCACCTCTCACCCACCTCCACCTTCACCTCCTCCTGAGTTCCCTAAAGATTGAGCAACAGATCTAGATAGAACACTGTAGATATCACACAAAGTGTCTAGGAGTAAGCGTTACATAACCGTAACCATGTGTAAAAACAAGCCGCCCTAAGTGGACAGTAGATTGACAGTGCTTCCTTGATCTCTCATGCAAGTCTCATGCGAGCTATTTTTAACCCTCTTAACTGTTACGCAACACACAACCCTTATCTTGACCATCTACAACAGGAGAGGGGCAAACAGAATGGAGTGAGACAAGATGAATACAAAATGTACAAAAAAGAATACAAAATATTGCTTTTCACGACAGGAAATTTACCATTTTCACTTTCTCTGTGTTACTTAAAACAAAAGTTGAATATTTGTATATAAACAGCAAAGGCTCCATCGTGGCTCTCAAATAATAATTTGAAAGACAGATTTGAGATTTTGCATTAAATGATGATGACATTTTCTATGTTGAAAACACAGGTAGGCCTACTGTTTCAAATGGTCATAAATCACAAACTCACGATATGTCCTTATAGAGCTTGGAGGAAGAAAAGCCTGAGACTCACCACTACGAAGTATCTGTATCCCTAAAAATAAGTCGTGACGTAGTGGCAAACGTTTCATATTGATAAGAAACTTAAATAACGACATAACACGTCTGAGTGGAAGAACCCAGATAAAAGAAAAACCGTTAGACCTGCAGTCAAAAGAAGCCCTTATTTAGCAAGCGTTCACTTCACATACTGACACTGAGTCACACAGCCCTTTATTTACCTACGGTAACACAACCGAACACACGATCCAGCCTGAACCCTGCCACAGTGGCTGACTAGAGACTACCCTTTCTCTGTCCAACCACTCCCTGGCCAGCTGTAGAAGCTCCCTGCTTGTATTATTAGTCTTACACTTATGCTCATCATCATTAGATAGAACCCCCAGGGGCATGGCTGAGTGGCTGCTAAGGAGCCCAGGATGGCAGGACGACTGTCCCCAGCCTCCTCCCCGGGAGTACGTGAGCTTAGAATTATAAGGTTCTATCTCCGTTTAGAATTATAAGGTTCTATCTCTGTTAAGAATGATAAGGTTCTATCTCTGTTTAGGGCAGTTCAGAGATATTGAGCGTCAAAGTTTTTACATTCCATTATGTTTTATGAGATGGAACCTTTGTATTTTATGAATTACTAAATAACACCACACAGGCATTAATAAACACCTAATGGATCAGATTATGTAAAAAACAATTTTGACAAAAATGGAGATAGAACCTTATAATTCTAACGTCACAAGTAGTCACCTTTCTGAGCCCAGCTAAAGGGATCGGGACCTGGGTTAGGAGAGGGAGTGTGTAGATGGCTTCTGCACGCTGGGCTGCTTTTAGAATAACAGATGGCCACCGAGCCTTCACTGAGACAGCACCGAGTCATTGGGACAAACATTAATGAGGGTGAAGCTGCTACTTCTGTTGCTTCAGCTCCTTATCCTGGGCTGCAAAAATCAACATAACAGGGATGGATATAGCTACTGTATTTCATTTAACCTTTATTTTACCTTTTAAGTTGACCATTTTAGGTCAAATAACTTCTGTCTGATTCTGGGCTCTCTCCAGTAAGCCGGTCTTCTTGTCAGTGTCAAGACTGGAGAAACTTTTCAGATGAGCCACACTAGAAGCAGACTTTAATGACATAGATAGAGACAGTGTCAGTGTAATGTCCTGGGCTGTCACCACGGTCCAGACAGTAAGATATCAGCCTGTCTGCTTCAACTCAACTCAACTAGAAGGAGAAAGAATACTGCTACTCATTATTCTGTCACTTGAAAAAGACATTTCATCATTTCCATATCGTGCTGGTACTTCCTGGCCTGTAGAAGGTGTGAATCTGCTGCCTGTTGCTTCTTGACTTGATCTGAAAGCTCAAAGCTCAAAGGTCAAAGGGTGTTTGAGAGGAGGCATAAAGGTATCATAATCTCAGTGTCAACGAGGGGAATGATTTTACTCTGAAGCTTCAATGGGAGCCTCTATTTTGCGGATACATACAGGCAGTTTCCCAGACACAGATTAAGCACTGAATCACGCTTTTAATGGATATTCACCACTGAAATAGCTTTTTAGTCTGTAAACTTAATCTACGTCCAGGAAATCAGCCACTCGTAAGTCACAAGAGCATTAAATGAGATGCCAGTGACATTACACTGGTTAATAGTTATCATCCCTTGGATATGAATAAAATACTCCTAAAATCCTGGTTTCCCTATGTCCCCGGCGATTATTCTTATAAATGGCCACATACAAGTCAGGTGTTGTGACTGAAAGCGGGTCAGGTCAAAACAATTGGTGACGTTCTAAAAAAGGGACATCACATAATCACTTATGTCACTTTCTGACTCACCAGCCAATACAGTGTCCAGACTGTTAGTCACACAGAACTGAGAAGGAGTATTAGGGAGACAGGGGGAGATTAATCAATGAGATGCGACATTTCCAGCACATCAAGCTGATACCCTTGTTGGTCAACGTTTTATGACAAGACGCAGGGCTGAACCGACTAGAATATTACTGAACAGAATACTAACTAAAATAGATACTATAAAATGTAATAACAGTCACAAATGTAACCAGTGCAACCAGGCTGTTTCATTTTTAAATACAACTAAACTAGAATCAACACTTCCTGTCAACTGTCCAACACTTCCCTCATAATACACTCTCTCTCTCACTAAACAAAAACAACTCATTTAAAAAAATAACGTGACGATCTAAAAGCTCTAGTTAAAAAGCTCAGCAGTTGGTACTGTGAGAAAGCCACTCCCCCCTGGTCTGAATGCAGGTACATTAATGATTGACCAGAGAACACAGTTCAAAGTTCAGAGTTCTGATGGGGTGAGTTAAGGGGAAGTAATTCAAACATATACGATAATATACGATAATTACCATAGGGGATAATGGCCATACTATACACATTCCCATTTGAACATAGGCAATACAGGGGGCGCTTAGGTGGCGTAGCGGGTTAAGCGTTGACCATGTAACCGCAGGGGACATATCCCGCATGTCATCCCTCCTCTCTCTCTCACCCATCCTTCCTGTCTAATTCTCTACTGTCTCTGTCAATAAAATGAAAGAAAGAAGGTCTCTTGCCCTCATACCTTCATGTTCTGATGATGGTATCAATAATGTCAACATCTGGCACAGACCAGCCCCTGTTTGGGACTTGGTCTGACTGTTTTAATGACTGTTGGAAAACCAGCTCTTATAGTTGTCTTCTTCTCATTAGTTCAGTTATGTTTCAGTCAGAACAAAAAGTAAACATCTATCATGACATGGTAGAACAGACAGTAGTAGTAGTAGTGGCCTGGGGTGGTCCAGTGGTCTAGCACTGTGGTCTACAGTGCACACATATGCCCATTATCAGCAGGGGTTCGAATCCGGCCCATGGCCTGCTGACATGCCCTCTCCTCCTTACGTTCCTGTAATATATTATATATTATGTTTTTCAATATATCTGTCCAATGAAATGAAAGACATCAGTGGGACTGCCCCTGCTCAGACAGAAAAAGAACAGACAGAGTAGAGATAGAATGCTGATAGATGCCTACATGCCTTCTAAGAAGCATGTGACTCTGTGTACAGCCTAATCCTGTCTTTCTTCTTAGAGCCCCAGCCATATGTGCAAGAGCTAGTGTTTAGTTTAGTGTATTAGTGCTTAATTCTCTCTGTGTGTCTTAAAAAGAGTATGTGAGTGTTTATGCCTGTCAGTGTGCCTCAATGTTCCCGCTCTCTCACTGGTCTATTTGGGTTGATCACCCAAAAGGTGCGAAAAGATGAAGATGTGGTCTTCTAAACGGGGTCCCCGGTTCTGGACCATGTGGTAGGGGGGTGACAGATGGGTTTCAGAGAGAGAGTCATCCTGGCTGTGTCTGGTCCCTCTGAGAGAGCAGATGGAGCCGTGGCAGATGGCCTGAGACCAGGGGGCACGCTCTATGTGAGGCGACACAGCTCCCAGCACTCCCTCTCTCATCTCTCATTGGCTGCAACGATTTTCCTTTTTTTCTTGCCATTTCTTGTTCTTGTCCCAAGATACCCTCCCCATCATTCTGGGCAATAGTGACCTCTATGTGTGTGTGTGTGTGTGTGTGTGTGTGTGTGTGTGTGTGTGTGTGTGTGTGTGTGTGTGTGTGTGTGTGTGTGTGTCATACAAGGAGTGTTTTTGGGATTGCTGTGGAGAATCATCCACTGTATGATGCACAACGAAAACATTGTTCATGTTGTGATCCCGACCCCGAGGCTCGCAGGAGGCAGTGGGAGTCAGGGGGGGAGGAGGGGGGGAGGAGGGGGGGAGGAGGAGGGGGAGTCAGGGGGGGGGGGAGACCTTATGCGCACCCTGATGATGCGTGGGGATTTCCCCAACACACCCCTGGTCAAGGCGCACAGGTGAAGGGGATAGAGAGGAATTAATGAGAAGGAAAAACTGACAAAGAGGAGGAAGATACATGGAAGCCACAGAGACAAGAGAAGAGTGAATGGAGTTGGAGACAGACGGAGATGGAAACGAGTATGAACAAACAGGAAGGGGTAGTGGTGGTCTAGTGGAAAGTGAGTTGGGCTGCTGATTGGAAGGCTGTGGGTTCAAATCCCACCTGAAACTCCACCACAAGTGTGCCCTTGAGTAAGGCACTCAGCCCTCAGTTACTCCTGGGGGAATGTCCTTGTAATTGTAAATCGCTTTGGATTAAAACCGGCTGCTAATGGCAAATAAATAAATATATAAGGACGAACAGGACATGCAGTTCATCCCCCGGACTGGTAATAAACAAAGAGACTATTTGTTTGGTTACTATTTTACTCTCTAAACCCCGAGTTTAGTTTGGTTTTCCCCTTTATGAAAGTGGCAAGAGCTGCCTGAGAAAATAACTTCAGTTAAAGGGACCTTTAATCAAGACTGTCCAGTCCTACCTGTACCCTACCTGTACGTACATGTGGAGACTTCTCCTCTTCGACTCCCTGGAGGGAGAGTCTGCAGGGTTGTGTTACGTCTCTGGGCTGACTAGGATCAGGGATCGCTCAGCTTAATCAGTCGCTAATTAAATAAGAGAAGTAGGCTGGCCCCCATTGTAGTTCAGGCCAGGCCACCGTATGTTTTAGTCAGGGAGGTAGGATAATAAATACAACTCAGGTGCCACGTCAATGTCAACACTAAGGCGTAGTACACTGTGTATGTGTGATATGAGGGTAAATACTATTATTCACCGACAAAGAAAAACATGTGTGATAACACGTGTTCCAACCCACACCCTACATCCTAGAGGAGACCGTTTCACTGAGGGTGCGCTTTATTTCAATGCTTCAAAGTGATTTTCTACATGTGTGTGCTTGTAAATGGGTTACATTTACATTTACATTTACATTTTTGGCATTTAGCAGGTCTACACCTTATTCAAAAGCGACTTACAATCAATAGGCTACATTTGACTAAGGAGGTGAATCATCAATCCACCAGTCGTAGCAGGAAAAGTAATCTAACTCAGGCCAGCGGCCATTGGCAGTCGTCGTGCTAGAAGAACGCATACGCTACAGAGATTGTATACATTCAAATAAAAATACAAAAACAGGTCAAATTGACAGCAGCAGGCATGGTGATACTGCAGGTATCAGCCTTGTGCCCCTCTCAGTGATGCGGAGAGAGAGCAGTGACTGGGTCCTTTAACACTAAAACAGCAACGAAAATCTTTGCACTCGATCACATTTCAGGACCCTCCTTTCATGACTTTTCCTAGATATGTGCGTTCTACCACCCAGTATCCTTACATTTTCAAAATCACATCAGGATAAGCTAATAATAAAGCTATTTTGCCGTTTTTCTGTGTAGGAAGCAGGCTAATTTACAAGCGGCCAACTAGTGGTCGTTGTGTGTAAATAGCAGCTTAGCATTGTCATTTGACCCCCGAGGCGGCTCTTATAGTAGTTTAAAAAGGCACGGCTGTTCTAGTGTTAAGTGATTTCTGGGTCGAACCGCAGGCGGGCTGATCACATTCCCCCGTGACCACTGACAACCACTGACAACCACTGACAACCACTGACAACCACAAGAGAATCAGCCCACAACATCAGTATACACATCCAGACCATGTGATATCCCTTACTCTGTGTTTTGACCTATATAGACAACACACATAAGCACAATTATTATGGATCTAACAGCACAGTTAAGTGTTTCGGGTCTCCCTGGTGTTCCATTACGCTGTGAGCGCTCAGCAGCAGCACAGAGGGAGAAAAGCCACGAGGCAGGCAGAATATGTACCGTGGTCGTATGCATTCTCCTAGCGCTATCGATCCCCACCGGTGAGAAGGTTGTAGTATTGGCAGCAGTTCAGTCTCTCTCAGTAAAGCGGGCAAATTGAGGACAGATGCATTGATGGATCCTTTAAGAGTCTGTCTCCTTCTGTTTAGGGTCTCAATTCTAGACTTGCTGGGTCAACATGTCTCCAGCCTCACAGACTAAATCAATCTCATAACACACTCACTCGGGGGAACAGATAATGCCTTTGACAAACAGGCGTTAGAAAATATGTGTCATGATCTGTCAAACTGACAAAAGCCAGAAAAAATAGATCGAAAAAAAAAAAGCGTAGGGCACAGATCTTAGCATATTCCATGTGGGTGAATACAGAATGTGTTCATCTCACATCATGTTGAATTTTTTGAGAGAGCATCGTCAGACAGTCGCTAGCCATTTGAAACTGTCATCTGCTAAATC
>NC_137689.1:4178678-4181178 GCF_963989245.1 Nansenia antarctica | reverse complement strand
TCTCTCTCTCTCTCTTGGATTTCAAAAGGAGCTCCCAAAAGTCACCCAAGAGTCCTCATGGCTGTTGCCACGGTAAATGTCAGCATGACAACAACAACAACAACAACAACAACAACAACACTAATCCCTCACTTGTTAAAAACACCAATGTCAAAGTAAACAAACCACCCCGCCTAGCAGGGCGCTAATAAACCCACCTCACCCCTCCCTCACACCCCAGCCTCCTGAGAGAAGAGGAAAGAGCACAGCACAGGGAGAACTTGCTCGCTTGCTTGCTTGCTTGCTTAGCTCAGTCACTCTCCCAGTTCCTCCTGGTTAGCCTCCATAGTAGAATTAGCTTCCCACTCTGGCCGAGCCAGAGGTAATCCTCTCAGCCATGTCCTGCATTCCTCGTTTGTCTCTCTCTCTCTCCCTCTCCCTCTCCCCCCTCCAACCAAGCCACGCTTCTTTAGGAAGTTGAGTCCTGCTGAAAGCTGCTAATGCTGCTCTTCAACATCCAAGTGTCTGTTCCATTGGCTTCAGGCAAGGGTTGTGTCTTTTTAGCCGGGTTGTTGTTTTGTTCACTCCCCTCCCTCTGTACTCCCTCCCTCTGTACTCCCTCCCTCTCTCTCTCTCTCTCTCCTCCTCTCTCTCTCTCTCTCTCTCTCTCTCTCTTCTCTCTCTCTCTCTCTCTCTCTCTCTCTCTCTCTCTCTCTCTCTCTCTCTCTCTCTCTCTCTCTCTCTCTCTCTCTCTCTCTCTCTCTCTCTCTCTCTCTCTCTCTCTCTCTCTCTCTCTCTCTCTCTCTCTCTCTCTCTCTCTCTCTCCTTCTTCTCTTCTCTTCACTCCCCCCCTCTGGTGAGAAGCTCGGGTCTCCTGTTTCTCTCCTTCTTCTCTCTGCTGTCAGTTCTTCACCTCCTCCTCCTCCTCCCTGCCGCTCTCACTCAATGGCACACACTCACACACACACACACACCCACACACACCCATACACGGCTCTGCCGGCTCCCTCTCTCTCTACGGGACTGCTCCACTCCAGGAAGTGTCAAACCCAGTAGAAAAAGGCACGTGTAGGACCTCAAACATAGGTACCTGTTCAGAATGCCTGACTGTTGTTTTTTCCTGTCTTTCAGTGTATAGCTCACACTCTCTTCACTCTATCCTATTTGTTTGGGTAGCTGTCTCCCAAAAAAGCTCTCTAGTTTACCACAGCTCCTCCACGCACACTTTTCCTTCCTCCTTCCCCCCTCTCTCTATCTCTTTCCCTCCCTCCCTCTCTCACTCCCTCTCTCCCTCGCTATCCTACACCCCTCCCTCCTCCTTTTTTCTTTCCTCCCTCTCTCTCTCTCTGAATAGACCCAGCAGCCCGAGGTGGAAAAGCAGATGCAACGGCCATCCAGTGGTGGGTCATTAGAAATACATGAGAGAGGGAGGAGAGAGGGAGGAGAGAGGGGGAGGAGAGAGGGAGGAGAGAGGGAGGAGAGAAGGGGGAGGAGAGAGGGAGGAGAGAGAGAGGGAGGAGAGATAGAGGAGGAGGAGGAGAGAGGGAGGAGAGAGGGAGGAGAGAGGGGGGAGGAGAGAGGGGGAGGGAGAGAGGGAGGAGAGAGGGAGGAGAGAGGGAGGAGAGAGAGGAGAGGGGAGGAGGAGAGAGGGAGGAGAGAGGGAGGAGAGAGAGGGAGGAGAGAGGGGGAGGAGAGAGGGAGGAGGAGGAGGAGGAGAGGAGAGAGGGAGGAGAGGGGGAGGAGAGAGGGAGGAGAATGGGAGGAGGGAGAGAGGGAGGAGAGAGGGAGGAGAGAGGAGGAGGAGGAGGAGGAGGAGAGCAGAGCGCTGCTGCTGCACACTCCTCTGTACATCCCAGAGAGGGAGAGTAGATTAGGGGCAGGCTCGACCCTGAACCCTGTCAGCGTGGAAGTGTGAGCGTGCGCTGCTCCGGGCTTCCTCCTTTCCGACAGACACAGACCGGCCTGCTTAGTTCCTGCTCAGACTGACTCCACCTCTCTCGTCAAACCCCCCGGCAGCCTATATACTGTGTGCTCATGTTTTCTTCTCTTCTATGTGTGCTCATGTGTGTGCTAACAAGAGTAAAGCCACAGGCGCTTAGTGAGAACCAGGAACCAGGAGCACAGTGACACAGGGTTGGGCTCAGAGAGAGAGAGATCGTCCCATATACAGCTGCCCTTTGTCCCTAGAAACACACCGTGGGTGGGTGGGGGGCCTATGAGGACAGCAGCAGCAGACCCAGAGCCAGATCTAACAACACCCTCCTCTCTGGATCTCGTTGGATTCTCAGTATGCGGGACAGTTTGACCAGTGATACAGGACAGTTTGACCAGTGATACGATTTCGGAATATACTGGCAGTCGCACTTCATATAACCCACTGTGTTAATGTGTGTTGTAGCGTGATAGTGTGTGGTTATTTATGTGTGTATGTAAGGGAATAGTGTGTGGTTATTTGTGTGTGTGGCGTGTGTGTGTGTGTGTGTGAGAGAGAGAAAGAGGCGAGTAAGACATCGTCGCTTAA
>NC_137689.1:4126551-4176551 GCF_963989245.1 Nansenia antarctica | reverse complement strand
TATCATCAATCATAACATTTTCTATCATAACCTATCGATTGGAAATTAGTGTTAGGTGTTTACTAACTATCTAGCTAAGATCTAGCAAAACAAAACAAAAAATCCCCTCTGTAATCCCCCCCCCCCCATGTGCAGGAGAAACTACTGTGCAATAGCCATGGGAATAGTGCAATGTTCTATAACCGTGCAATATGTTACATTCTTGTGATAGGGGTCATATACTGTATATAAGTCTACTAGTCCATATGTTTATATGTTTATAAAAGTACACAGTTACATGCTAACTCCTCCCTGTCTATATAACCCCCTGTGAATAGGCCATATAGTGTATAGAAGTATAGACGTTCACATAATAGATACATTCTCAGATGTCTACCGATCACTTATCCCCCTATTGTTATTTATATCCCCCCCTATTTATGTCTATTTATGTCTCATTCTTGTTTTTTTATTATCTTAGGACTGTGTTTGTTTGTTAGCACATAGGGTTTGCATTTACATTTCGTTGTACCTGTTACAATGACAATAAAGACCATTCATTCATTCATTACTACACAATGCCAAGGATGTCCAATCTGAGAGGGATGCTGAGGTGGGCTGTGTGCGTGTTCTGCTGAGACATCCTGGTAGTAAAAGACATTACCAAGCCTCTCTACTACATTAGCTATTTGCACCTAATTGAGATGATTGGAGGAGGGAGTCCGCCCACCACATCACTTTGGGAAATGAGCAGATAAACGACGGTTTGGCCAGAGCCCCTGGACTGAGGCCAGTGGTGACTCCCTACTGAACAAGAGAGGGACAAACTCCCAGGCTCCTCTCTGACTGCTAGGAAGCAAATGTCACACACGGACATCCAGTCCTGTTATAGATAAATAGATGGATGGAAGGAAGGACGGACGGACGGACGGACGGACGGACGGACGGACGGACGGACGGACGGACAGACAGACAGATACCATAGATAGATAGATAGATAGATAGATAGATAGATAGATAGATAGATAGAGAGAGAGAGATAGAGAGAGAGAAAGAGATAGATAGATAGATAGATAGATAGTCTTATTAAAAGGAGTCTTATTGTGGCAGGCAGAAAAGATCTCCTATAGCGCTCCTATTCAATCCTTATTCATCCTACTCTTCTATTTATCCTCCGATGAGAACATCTTTACTGTAAACCATGTTATAAATATACGCTTTAGGATTCTCCGTTTCCTGCTCTGTTAATAATGACGTAGAAAACGATGGTAGTAAACCACGTAGAAAGCCGTCCATTAGAAGCTGATTCAGAAGTCCACCATTCAGTATTTTCCCATAGCACATTCTCTCCCGGCTCTCCTCTCTAATCAGTCTAATCAATCACAAGGTTTCAGAGCGGCCTCTCAGCATTAATAATGCACCACAGCCAAGGAGGCAGAGAGAGAGGAGGGGAGAGTCACAGAACACCACAGTACAGAGAAACACTCGAGTGTTCTTGGAACACTACACAGTGTTCTAGAATAGCCTTCTTAGAGGCTATTCTCATGGAGACAGGTGGACAGAGATATGCATTCTGCATTTGCCAAACAAGCGAAGAAGAGGTTCCGAGTCTACACAGCTTAGAAGTGACATCAGCTCCAGGGGGGCGTGGCTTCAGTGACGGTTGAGTGACGGCAGGGAGACGACTGGGAGAGAGAGGGGCATCAGAGCCCGGCGGAGGGGTGTGATTGGGTGAGCCTCTGGTCTGCCCCTTCCCCTCTCTGACCCCCCCCCCCCCACCCCCCTCCAGTACACAGGCCATACTTTGTCACAGCCAGAGCCCCTAATGGAGCACACACCACGGCTATAACAGGATCAATTAGGGAGCCATAAGGTCCAGGATGTGAGGATGCTGGAAAAGGTCCCCTGTCCTTTAATCATGGAATCATTGAATAATGATGGCTCTGGTCCCCCTGCTTATCTGCCCTGCTGCCTACGTCATCAGGCCCCTATTGCATTAGCGTGGCAGCCTGCTCCTGTGAAGCAGGGGGACCTACATCCCCTCTGATGCTCCTGCTACTGCTGCTAAATGGGTCTCCTGGGCCTTACAGCTGCTCCGTACAGGGCCGGTCCTAGGCATAGGGGAACTAGGCGGTCGCCTAGGGCGCCAAATGCCTAGAGGGCGCAAAATGGCCCAAAAATTTAAATAATTTTGTCTCTATGAATTTCATGTCTCTATGAAAATATGTCTCAGCCTACTGTCTATTTTTGTCTTGAAACCATTCTTGTCCATATTTTTACTGTTGAATGTGTGGGTGGTGATGAGGCAGTACTGGTGGCTTAATGAATGCGGTGGTGGTGGCGCCCCTAAAATTTGGGGGGAGGGGGGGGGGGGGCATCAAATCATACTCTCGCCTAGGGCACCTAAATGCCTAGGACCGGCTCTGGCTCCATACCATCACTGCCAGTCATTTTCAGACACTTTCTAATACATATTCAATAGTTAGTCGATATTTCATGTGATATACATCTTTCTATTCTTTTTTTTAAATTATTTTTACAGTTGTGAGGTAGAATCACTAGGAAAATCAAATATCCAACTGTGTGATCTTTCAGAAGGCTCCATAATTGGGCCTTCTGGTTTGTTCATTAGATTAGCAGCCAATAAGGGGTTGGAGGGGGGGGGGAGGGGCATACATGCCTGCACATGCTGGGGATAGAGAGGCTATGTTGGAGATGGCACACTTCCATAATGTTTAGGTAATAAAGTATGAGTTGCCATGAGTTAGAATGCTTGAAAGACCTGGATGACATCCCTGACGTGGTTTAATATGGGATATAAAATGTAAAAAAGTTCTGATGCAATAAGCAAATGTTTAGTATGCCGATTTGGGGAACGCAGCCAAGAGAGAGTGAGGGGAGAAGTGATCATGGAGCAGGACAGGACTCCACAGGTGGAGTAGACAGAGGAATGTGGAGGGGGGGGCGGGGGGGGGGGGGGGCAGTGTCACTAGGGGAGCTGAGGTGTTTAGGGGGAGGGTGGGATACTGAGCATTGAAGAGGGCACTTGTTACTGCTGTTGGGATAACATCAGCACAGGCCGGTTGAACAGAAAGGAAGGGTTGTTGTATTTGGGGAATGTGGCTGATACTGACAGAGTCAACAGGTAAACAGATCAAATGCATGCTGGGAAAAGTAAACTCAAACGTTCCACTGACTCCGCTAGTATAGGCAGCAGGATAGGAGGGGGAGAGCAGAAGTATGCCCCCCTCTTTCAGTCCTCTCTTGTCACTTTCTACTACAATACTGTCCCCTCGGCAGGAAGGAAGTGATGTCATCAGCAGGGGAGTTCTTTTACAATTACAGTTGAACCACAAACAGCTAGCTGCTTCCTGCTATTCTTCCATTAGCTTTTGATTTGTTCCTATTTTCTCTCCATCAGTTTCTGTTACAAGGGGGTAACTATGTATAAAGCATGTATACACTCTTCATGGTTTCAATTGGCAACAGAGTCGAGGGTCAAAAGCAACTTGAAGAGAATGGAGATAATACGACGTACGTTCCATCAGCACAATACAGCGTGACTGTGAATAACCAGACCTTAAATCCCACAGCTTGACAGCTCATTAAATCAACAGCACACACTTGTTGTCATGCACAATGATCAACCTACGTATCAGATTTTCATAGTCTTAATTTGAAGCAGATTACACCAGAATGATTAATTATAGTAGCAAAACTTTAACAAGGGGTAATTATAACATAGATCAACATAGATTATGACATTTTAATTGCATTGAGTTCATACTAGAGGAAAGGCCAAAACTGTAACACCCAAAACACTGTCCACAGTCTGCTCACATCAACTCATCCATGACTGAGTGTGTCCTTATTCTTATGCTACCCTGCTCTACCCATACTGGAAAACAAAACAGCATCGCCTATTCGTGACGTTAGAATTATAAGGTTCTATCTCCATTTTTGGTCAAAATTGAGTTTTTTACATAATCTGATCCATTAGGTGTTTATCAATGCCTGTGTGGTGTTATTTTTAAAATGTTGACATTTTTTAGTTAGTAATTCATCAAATACAAAGGTTCCATCTCACAAAACATAATGGAATGTAAAACCTTTGACGCTCAATATCTCTGAACTGCCCTAAACGGAGATAGAACCTTATCATTCTAAGCTCACGTATTGATCAAATGCCCTTCCACCATCAGGACATTAAAGTTATCCAAATATGAAAAGGGTAAAGCAGGTTTAACTCCAGCCCTCATCAGGCCAGGTGGGGGGGCAGCGCTGTGTGAGCAGAGGAACAGCTGATGTGAGCCGGCCGGCTGGAGAGAGATGAGGGGTGTTTACACCATACTGTTGTAACTGAAACAATCAGCTGTTGGCACCTGGGCTCTGGTAAAGGTGGGTAAGAGTGTACTTATTCCAACCGGTACAATGCATTACAATGAAGCCATAATACAAGAGCCTCTCAAGTCCCTGTAAGACCCAGATATAGAAAATGTTTGTTGTTGTTTGTTGTAGGAGGCAGAAATTAAAGTGTTTTCAAATGAACTATATACTCATGAATTAGGCTATGTTGTTATAATTGTTTTCATTTTAATTATGAACTCTAATCCCTTCCTGAATTGAAATTGAATAGGACCCATTGATTATGTAAATGCGGTCTTAAAAAATAGCTTTGGGATAGCTAAATGTGCTAAATGTTGTAATATTGACCCAGGGGGCCTTACAGGGTTGTAAACTCCTTTATAGCCGTTGAGTAGCATACTGTATACACAGTTCTGAGGTCTGTGTGTTTCCTTCTATAACACAAGCATAAGGAGGGATGGAGGGGCAAGGAGAGTGAGGAGGTGAATGCACAGATAAAAGCAGAGTGAGGAGGTGAATGCACAGATAAAAGGAGAGTGAGGAGGTGAATGCACAGATAAAAGGAGAGTGAGGAGGTGAATGCACAGATAAAAGCAGAGTGAAGAGAGGAGGAGAGGAGGAGAGGAGGAGAGGAGGCCAGATGGCCTAAGGGAGGGAGAGGAGGACAGAGCACGGAACATCCTGGAACATCTTGAGCCACTGTTGCATCAGATAGAATATCCAATCAGATTGTTGCATTAGATAGAACATCCAATCAAACTGCCATTGAACTTCCATTCTACGGTAGATGTGTTTCAGACAACAACGAAGCTTTGCCACTACATATAGACTACAGAGAGTGGCTTTGACTGGACATCACCAGAACCCAAGTGTACCCAACAGACAACCCATAGGAGACACTAAACAAATAAGAGGTTTAGGGCGCCACCTCATGGGTATGTTGTGCATCTGAAGTAGTGGATGTGGATATCACTTGTGCAAAAATGGTTATGAAAACAGAAGGCACTGCAGTCACTGAGGTACCTCTTGGAAACAAGTGATGTATTTCCAAAACATAAATAAACATTATAAGATGGAGCAAAAAGTTAATAATGACTGGCTGTTGGCATTCCCTCTACAGTACTATTGAAGAGTAAGATGTTGCATGTGCAATGAACATATGATCTACTTAAAATAACAAGTAAATATAGTGATAATTAAACTTTAAGGAGAGAGAGTGAAAGCAAAAAATGGCTATTGGTTCCATCACAGTAGAGACAGTTCAAACCCAACCAAATCCATGAGATGCTGTGTAATCTCAAAATACCAGAATAGGGAGTCACCATGACATGCAGTTTGTATCTCTATCAATGTAATAGAGCCCTTGGTAGAGTAACTGTCATCTCAACTATTATGTCCATTTTCGACAATGAATAACATTAGATAAATCTGTCTTCATCCAGGTCATCAACAGTCAAATGCTCTTGGACAACATTCTGGAATGTTATTAACGCCCCGTGTTCTGTTTCATAAAGTTAATCCCATTCTGGATGATGGCCAATATCTTCATGAGTGGACTCGGATATCTATGTCCGTCACAACCTCAACTTCCCTTTCTGTCTAAACAACTGTCTGGCTTCAGAGAAAAATACAACTGTTTCCACCCCAAAAACACCCACACACAAACCAACATGATGTTGAGCATCTAGAACATGATGAGTATCTAATCAAATGTTCCACTGAGCACTTTTAAGCGAATGCAGAATTTGATCAAATCAAAACATACAAGCTCCAGCTATACCGCACATGTCTAGGTTAACTCTTAAGTTAATTAGAGAGGAAAGGAGAGAGGAAAGGAGAGAGGAAAGGAGAGAGGGAAGGAGAGAGGAAAGGAGAGAGGGAAGGAGAGAGGGAAGGAGAGAGGGAAGGAGAGACGGAAGGAGAGAGAGATTAGAGATATTGTTCTCTGACCAAAACACCCAAGGGAAGTACACAGCATGCACTACCTGTGATTGGGGGCGAGAGGAGGAGTAGGAGGGACGTCCCAGTTCCCCCGGTGAGACCACATCTCCTCTCAGGCCTGGTCTCTGTGGTGGTGGGATCACCGAAGGGTGGACGTCACTGTCCTCTCTAGCATTCCTGTGTCCTCTCTGTCCCCCTGCGCTTATCTAATATGATCTCTATCTGCAGAGCTGCAGAGCTACACACCAACTGTCAACTATACCGCTGCTGCTGTACCGGCGATCTTATTTCTCTCTCTCTCTCTCCCCCAACCCCAACCCCAACCACGTCTTCTAACTTCCTGCTTCATGACTTCCTCATGGCTTTGTGACATGAGCCAGAGTGTGAGAGACAGAGAGAGAGAGGGGGGATAGAGACAGAGAGAGAGAGAGAGAGACCAAGAGAGAGAGAGAGAGAGAGACCAAGAGAGAGCAGCAGGGCAAGGAGAATACATGCCAAAAAAAAATCTAAAAATAAAGCATGAGCAAGCTTATTGAGTCATGGGCTATTTTTAGATTGCTTGGAGGAGAATCCGCTAACCCCCCAATGTTTATCTTGGTTGTCAATGGAAAAGGGGAACTAAATCTGTCATATACAGTATATTGAGTTAGGCCCTAGGCTCTGTGTTGTCCTGATAGCAGTTGTATTTGTATCTGATTGCAGCTGCCAATTGGAGGCTACTGTAGTTATGAGAGAGCAAATCTATAGCCTGGCACATTATATTCTAATAATAACCAGCAAGGTATGAGAGGATTGGGGGGGAGATATCTCCGCTTGTCTCCCAGGTCCAGCCTCCGTGTTTCAGCTTGCATTCCTAGATGGTGATGGGCTGGGAGCAAGAGGAACAGGAACAGAGAGAGAGAGAGAGAGATACAGAGAGAGAGACACAGAAAGACAGATAGATAAAACAGAGAGATAGATAAAACAGAGAGATATACAGAGAAAGACAGAGAGACAGATAGATAGATAAAACAGAGAGATAGATCAAACAGAGAGATATACAGAGAAAGACAGAGAGACAGACAAAGAGTGAGGAGGAGAAATGTCACAATACTCACGAGTACATAACAGCTGACATGAACTATTTATTCCTAAAGCTTTTCTTTTCCGATCGCTTAAACACAAAAACTGGTTCCTGTAGCACAAAAACCCATACCCATAAATCATTCCGGAAAAAAAAACACATCACCGTAAACACTGTTCACCTGTTTCCACACAGTTTCAATATCCCAAACTCTTTCTGCAAAACCTTACACGAAAGTGGCCAAATAAATCATTCATTGCACCGTAGTATGTTAATTCAGCAAAAACAACATGCCTACAAGTGAACTTGCAGGTTAAGGTGGGGAACAGTGGGACAGTTACATACTGCAAGACCACAGAGATAACACGTGAGCTTAGAATGATAAGGTTCTATCTCCGTTTAGGGTAGTTCAGAGATATTGGGCGTCAAAGTTTTTACATTCCATTATGTTTTGTGAGATGGAACCTTTGTATTTTATTAATTACTAACTCAAAAATGTCAACATTTAAAAAATAACACCACACAGGCATTAATAAACACCTAATGGATCAGATTATGTAAAAAAATAAATTTTGACCAAAAATGGAGATAGAACCTTATAATTCTAACGTCACGAACTGCCATTGGAGCAAGTGTATCACTCACACACTGTGTCAGTAAGAGTCAGTAATGTCTCTCTCTCTCTCTCTCTCTCTCTCTCTCTCTCTCTCTCCCCCTCTCTCTCTCTCTCTCTCTCTCTCTCTCCCTCTCCCTCTCTCTCCCTCTCTCTCTCTCTGTCTCTCTCTCGCTCTCTCTCCCCCTCTCTCTCTCCCTCCCTCCCTCCCCCTCTCTCCCCCTCTCTCTCTCTGTCTCTCTCTCTCTCTCTCTCTCTACCCTGTTGTACACTCTAGTTCTGCAGCCAGAGGGGCTTCTGAAAGGGATTGATTATCTGTGTGCTGCGATACAAGTTGTATACGAGTTGAGTCACTGACCTCAGTCAGTTAGTCACTCAGTTAGTCAGCCAGTCAGTCTGTCTGTCTGTCTGTGTGTCCTGTCCTGACATTCTGACTGTGTGTAAGAATTAGCTGTTTATCATATCAGTCAACAACTGTTTGGTTCAGTAGTTAGCTCCAGTTCTCCTTTTTAGTGCAGCTGACTTCTCTTATGTGTGGGAGGTGATATTCACACCACGGAGCAGACGCACACTCACACAAAAATGTTTGTGTGCCACATGCATGGCATGTGTTATAATTATGACAAGTTAAAAGAACATTCAACAATCACTGGGCTTCACTAGGCCTCCTGTGTTCATTTAACTGGCTGCTGAAATATCTACAATCTCTCAAATGTCTTTGAAATAACAGGAAATGTAAATTTGAGTACTACACACAGTGTCTGGGTATGGTTAGCTCTCTACTATCTGTCACTGACTCTGTACAGTTATTGACTCTATTGTTAGAGAGGGGATTATTCACATTATTGTTAGACAGGCGGTTTTGGTCTAGACTTTCACATCTTCATGTGGTCTCAATGCCTCTAGTGTTATTCTCTCTCTCTCTCTTTCCTTCTCTTTCCTTCTCCCCCTCACCTCTCTTACTGTCGGTCCTGCAAAGAGACAAGTGCTTGAATTTCATATTTAGCCTACTGAAGGGAGGTAGTGAAGTTAAGATTTTGCTTAAAAGCACAAATCGTGACGTTAGAATTATACGGTTTTGTCAAAATTGAGTTTTTTACATAATCTGATCCATTAGGTGTTTATTAATGCCTGTGTGGTGTTATTTTTTTAAATGTTTACATTTTTTAGTTAGTAATTAATAAAATACTAAGGTTCCATCTCACAAAACATAATGGAATGTAAAAACTTTGACGATCAATATCTCTGAACTGCCCTAAATGGAGATAGAACCTTATAATCGAAGCTCACGAAATGATCATTGTTACTCACTTTACATACATCTGAAATAGCTATGCTAAATGCTATTGCAGAGAGAGATCTTGATATGGCTATGAAATGAACTTGAACTTCAGAGGGACTCATGTTACAACATGAAACACGTTCTGTCTGCCAGGCGCAGGTTGGCAAAGTGTGGTCAACTTTGTTTTAAGTGTAGAAAGAATCTGATGGGTTAATGGCAGGACACATCTAACTGGTTTCTAAAAAGCAAATGTGCGTTATGTGAGTTCTAGAACTTATAGAACGTTATGTGAGTTATAGAACTTATAGAACGTTATGTGAGTTATAGAACTTATAGAACGTCATGTGAGTTCTAGAACTTATAGAACGTTATGTGAGTTCTAGAACTTATAGAACGTTATGTGAGTTATAAAACTTATAGAACGTTATGTGAGTTATAGAACTTATAGAACGTTATGTGAGTTATAGAACTTATAGAACGTTATGTGAGTTATAGAACTTATAGAACGTTATGTGAGTTATAGAACTTATAGAACGTTATGTGAGTTATAGAACTTATAGAATGTTATGTGAGTTATAGAACTTAAAACATGGTGGAGGTTTGAGCTGAGAATGTTGTAAATAAAACTTTATTATACAGTTTTAAAAGAGCTATAAGCCGCAACGTTTTTAAACCCTTGTGTTACAATAGTCAGACAGATGTGACAATATCTCAAAGATATAGTCTCTTGAAGCTAAGAGTAAAATGTAACGTAAACTTGCAGTGACATGTCTAGATAATCATAGCAAGCTTAGCTATTCATGTTCAGTTAAGAAATAGAGATAGCTAGCTAAGTGTGAAATATACAAGTATGTCATCTATAATTTGCTTTATTTAAATATTAAGTTGAATAAGCTATATGAAAAACGAAAACAGGGATGGGCAGCAATGTAAAAATGCTAAGCTAAACAGAGCTAGTGGCTATCAGATTCAGATATCTCTTAATGTTGAGTCATAGAATAGAGCTAGTGCCAGTGGAAGCTGACTTACTGCTATATTTGAGGCATATCTCACACTATACATACACATTTATTTAAAAAAAGATATTTAGTTGAATAAGCTATATAAACTTTATAAACAAATTGTAATGGACTAGTGCCCCTGAGTCAGCAATAAAACATTCTAACATCAACTAATGTTGAGTCATAAAATAGAGATAGCTAGCTCGATCTGAAATGACAGTATATTAGGAAATTGTGAAAGTAAGCAAAATGATTTGTAAGATTAAACATAATGTTTTACATGCTGCTCCAAGGGCCAGTAATGTTAGTTAGTACTTAGTTAGTACTTAGTTAGCCTAACATTTCTGCCCCCAGGGAAGCATAACAGTATATTGAATAAGATTATTTCTGCCATTATAACAAAGTTGACGACACTGACTACCTAGTTTGTCAACCTGTGTTATGATGTGCACTCTCCACTAGAGGGCGTTGTGGAGTATTTCTGTCAGTTAGTGAATAAAGCCTAGAAGAATTTACAGATACTGTAGCCTACTGACTCACAATAATATCTCTACTAAGGAAGTACATCTTGTAAAAAGTTATATTGCCAATGTATTTGCCAGCACATCTCGTGAGTTTAGAATGATACGGTTCTATCTCCGTTTAGGGTAGTTCAGAGATATTGAGCGTCAAAGTTTTTACATTCCATTATGTTTTGTGAGATGGAACCTTTGTATTTTATGAATTACTAACTCAAAAATGTCAACATTTTAAAAATAACACCACACAGGCATTAATAAACACCTAATGGATCAGATTATGTAAAAAACCCAATTTTGACAAAAATTGAGATAGAACCTCACAATTTGCTGTCTTGTACCATACCAATCAGGGGGAAATAAATTCAACTTTGTCCCACAAGAGTATTCCAATAGCTCATTACATTCTAGCTGCAGCGAGGTTATGGTGACCTCTCTCATGCGCAGGCTGGATGAGTCAGGCTTAATGCCAGTACAGATACTTCAGCGGCACACCCGGCTCTCAAATATAATTTATGAGACTGAAAGACCGCAACTACAACAAGACATTTCTTAATATATGACCAAACACAATCAATAATTTTTTACCTACAGTTCATTGAAGGACACAGAGGACCAAACTAACTGTCTGTACCTATATTCGAACGCAATCCCAATATGAAATAACCTGTAGGCCTACTGTCATGTACTTATACTACCACCTCGTGGGGCATCCGGGTACTGCCTAGTATATATATATGACGTGTTATCCGTTTCCGTTGTCGACTAATAAAGTTACCACCATTACAGTAACACGGTCTCCAGCTCCTGCTTGCTCTACTATATAGAAAGTATATTTAGTTATATCAACATACCTAGTTAGGATATAACAAGTGGCGACGAGGATCGGCGAGACTTACGTGTGTTTTCGTCGGTTTAGTAGAGTTAGTAGAGTTAGGAGACGTTACGACGGAGCCAGGCTAGCAAGGTATATTAACAACATTAGCATTGCTAGCACCGGCAGTGAAAGCGACGCATGTCTGACGGCGAACAGCGGCAGCCAGCTGAACCAGCCAGCCTATCCCAGCTGTTATTATGGCGGGGATATTGGGAAGCATCGGCCCCTTTGAGGAAGGTACGGAGCAGTGGAACTCCTACACTGAACGTTTTGAGTACTTTGCAGCAGCAAATGGCATTGAAGGGGTGAAGTTGGTGCCGACGTTTTTGAGTGTCATGGGACCTAAAGCATATAATTTGCTCCGTGCACTAGTCCAGCCTGACAAACCTGGGACTAAAAACTATGCTGCTATTGTGAAAACCCTGTCAGAGCACTTTTCACCAAAGCCCCTGGTGATTGCGGAGCGGTTTCGCTTCCATAAAAGGAACCAGGAGGAGGGGGAGTCAGTAGTGACATTTGTGGCTGCCCTTAGAAGGCTGACAGAGCATTGTGAATTTGGCAATGTACTGAACGACACCATACGGGACAGGCTCGTGTGCGGCCTCAGGAGTGAGGCTGCCCAGAAACGCCTCTTAACTGAAAGTGCACTTACCCTGGAAAGAGCTATTGAAGTGAGTGTGTCCATGGAATTAGCGACCAAGGACGCTCATCAGCTCAGTGAGAGCGGTAAGCTGCACAGAGTCTCCGCAGAGGACAGAGGTACCCAGAGCAAATGTTACAGATGCGACAAGAGTGGACATTTGGCTGCTGAGTGTTGGAGTAAGGATGTGGACTGCAGGAAGTGTGGAAAAAAAGGTCACATTGAACGGGCATGTAAAAGTAAGGGACTGATTAAAAATCCTAGTCTGGACAACAATAAGTCAAAATACAGATTCCAAAAGAGACAGCCTGTGCATAGTGTACAACCTAGCCAAGCTACGGCTAATCTCAGCAGCTCATCAGACGAGGAACCTGTGTATGTCCTGTCAGTAGTGGGAGGTGCAGGGGGTTATTTCGAAACTCCACTGCTGGAGGGGAAACCAGTGCGTATGGAAATAGACACTGGGGCAGCAGTCTCTCTTATATCGTATGCTGTCTACAAAGAAACCCTGCCGCATCTGCCACTACAACCAACGAAACTCAAACTGAGAACCTACACCGGCGAGTCAGTGCCAACCAAGGGGGTCATCCATGTCACAGTCCAGGTGAATGGGCAAACCGCACACCTACCACTGTACGTCGTGGGGGGCGGCTTGTCATCTCTGCTAGGTCGTTCGTGGCTGGCAGAACTCCGACTGGACTGGCCCAAGGTTCACATGCTGAACAAAGGGGAATCCCCTCTGACTGCTATCCTGAACAAACATGCGGAGGTGTTCAAAGAGGAACTTGGAAAAATGAAGGACATCATAGTCAGTCTGAACATCAAGCCAGACAGCAGACCCAAGTTCCTGAAAGCGAGACAAGTCCCATACGCCATAAAGCCAAAAGTGGAAGCTGAGCTGGAATCATTGGTCAAGAGTGGGGTGCTGGAGCCCATCAGTCGAAGTGAGTGGGCCACTCCCATCGTACCAGTCATTAAAAAAGATACTTCGGTGAGAATCTGCGGAGATTTTAAAGTCACCCTGAACCCTGTGCTAGAGGCTGAACACTATCCACTCCCTCGCATAGAGGACCTGTTCACAGGCTTGGCTGGAGGACAAAGATTCAGCAAAATCGACCTCAACCAAGCCTACTTACAGATGCAGGTCGACGAGAAATCTAGAGACCTGCTCACCATAGTCACACACAAGGGCCTGTACCGATACTGCAGACTACCTTTCGGGATTACGTCTGCACCGGCTCTCTTCCAGCGTGCGATGGAGCAGATACTGAGTGGCTTAGACGGGGTCCAATGTTATTTGGATGACATACTCATCACTGGAAGGACAGAACAGGAACATCTGGGGAACCTGGAGGCCACTCTGCAGCGACTGGAAGAATATGGATTAAAAGTTCGCAAGTCAAAGTGTGAGTTTTTCCAGTCTTCCGTCGAGTATCTGGGTCACGTGATTGACGCGGAGGGCTTGCACAAGGCTCCATCCAAAACCAAGGCCATCGTGGAAGCACCAGCACCTCAAAATGTGAGTCAACTCCGCTCTTATCTGGGGCTCCTCAATTACTACGGGAAGTTTATCCAGAACCTGTCTTCTCTACTGCGACCCCTACATCAGCTGCTGTGCCACGGGCAAGCCTGGGTATGGACTCAACAATGTGAGGCTGCGTTTGAGATAACGAAACGGGCGCTGCTGGAATCTGACGCCCTGACACATTTTGACCCCGCACTGCCCCTACAACTGGCGTGTGATGCCTCCCCATATGGGGTGGGAGCAGTTGTTTCACACATCATGCCCAGTGGGGAGGAACGGCCAATTGCATTCGCCTCCCGTACACTCAGCAAGGCTGAGAGCGGCTATGCACAAATAGAACGTGAAGCACTGGGGATTGTGTTTGGAGTAAAAAAAATTCATCACTATCTCTTTGGGAGAAAGTTTGTTCTCCTGACAGACCATCAGCCCCTCACAACAATCTTCGGGCCCCACACCGGCATTCCATCCCTGGCGGCGGGAAGGATGCAAAGATGGGCCTTGTTGTTGTCTGCTCATGACTACGACATCAAATACCGCAAGTCGGAGATGCACGCCAATGCGGATGGCCTCTCGAGACTACCCCTGCCTGTGGTCCGTGCCGAGCCGACACGGACCGGCATTTTCTACTTCAGTCAAGTTGAGGAAGCGCCCATCACAGCAGCTCAAGTGAAGAGACACACCCGGAATGACCCTGTATTGTCAACGCTGATGGATGTACTGGTCACCGGTAGGAGGGGAGACCTTCCCGAGCTCAAGCCCTACCTCACAAGAAGGAGTGAACTGTCTGTGCAGGCAGGATGTCTCCTCTGGGGACGCCGGGTGATTATTCCGCCTGTGTTACGGAAAAGGCTACTACTGCAGCTACATGAAGGACATAGTGGGATCGTCCGCATGAAGGAGCTTGCGAGAAGCTACTTTTGGTGGCCTGGACTGGATGGTCAGATCGAGGAGACTGTGAAAACATGTACGTCATGCCAGCAGGTGCGCTGCATGCCGCAGCCAGCTCCCCTCCATCCGTGGGATTGGCCGGAGGCACCATGGCAGCGAGTTCATGTGGACTTCGCTGGCCCGATGGAGGAGAGGATGTTCCTGGTGGTGGTTGATGCCCACAGTAAGTGGCCGGAAGTGGCGATAATGAGATCGACCACAGCAGAGAAAACCATCGAGAAACTAGGAGAGATGTTCAGTCGATTCGGGTTTCCAGAACAGCTGGTGAGCGATAACGGGCCCCAATTCGTCTCACAAGAGTTTGAGAGATTCCTGGAGGCAAATGGAGTACAACACATCCGCTCTGCCCCCTATCACCCATCCACAAATGGATTAGCAGAGAGATTTGTTCAGAGCATGAAAAACGGCCTGAAGGCCTCACAGGGACAAGGATCTCTCCACCAGCGGCTCAATAGGTTTCTGCTGTCATACAGAAATATACCGCACTCAACCACTCAAGTCGCGCCGGCAGCACTTCTCATGAAGAGACAACTCCGCACCAATCTCGACCTTCTGAAACCCCCAAAGACCAAAGAGACTGTGCACCTGAAACAACAGGCTCAGGTCAAGAGACGTGAGCAGAGAGCAAAAGAAAGGACCTTCCGGCCCGGTGACCGTGTACTGGCACGTAACTATAACAACCGAGCTAAGTGGACGCCTGCTACAGTCCTGGAACAGACCGGGCCGGTGTCTTATACAGTGCGGACCAAGGATGACCTAGTCTGGAGGAGACACACCGACCAGCTTCTCGCGGGGTCTGCAACACCTGGGGAAAACACACCAGTGGTTGCTGCTGAGCCAAGCAACCGGGGCAGCCCAATCCAGAGCACACTCATCCAGGATACACCAGGTACAGTGGAGCCTGTTGACTCTGGATCCACTTTCACCGCTGTATCGGAGACAGAACTGTCGCCGTGTTCCACACCGAAACCTGTTCCGGATACAGACAGTGTAGTTCTGCCGGATGGCCGTACTACTCATCGCCAGTCACAGAGAGAGCGGCGACCGCCGAAACGCCTGGATCTGTAGTAGGGATGTGACAGACCCTCCAGAATGGGGCATAATAATCCCCTGGGGCATGTCAGGGTTTGAGTAGTCCGTAACTCATTCCCTTAGAATAAGATGAATGGTTTATAACTAGTTAACAAAGTGATCTTGTTGTTGTGATTGGAGTTCTGAGCGATTGTTAATTTCAAGGGTTTGTTAGTGAGCCTACTTGTTCATTAAGTGGGGAGGAGTTGTCATGTACTTATACTACCACCTCGTGGGGCATCCGGGTACTGCCTAGTATATATATATGACGTGTTATCCGTTTCCGTTGTCGACTAATAAAGTTACCACCATTACAGTAACACGGTCTCCAGCTCCTGCTTGCTCTACTATATAGAAAGTATATTTAGTTATATCAACATACCTACCGGTAGTTAGGATATAACACCTACATACGACATACAGGTAGTGTTATTATTATACATCCACTTACATCCACATTTACTCCTTTCAAATGATTATATTATTCTATTATGCTTCAACAGTCAGCTCTACTATTTAGTTCAGAAAGACATTCCCTCAACAAGGCAGAAAAACAGTCATAAACTGTAAGTAGGCCACTACCTGACAACCATGTTTGGCTGTGCTCTCTCTCTCATTGTAAAGGACAACTCTGCCACTAGAATGTCTCTCTCTCTCCATCACCCCCTCATCTCGATACCAATGAATAAACCATCCACTCACTCTGCTATTCATGTCTGCATGAATCAGTGAGTCTCTGTAGCACATGTGCAGCAGGCAGGGGCAGGGTAGGCAGTGTACAGGCAGCTAGACAAAGGCAGTTCTCAGCATCCTGGAGAGTTGCATGCTGGGTCGTGATCAGAGGCCTGCATTGTTTGAGTCGGCAGCAACATCACCTCCCACTGACTCCTGCCCTTCATGTGTCACCTCTCACTGAGTACAACACTTCACACACCTGCTCTCCACAGTGACACACCAACAGAGACTACACTTTAGGCCTGCTAATGTGGCGGCTGTGGCACAGGGGGGTAGAGCAGCCGGCATCTAATGATCGCAAGGTTGGAAGATCGGCGGATCGAGCCCCGGATGGCCACATGTCGAAGCGTCCTTGGGCAAGACACTGAACCCCCCAAATTGCTCCCAATGAGCGGATGGTAGCTTGCCTACCTCGTCATTGGTGTGTGAATGTGTGTATGAATGGAATAAGGCGCTATTATATAAGTCAGTCCAATTTACCATTTACCATTTACTAAACACCTGTACTTCTTGATCAATTAAATACATTTCATGCAGAATTATGCCCATAATGTCTGAATGTCTCATTACTTTATGAATAAAAAAAAATAAAAATGTTTAAAGTAAACCTATTTTCAAGTATTACATGGTAGCAAAATGTATTTCGTGAGCTTAGAATTATAAGGTTCTATCTCCGTTTAGGGTAGTTCAGAGATATTGAGCGTCAAAGTTTTTACATTCCATTATGTTTTGTGAGATGGAACCTTTGTATTTTATTAAATTACTAACTAAAACATGTAAACATTTAAAAAAAAAAAAACACACAGGCATTAATAAACACCTAATGGATCAGATCATGTAAAAAACAAAATTTTGGCAAAAAAGGAGATAGAACCTTATAATTCTAACATCACGATTTAGAATTATAAGAAGAAGCAACACAGGAGAGCTACCTTCCAAAAAACAGATGTACTGTGAGTCACCAGTGTATTTTGGGTAACCTCCGTTTTTTTGCTATTTCTCATCAGTGGATTTAATACATTTTAATACAGCACTGTATTAGATTTTGGTTGATTCACTTTTCCAGTTACAGTTTAAAAAATAAATTGATTTGGAAAATGCAATAGGTTGGAAATCAAATGTCTGGTTGCACACACTGATAACAGGCGCTGTCTGCAGTAGCTGACTTCTCAACAACATAGTAGGCTATCATGCCTACTTTTGCAAAATGCCTTGATGTTATAACGAATGTTTATAACCTACCCTGCATCAATGTATGTAGGCCCTACGCCAAAACGCATTTGAAAAGCATGCAGCGTATTGAAATCCCTGAAACAGTCCTGCCTGCTTCTGAAAGACTGATACAAAGGGAGATTGCAAGTGTGTATGTGTGTGTGTGTGTGTGTGTGTGTGTGTGTGTGTGTGTGTGTGTGTGTGCGTGTGCGTGTGCGCGTGTGTGCGTGTGTGCGTGCGTGCGTGTGTGAGTGTGTGCGTATGTGTGTGCGTGTGTGTGTGCATGTGTGTGCGTGTGTGTGTGTGTGTGTGCGTGTGTGTGCGCGTGTGTGCGTGTGTGTGCGTGTGTGTGTCTGATGTCTGCTTGTTATGAAAATGAGCTTCATGTTTCAAGTCCCTATTCCCTAATGCTCTCGTAGACCTATGCTACCTCATTTTTGAGATGCTATGAACCTTTTATAGAGAGTCTAGAACTGAAATACACCCTGTAACCTGACAGTATAATTAATCATCACAGATAATGGATCTAAACTCAAGTTGTTTCTACAGCAAAACCGAGAGCCAGCGTTGCAGCTGCCTTCCCCATAAAGAACACTGGTTATTATCTAGCAATTTTACCTTGACATGATGCAGCTTTACACCCACATACTGTACTATACTGTAGGCTACAGCATATGCCTGAAGGCCATGGTGACATAGAAAACTGAGCAAACTGATAATTGCTATCCTCAAATAAAGCATAAAGCATAAAGGCTGGAACAAACAGGCTGTCCAACAGTTTCTATCCATGGGCCATCAGAACACTGAACAATAGACATAAGACATGTTCATAAATGTTTATCTTCAGGGGAAAAGGTGCAATAGAAATGTGCAATAACTCTATTCTAAGTGCCTATTTATACATTTATATATTTTTACAGTATTATTATAGTATTATAACGCCACTGACCTCATGTCTTTTAGCTTGCTTTTATAGTTGTTTTTATTTTCTTAAGATTGTTGTCTTTATTTGCACTTGACACCACGGACCTCATTGTCTCTTAGCTTGTTTTAGAGCATTTTCGCTTTTTAATTTGTCTAGTGTGTAATATTTGTGATAATGTTATATGTGTATATGTTTGTGAATATGTGAATACGTTTTTCTGTTTTTGCACCTTCAGAAGAACCACTACAATTTCATCGTATAGGAAACTGTACAAGGACAAGTATATTATATTATATTCTATACTGTAGGCTACAGCATATGCTCGAAGGCCATGGTGACATAGAAAACTGAGCAAACCGATAATTGCTATCCTCCTTCAACAATAATACAGTCGATAATACAGTCAGGAAGACAATCAGAGTTCCAGGAGTTAGCTAGCTATCTGAAGCATCTGTCATTATATCCAAACACAACTGACAACACGGACGCACAGGAAAGAAAAAACACAGAGAGGAGGACTACTGGTAGCATAATACAATAAGCCTGTTACGACAATACTTCATTAACTCCCTAGCATCTGATCCTCAGATAGTATTCATGGCTGAGCCTCTACTAGACGAGATTGGACCTCTGCCAAGAATATGATGTGTCTGTCAGTGAAGTCTTCTCTCTCCGTGGGCTGGGCTCACCTCAAGAGCAACGCCTCCTTTCTCTCTTCTCTCCTCTCCTCTCACTCACTTACCCAAATGAGAGCCAATCCACCCACACCGAAGCACACTCAGTTGTGTGTTTGTGTGGGTGGGGTGGGGGGGGGGGGGGGGGGTATGCCCACGTTCTAGTATATCCTCCATGGTTTCATTGGAGAGACACTAAGACGGAGATGTCCTACAAGTAATCTCTAGCTAGCTATCCATACCAACTATCGCAGTACATTGCAGTACATCCATAGTATCTGTGAACTCCGTGAAATCACATTATTCTTCTTCGTTTGAATCTTTATCCCCCTGTGTAGGGGACTTCTTCTTCCCACACGTTATTTACATCACAAATACAGTGTGTTCACTGTTCTGTTCATTCACATCGCCTTTGTGTTCCACAGCAAGGCGTTGGAGAGGACAGCAGCGGTAGCAGCAGCACAGATACTCTCTCCCTATCTCTCTCTCTATCTCTATATCTCTCTCTCTATCTCTCTCTGTCTCTATCTCTCTCTCTCTCTGTCTCTATCTATCTCTATCTCTCTCTCTCTTCCTATCTCTCTCTCTCTTCCTATCTCTCTCTCTACCTCTCTACCTCTATCTCTATCTCTCTATATCTCTCTCTCTACCTCTCTACCTCTCTCCCTATCTCTCTCTCTCTCTATCTATCTATGTCTCTCTCTCCCTATCTCTCTCTCTATCTCTCTCTATCTCTCTCTCTCTCTCTCTCTCTCTCTCTCTCTCTATATATATATATATATCTCTCTCTCTATCTCTCTCTCTCTATATATATATGTATATCTTCTTTCTCTCTATGGAAAGGTGCAGGGGCAGAGAGAAGAGAGAGAGGGAAGAGGGGAGACAGGAGGCCACAGTGGCAGCCCTGTCCTGTTCATCTCAATTAGCTCATGGCCACTATGGATGGTATTCTCTGGTCAACCTGATACAGTATAACACTCCACTCAACTGCCTGTAGCAGGTATGTATGGGCATAATAAGGTTCCAGTGGTGTAGTGGTGTAACTCCGCTTCGCGTCGTGCCTAACCACCCCGCTAGCCGTGCCAATATCCACGATATACCACGGCTTCTTGTTCTATAACGCTTAATTAAAATGAGAAGGATGGAACCATTCCGATACATGAGTTATTATGTGTATTATGTGTGTTGACATATTTACATTGTTCACACTTTACGTACACAGTATAATAAAACCATATCAAAGGTTCACTGTGGACATAGGTGATTACATAGGCTGTACTGATATAGCCTACCTTGTAACGTAGGTGGTCTTATGAGTCGAGCCTTCTTTCTGTCACCTAAATATTTCACCATAAGTAAAGTCCCTAGTTCTGTCCCTAGTTCTCCTCCTGAAACACCTCCCCATGGTCAAGGCTGGTGTGCTACAGCCAGTACATCTGCCCATCTAAAGTAAGGTCAGTAAAGTCATTCAGAGGTCTGCTCAGGGTTAGGGTTAGGGTTAGAACCGCCGCGGCCGCACTACCTTCCTATTTGGTTCTTAAGTCTGACGTCAAACGTGACGTTTAGCAATTTCCGGGTCCAAACCAGAAATTCCCGCACCAGAGTACAAGTGTACTACAGCGGTAGAATGACAGTTCAATAGTTTTTTAGACACGGATCTATTCATACAAGGGACACAGCAGCACTTTCCCGTTTTTATTTGTCAGCGTCTTTGAGCCTCGGAAAAGCACTATATAAATATAATGAATTATTATTATTACTGAGGCATTTCGAAGACAGCGCCTCAGCCAACTTTGGACCCGGAAACACGTCACGACTTAACAACCGAATTCGAGTGAGGTATGTTTGGACATGTATGATAAATGTATGACAAATGAACAGTGCGCCGTTCACTGTAGACTATATTGGTTTTGTTTTGTAGTCATTTTAAACGTGGCTGTAATATAAAGTGGAGGACTAGATGTTACGCGCTCTGAGTTGCATTTCATGTAGGAAAGGCGCTATATAAATAAAGCTTTACTTACTTACTTACTTACTTACTTACTTACTAAAGCCTAGACCTTTGATGGGCACACTTGTTACTTGTCGCTTTCAGAATTGTATTTACAGTGCCTATAGAAAGTCATCATACCGCTTAACTTTTTTGGTTTGTTTTATAGACTCAATTTAAAATGTATTAAATAAAAAGAAGATCGTCATCAATCCAATCACAATACTCCATAATAACAAAGAATAAAAAACATGTTTTTAGACATTTCTGCAAATGTATTCAAATTTAAACACAGAAATACCTCATGTGCAGAAGTATTCATACCCTTTGCTATGACACTCTTACATTTTTAAATGTTTACATTTTTGCCATTTAGCAGACGCCTTATTCCAAAGCGACTTACAATCAATACATTTGAATACTAAGCATGAGAATCATCAGTCCACCATTCGTAGCAGGAAGATCCAGCTCAGGCCCGGGGCCATTGATAGAAGGAAAAACCTGCTCCTATCACCTTCTTCTAAACCTCTTTTTTTTACACTGGAGAGACAGAGACTCTTAAAATGAGCTAAAGAGAAAAAAACGTCATCAACAAATCACTCAATAACTTCAATTTAGTCCATCTCAGCAAACTCGAAATCGGTGGAATCGTGGGGCCGCCGCGAGGTGCAAACATGATCAAAGCAACGAGTATTCAGAAAGATCTGCCTCTGTGGAGCCAGGGCCTTAAGTCACAGCTGTGGAAGTGGACAATGTACGGCGGCCAAATTGAATTCCACACTCTCTCTCCCTCTGCCCCTTCATTACCCACAGCCCATCCACTCTCTCTCTCTCTCTGCCCCTTCATTACCCACGGCCCATCCAATTCTCACCTCTTGAGGTGAGAGGTGACGGTGCACCGATTGGTTAGGGGTGTCATGACAACCATTATCAGTTGTCATTTCCTTTTCATTTCTCCTTCTTTGTGCTCCAGTGGCTCTACTCACATTTGTGTGTGTGTGTGTGTGTGTGTGTGTGTGTGTGTGTGTGTGTGTGTGTGTGTGTGTGTGTGTGTGTGTGTGTGTGTTAGGGCTGCAACTAACGATTATTTTGGTAGTCGACTAATCTGTCGATTATTTTTTCGATTAGTCGCGATTAGTCGTGTGGCTTTTCGCTGCGCGTAAATGGCGACGCAGAAGCATAAATCCGGCTTAACTAGCTATCTAACCTAACGTTACGCCAAGCTACAGCTGCTCACAGAGCTAGTTGACTGGCTAGCTAGCATTGCTGGCTAGACTACAGACAGCTCACGTTAGTAGGCTACGCTTGGCGCTGTTTATCTTACAGACAGCTCGCTGGTGGACTCAACATAATTGAAATAGCATTCACTTATCAAGCATCATTCATGATCATCCACCATGACTACCTGGTATTTTAATAGCGACCACCCCTCACTTCATTTCATCTCGCGTTCTCCTGGCTTCAACATGGAAAACCCCTGCTACGTAACGTTACATACAAGCGCCTCTGTCTGTCACATGCGTGCCACAGGGCAAATAAATTAATAGCACAAACGCTCATAGCATGTACAGCCCTGTCCATGAGACGTTGTTTTCCAACATGTAACAGTAAAGCTAACATAAACATTACGACCCTAACAATATAACGTTAGCCAGTTGGCTAACAACGTTAGCTAAAACTTACCCAGCTGATTCTTGCATGGCTCCCGAAAAAAAAAAAAAAAAAAACTTTTTTTTAATATATATTTCTAATGCGATTAGTCGACAATAACATTCCACGTCGACGAATTTTCGTAATCGATTAGTCGTGACTAGTCGACTAGTCGTTGCAGCCCTAGTGTGTGTAGGTCTGTGTGTGTAGCTGGGTTTCCGTTAACCGGGAATTACCGGTCTTTGTCCGGTAAAAATGTTTGAAGTCCGACAAATTGAAAAGTCGTCGGACATATTGTCCGGTGAAAATAATTCCCTTTGAATACAATTCGCTAAAGTTCACATTCTGATTCCTTCTATTTTAAAAAAGACGAATATATAGGCTATGTATTTCTTTTATTATGATATGATTTGACACCGGCATGATGATGACTCCTAATGTGTAGGCCGGCCTATGCGAAACAGCGCACAGGTGCCACATGGGATTGATGCCAGATGGGATTACAGCTTAACCAGTCTATTACCGCTTAAACACAGTAGCCCATTCGGCGGTAACCCATGCCTATCTGGCAACCCTGCCAACCCGTCCACCATAGTAATACGCAAACGTTGCAGCTCAAAGTGCACCATAGCGAGCGATGTAGGTGACCGGTCCGTTCAGGCGTTTAAAAATGCCCGAGCACGCTACATCCAGCATCTAGTAGATGCACTACACGAGCGATTCCCCGAAGATTCCCTAGATGTACTGAACAGCTTCGACATCCTTCTGAACCCCTCCCAATACCCACAGACGCAGGATGGTAAGTAGAAGCTAGCCTGTTTAATTAAGTTGGTTGCAAAATGCATAGTATCATTCTTAGGCCTATCCTTTTTGAATAACCTAAAATGCTTGTCTAAATTGCGAAATGTAGACTATGGCCGCCGCCCATCATAGGCTAATAATAATTATCATCATCATAATAACAACAATGATGAAAACAACAGGATAACATTTAAACCTTCCTACTTTTCAGTTAATCTGGCTGTTGATGTCATTTTGTCATAAAAAAAAAAATAGGCCATCACTGATTCATTATCACTCATTCCGTCCCCTCAGCGCTTGAAGAATATGCTAAACCGGCCATCCAGACCATCATTGGTCATTTTGGCCAAGAAATGACCAGCGATGATGACTCAGCACCAGCCACAGCCCCGGTCATCGATGCCACAAACGTGCAACGAGATGCCATCGGTGTCATGACAGCGCTTCGTGGTTATGGGGGCTTGCGTTTCTCAACAGCCTGCGAAGTCCTCATCCGAGACTTCAGCGAAATTTACCCAGAGTGGGCCACACTGGCCAAGATAGCCTGCTTGATTCCCGTCTCCAGTGTGCCTGCAGAAGAACCGAATTAAAACTGCGGACCGAAGTCGCCTTGGGGAGGGCAAGGTCACACGGCTAATGCGCATTGCAAGTTGCGGAGAGACACTTTGCAGCTTTGATTTCAAGTCCGCAGCTGCACGCTTCAATGCTGCCAAAAAGCGACGTAGGCCTAATAAGTAGCTGAATTATATGAGCAGCCATTGTTATTTTCAGAGTTTTTACTCTAGGCTATTTTATTTAAGGCTATCCCCTATCTATCTGAGAAAAGGCATTGGCGATAGGCCTAGGCTGTAACATCGAACGGAAATTAGCCTATACATACGCATTGCAAGTTAATTTAAAGCCTATTTATTTTCAAAGAGTTTTATTCTATTTTATTTTATCTGATAAAAGGCATATGAACGGAAATTAGGCTAGCCGTGTCACGCCAGAAGCCTACATGCTTGCACTGTTACTGTTCAATAAAATGTTATACATCTAGACATTGTGGTATTTCTTTATATACGTATCCCAGACTGCCTATCAATTGTTTCTCAATAAACAGTTATGTTCTCCCCATTGTCATACTCCCGAGCTAAACGAAATGCCTTCCCAACCAGCGAGACCTGGTTATAGAAATGACGTTGTTTTATTGATAAAAAAAAAAAAAGGGTAAAACTGGAAAGAGAAAATAGAAAACTCACATTAATCCCAAACAATTTAACAAACTTCAGTTAACGTAATGTGGAGTCCGTTCATTGATCGATGCTGTCTGTTCAGTTCCCAGTGAGGCGCCCGTTCAGCGCTGGACCCGTTCAGCGCTGGATTTGACGCATGGCATAGCGCGCATGCGTCAAATCATGTTATATTATTATATATTATATAGCTCGCATCTAATCGTATCGGATGAGAAATAGACATTAAATGGCATATATAGGCCGCTACACAACAGTAATCACCGCGACAAACAGCTATATTAGATTTGGGGGGAAAAAAATATGATTTTGAAGAAAAAAAAATTTTAATTATATTTTAATATGTTGACCGGAATATATCACGTTTGTCCGGTAAATCGAATTCTTCCCGGACACGATGTCCGACGGCAAATTTTTCTAACGGAAACCCTGGTGTGTAGGTGTGTGTGTGTGCGTGCGTGTGTGTGTGTTGTGTGTGCTTGTGTGTACATGTTGTCTCTTTGTGTGGTATGTGTGCTTATGTATACATACAATATCCTCCAAAGCAAGGATAGCATGATTTCCTCCCACTTAATACCCTCGGTTCAAGTCTCTGTTACATCCTGCACTGCTGTTACAGCCTGCACACATGTAGAGGTAGGAGGAAAAGTAATTAGCAAGGACTGAAAGAGCCCAGCAGCAGCTATGTATGTGTGAGATGGCTCGGCAGGCTCCACGTCAGAACTAAAGCAAATCTAAATAATGTTTTCATGTGGAGGGAGGGTTCACTTCAACAGATCAAAGAGAAGCTCTCCTCAGAATGATGAATTCTTAATTTTGAATCCTGAATGTGTTGGATGATCATAACCAGCGTTGTCAGAATTCAACATGAAAGATTGAGAGAGAGGGATGAGAGAGAGGGATGAGAGAGAGGGATGAGAGAGAGGGATGAGGACAGCAGTAAACCAAGAGAGTTAACTGCAAACGTACACACGCAGCTATTAAAGCTTTACTTAATAAATATCCTGGAGCCTGGAGTGACCGATACCGTTGCCCCTCAGAAGCCAGCCTAACAGTTACATCATGAACTGGGTTGACATTTGTGAGGTCTCCACTTCAATATCAGCTGCCTCCCTCAAGTTCTCTCTCTATTATAACTCAGGTTCCAAAGATAGACAGATATCAATTTGGTGCCTTAGACGCACGCTATGACCTTTATAGCCTCTCTGTAGAGAGGAAATCCACAGTATTATCTGGCCATTTATGGCTCTGGGTTCTCATTCAGTTCTTCCTTCGGAAATTAGATTGCCTGTGACAAATATCGCATAAGCCCAAAGAGAGTGCCGTCATTGCAGGATAAGACAATTAAGGCACCTCGGTTGAGTAAAAGAGAAGGGTCTTCTGAGGCTACTGTCTTGTCGGGATCAGAGATGCGTGTGGAATACACCTCTAAAAATAAAGTGAGGACTCGTCTTTTCGCCTTGGTGAGGAAAAGGGAGGGTTGATTTTCCTTGGTGTACGTATATATGGCTCCAGCACGTACCCCGAAGTCACTGGATGTGTGTATCTTCTTCTTATAAAAGATACATCACAGCACATCGCCGATGCAAAGCCAAACGTACAACCGGTGCTCCTTTTCGAACACAGTGTTTCAGCGTTCATTGTTGAACAGTTGTTGTTGTGATCTTGTTCTGCCCCAGGTTTTGTGGCTCTCAAATTGGAAATTAGAAAGCCTGTTACTAATGGCGTTCGCGAAAAGCTCATTTACCGGTAAACGCAGGTGATCCTCATTAATCATGGGTATATCCATTAGTGTCCCTGATCCACACTTAGTTTCCTGCATTACAGTAGATGGCTGTATCCCTCCAGCATCTCCTCCAATCCAAACCACTGACATCCTTTTTTAATGGTGTGACAATGATGCACAAAGGGCCATACATAGAGTACATATGGCAT
This sequence comes from Nansenia antarctica, assembly GCF_963989245.1. Classification (NCBI taxonomy): domain Eukaryota; kingdom Metazoa; phylum Chordata; class Actinopteri; order Argentiniformes; family Microstomatidae; genus Nansenia; species Nansenia antarctica. The sequence continues at coordinate 4,149,574 of NC_137689.1, read as the reverse complement.
ACACCCCCTTGCATCATCTTATCCCCTGCGGTAGAGACAGAGCACAGATGCCTTATCAAAGGGCTGAACAAGCCATGTCTGTTTGAACAGCACACAGTAAATACACACACTGATTTGGCCTGCCCACAGAGAGATCTTATCTATCGGATGACAATTTCCTTGATCTTTACAATATGTGTGAGACTCTGGACCAGAGTACAAAGGGTGTAGTATATTTCAGAGATTTAATATCATACTGTAATGCATCTCAATAGGGTTATAACGTGCGGTGCGGGCACACAGCTGGTGCCACATCATTTGAGTACTAGTAGTAATGGAGTATCTGGTCATGGTTATGTATGGGCTCCAGCATGTACCTAGGTCAAAGCTGTCTACTTTTACACGCCCCCTCAATCAAGTGATATGAATCATACAGTACCTTTCAGTGGTTCAACTAATGTCATTGGTTTTCATCACTGAATGATCTGACAGTGTGTAAGACGGTTCTCATTTTAACAGCCAATTGAATTTGTTTGCTGTACACCCTAGGCCTAGGCACAGTGTGTATCAATGGCTTTCCATATTGTTCAGTTTAGCCTTATTAGGAACAGTATTATGAAACATCCTGCAGTGAGATCAAATAAAATGTGTCGGTTCTTCAACCTCAACAAACCAGTTTCTCCCACGTCTCCCTGAAGAACCCTCTTCAAAGCCAGAACAGATTAAATGATCATCTCAAAGCTCTCTCCGAAAAGTAAAATACCTTTATCCATTCAGATAAATACACCATTGGTGGTGCCCTTCTGTTCCCTTAACAAACTGTTACTTGCACATGAGTCCATTACTTCCTAAAAGTTACACGTTGAAATGAAAGATGCTCTGCTCTCTTGGTAGCCTATTCGTCCGGAGGCATAGAAAGACCTTTTCAACTAGGCCTACTTTCAACTAGGCCTCCTTCCAACTAGGCCTCCTTCTTTCAACTAGGCCGCCTTTCATCTAGACCTACTACTTGTTAGTACAGTATGTGAAACAGGATGTGAGAGCAGACATAAATGCAGCCATTCATGGAGGTGTTCCAGAGGGACAGGTCGAGCATGCACCTTTCTGTGTCCTTGAGCCTGCCCCACATTACAGAACAAAGAGAACAATTGAGCATTCAGACCCGCTAGTTCTAATGATCAGGACTGTAAAGGTAAACACAAACACAACCCAATAGTCATCTGGTCAGCATTGGAAGCATTTCTTGTAGTTGATTGGAGTATATCAATGAGACTAAACCTGGTGACTTGTGTTTTTATCACAATTATGGAAGTGAGAAGATGCATAGCTTTGATGAAGATTTCAGCAGAGAATGGTAATGCAGCTTCAGCCAGAGAGACTGTACTGTAGGTTTGAATGCAATGATACAGTACAAACGGGGGAGGTGGCACCTGCAGACACCTGGCAACAAATAGGCAGGCTAATGTTGTCCTTCGTATTGTTATTGTGGGAATTGTTGACATCTTTTTCCACATCGTCTAGTAGTTAACCTAATCTGTTTCAGTGTAACTTGTTACCACCCACATATTTATTGTCTAGTGTTTATTGTCTATTGTTTATTGTCTATTGGACTGGGCCGGGTGTGCTGGTGGTGGGGCGGGCTGGGTGTGTGGGGCGGCGGGGGCTCCCCGAGGGGGGGTGTGGGGGTCCACCGCTGGGTGCTGGTAGGCAAACTGGTTAGTAGTTGCTCTATGAGTAGAGGGCTGCAAGGGAATTTTCCTGGCTACATAGTGTACAGGTTTTTACTTTTGCCTGCTTGCGGCTCTGTCAGTATGTGAAGCGCATTGAGTTGCATCTTGTAAGAAATGCGCTATACAAATAAAATTTGATTTGATTTGATTTGATTTATTGTTTATTATCCATTGTTTATTTGCAGTCGCAGTTTGGTCCATAATAACACAGCTTTTAGATTCTCTCATCAGTCTCAACGGGGGCTTGTTTGAGTCACTTTATTGACACTATTAAGTCGCAGACCAGGCAAAGTGATACTTAATCTGTGCTTCTTGTGTAGCCTGGAGAATCCTGTCTACCCTGGCCTCCGCGCCCAGACAGCCCAGGTCTAACCATCCAGACCAGGTCTAACCATCCAGACAGACCAGGTCTAACCATCCAGACCAGGTCTAACCATCCAGACCAGGTCTAACCATCCAGACCAGGTCTAACCATCCAGACAGACCAGGTCTAACCATCCAGACCAGGTCTAACCATCCAGACCAGGTCTAACCATCCAGACCAGGTCTAACCATCCAGACAGACCAGGTCTAACCATCCAGACCAGGTCTAACCATCCAGACCAGGTCTAACCATCCAGACCAGGTCTAACCATCCAGACCAGGTCTAACCATCCAGACAGACAAGGTCTAACCATCCAGACCAGGTCTAACCATCCAGACAGACCAGGTCTAACCATCCAGACCAGGTCTAACCATCCAGACAGACCAGGTCTAACCATCCAGACCAGGTCTAACCATCCAGACCAGGTCTAACCATCCAGACCAGGTCTAACCATCCAGACAGACCAGGTCTAACCATCCAGACCAGGTCTAACCATCCAGACCAGGTCTAACCATCCAGACCAGGTCTAACCATCCAGACAGACCAGGTCTAACCATCCAGACCAGGTCTAACCATCCAGACCAGGTCTAACCATCCAGACCAGGTCTAACCATCCAGACCAGGTCTAACCATCCAGACAGACCAGGTCTAACCATCCAGACCAGGTCTAACCATCCAGACAGACCAGGTCTAACCATCCAGACCAGGTCTAACCATCCAGACCAGGTCTAACCATCCAGACCAGGTCTAACCATCCAGACAGACCAGGTCTAACCATCCAGACAGACCAGGTCTAACCATCCAGACCAGGTCTAACTAACCATCCAGACCAGGTCTAACCCTCCAGACCAGGTCTAACCATCCAGACCTATCAGGTGTCTGAGGCATGGAGGACCAGACCACTCAGAGAGAGGATGCAGCCGGTCGGTCGGCCGGGCCCTAAACCCCTTTTGTGAGTGCTTCCGATCCCCCTGCTACTAGTGCGTCTCTCTGCTCTCTCCTCATCCCGTTACATAAGAGTTTTCCACCGGCATCACTGGCAGTGTCAGACTCCCAATACTGTCACCCCCCCCCCCCCCCCGCCCCAACCCCCTCCTCCTCCAGAGTTACATCAGTCTGCACTGCCAGGGGAAAAAAAGCCCCTCAAACATTTATATAATCTGAGAGAGAGAGAGAGAGAGAGAGAGAGAGAGAGAGAGAGAGAGATGGAGTGAGAGAGAAAGAGAGAGTGAGATGGAGTGAGAGAGAGAGAGAGAGATGGAGTGAGAAAGAGAGAGAGAGAGAGATGGAGTGAGAAAGAGAGAGAGAGATGGAGTGAGAGAGAGAGAGATGGAGTGAGTCAGTCAGGAGAACAGAAGCCTCTGGAACCACCCTGCTGCACACACAGATGGGATTGAAGAATAACTGTCTGTCACGGCAAAACACGTTGGCTGAAGTGTGATGAATGCTGTTCAGATCAGCAGCTTCAAGCCTCCTCCCTTCCACTCAATAAGGTCCTACTGTGTTACACTACACTACTGTTACTGTTGTTACGCTACACTAGTTGTCAGTGTGAATGTATAGTACATTGTACAGTACGAGTATGGTAATACATAACTGAAAGTTATGGTAATAGGCAGGGCCGGTCCTAGGCATTTAGGTGCCCTAGGCGAGAGTATGATTTGATGCCCCCCCCCCAAAAAAAAACACATTTAGGGGCGCCGCCACCACATTAAGCCACCAGTACTGCCTCATCACCACCCACACATTCAACAGTAAAAATATGGACAACAATGGTTTGAAGACAAAAATAGACAGTAGGCTGAGACATATTTTTCATAGAGACATGAAATTCATAGAGACAAAATTATTTAAATGTAAAGAATTTGGCACCCCCCAGGCATTTGGCGCCCTAGGCGACCGCCTAGTTCGCCTATGCCTAGGACCGGCCCTGGTAATAGGTCTTGTAGGGTATGTCTGTGTTACTGTAGTGTATAGTAAAACATAGCCAGGGGTCAGGGGTCATGGTCAAAGGTTCTTTTGCACATCACTGACTCCAGAGTTTGCCTCTCATAAGGATGTGCTCGGTCAGGACTTTCACATGAACGTATTGCGTTGCAACAAACCAGGTACAGGAAACTGGCAGCAATAGCTGACAGCCAACAATGCAATACTGTGAACCAGCCAGTTGAAATAGCCCAGATACCAACCAGCCAGCAGCAGGATTTGCAATCCTTATGAAAGGCTAGTATGAGATTACACGTGCTCCGTCTCTTAATCTAAAAGCTCCCATATTTAATCTGGTGATGTAGAGTATGTTACGGTACATGGAGGGATTTTTTTTGGGACATGCTAACCTAAATAAGGATTTCTTTCTGAACCTTTTTCGGGGGGGGGGGGGGGGGGGGTGTGTCATGATAGGATGAACTAACTGAACTAACTAAAAGGTGTAGGTAATATTGGGTGCTCTAATCATGGCCTAGGCCTATAGGTAAGGCATGGTGTTGACCAATTCATATTGGAATCCCTCACCATACATTTACCATTTGGTATCAGGTAGGAGGCAACTGTGTTTAATTCTTGGATATATGTTCAGGAGATGGACTGTCTGTCTAGCACCCATGTTGTAAGCCTTGCCAATGAGCACAGCATTATAGGTCTTGGCATAGATCAACAGTTGTGATGTCAGTTGAACGTGTGACGTCAAATCTGTCCCCGGTGACGATAGTTAACTTGCAATCTTCTTTTTACTTAATCAACTTCTTATTCAACACTTATTTACAAAACAACCTATTGTTTAGAGTCAATAACAACATGCGATCAAGGTGTTAAGGGTTAAGACTCGAGCCATTAATGCATTAAGTGCGTTTACCTGTAAGACACCTGCTTCCGAATAGTGAGATGCAGAAACTCTTCCTCCATCTGGTTGTCGTCCAACGTCAGTCCACCAGCACCTTTCAGTCCAGCACCTTTCAGTCCAGCACCTTTCAACCCAGCACCTGTCCCTGTGGACCCGTTCCCTGGACATGGACATGGACATGGTTCTCCACCAGCCTTGTTGAGCGTTGGTGCTGTTGGAGGAGAAGGTGATACAACCTCGGGAAGAAGGAACACGTCCTCTTCCTCGGCTAGATCTTCTAAGGTGGTCGGTGGCACCAAGATCGGAGTAGTGGAGCAGCTATGGACAACATTGCACCCTGTGCAATCAGGTGCCTCAGCCATGCCCGTGCGTTGGAGCGACCGTGGAGAGAGAGAGGCAATGGCACAATGGCACCAAAACAAAAAAGTAGCTCACTGTTTTCTAAACACTCTGGAAAATTACACAAGTCAAACTATTACTCAACTAAGATGACGATAACATCACATGTAATCGACTTTCGAAATCAGAGTGCACTCGGTTAGACTACCTTGTCGCTTTTTAGTGTGGAAGGAAAGAAGGAAATCCTGCAGTTTGTACACCGGCGCACATCTCCTCCGCGCGTAACCGCACAAGTGTTCCTCCCCGCTGTCAGTGGGCGCGTCGTGCGTTCGTACATTCGCTCTGGTTTATCTGATCAGCACTCACGGAATGCCTCTTGTCCAATCAAATGACTTGGTCTCTTTGTGACGTTGAACCCAGTGTTGCCTCCCGGTGCTCTCAGAGGGAATTTACGAACGCAGAAAAAATAAAAATAAAATATTTAAATATTTATTAAAATATTTAAACCACAATGTGTTCTCATAAATAAGTGGACTAAAGCATTAAAAGGGCATGCACCTGTAATCTACTGACTGACACCCATTGTGTTTTACTCTTACGCCAGACATTATGTCACTCATCTAGTCATCTCATTGAAGATTAACTTGTAGCCCTACAGCCCTACTATCAACTGTCAACCAAGATACGAAACGAAAACCTCATATAAAACACAATCAGGTCCTTCCTGGTAAGGGGGGCAGTGGAACTGGTGGGACTGGTTAGGGAGATTCTCTGCAATAAGGAAAAAGACAGGTTGCAATGACGTCACTGCTGCCACAGAAAATACAAAAGAACCCCAAAGTCAAGTGTTCTATTCATCCAATCAGCTCAGAGGAGCACGGTCACTGAGGCCACCACAATGTCCCCATCCTCCATAACCTACAAGGCTAATTAACAATAAGTGGGCCGACTATTCTATGTAGTTCTACTATTCTACTGTATGTCTGCCATCTTTGGTGCAGTTTGGGGTTATGTGCCTTGCTCAAGGGCTCAACAGCAGTGGTAGGCACTTTATATATGATGCCTCCAGTCACAAGCTCACATCCGGCTCCCTCCTGGGGTGGGGATTGAACCAGCCACCTATCGATCGCTGGCCAGCCTCTCTAACCTCTAGGTTACCTGCCGCCCCCATCTGCTATTTGTTTACTGATTAATATCCCAACCAAAATGCTGCCTTTGTTTTCACACGTCCTCAGTCCACAAACAGGGACAACCCCTTGGCCTGTCACCATGTGATCCCATCATGGGATGTTTATCCCTAAAGGCAAAAAAATAGGCTTGTGAATTCACACTGATCACTATCAGCTCTATTTTACCAGAATTTGTATATCTGGTTGGTTTATACTGTGTTTATTCATTATATCACTCATAATTATATTATTATACAGCAGTGTAGCCAAAAGCTTGTTTTATTGACACAATTAGACTGAGGTAGAGTGGTTTGTATGACTATATAATAAATAACCACTTTGATTAGTATTTGCAGACCATATTCCATTTCCAAGCCATCACATTTTTTACATATTGTGACTGCAGATCATATAGTAGGCTAGAGCATATTAATAATTCCCTAATGCTTTAATGTCAATCTACTTGAATTCCATAATTTTAAAACTATAATAAAACTATTATTGTCAAGCCATGGCTATCAATCATCAATGAACAAGTTAAAGTTCAATCATTTCCCCCTCTGAAGTTTTTCAAGAATCTATTTCCTCTTTTTTTTCTCACAGGGAAATTTGTGGGAATTTTGCTGGGTGTTTCCACCTGCCCAGGTATGTATGTATAGGGCTCTGGTGATGGATGGACCTTCACACAGCCTCTGAAGCTTTACCCCTGAAGACAAGAGAGCAGCAGCTAGCAGCAAACTCTGACCTCATCAGAAGACACCACCGGCTCAGCTCACGGCGGAGGTCAACCACAGAAGAAGACGTGGCCCAGATCAGAGCTGCTGAGGTTGCATGTCTAACGCTCCTGGCTGTCGCTCTGTTTGCTACACATACGTCTGCAGGTAAGTAAGTAAGTAAGTAAGTAAGTAAGTAAAGCTTTATTTATATAGCACCTTTCATACAAGAAATGCAGCTCAAAGTGCTTTAAGAACATAAAGTGAATATAAAAACATATAAAAACATATACAAGCATAGAATGAATATAAAAGCAGGGGAAAACAGTAAAAAGAACAGGTAAAGATAAAATACAATATTACGTAACAACATTGTTTTTTTATTGGTAAGATCTGACGATGGTGGAGAGGCTCTGTCCTCTGACTGACTGGCTGGATTGTTGTCCTAGACCTAGACAGTCTCTCTCTGTCTCTGTCTCTCACTCTCTCTGTCTCTGTCTCTGTCTCTCACTCTCTCTGTCTCTGTCTCTGTCTCTGTCTCTGTCTCTCTCTGTCTCTGTCTCTCTCTGTCTCTCTCTCTGTCTCTCTCTGTCTCTGTCTCTGTCTCTCTCTGCCTCTGTCTCTCTCTGTCTCTGTCTCTCTCTGTCTCTGTCTCTCTGTCTCTGTCTCTCTGTCTCTGTCTCTGTCTCTGTCTCTGTCTCTGTCTCTGTCTCTCTGTCTCTGTCTCTGTCTCTGTCTCTGTCTCTGTCTCTGTCTCTGTCTCTGTCTCTCTGTCTCTGTCCTTCTCTCTCTGTCTCTGTCTCTGTCTCTGTCTCTGTCTCTGTCTCTCTCTGTCTCTCTCTGTCTCTGTCTCTCTCTGTCTCTGTCTCTGTCTCTCTCTCTGTCTCTGTCTCTGTCTCTGTCTCTGTCTCTGTCTCTGTCTCTGTCTCTGTCTCTCTCTCTGTCTCTGTCTCTGTCTCTGTCTCTGTCTCTGTCTCTCTCTGCCTCTGTCTCTGTCTCTGTCTCTGTCTCTGTCTCTCTCTGCCTCTGTCTCTGTCTCTCTCTGCCTCTGTCTCTGTCTGTCTCTGTCTCTCTCTGCCTCTGTCTGTCTCTGTCTCTGTCTCTGTTTGTCTCTGTCTCTCTCTCTCTGTCTATGTCTATGTCTCTGTCTATGTCTCTGTCTCTGTCTCTGTCTCTCTCTCTGTCTCTGTCTCTGTCTCTGTCTCTCTCTCTCTCTGTCTCTGTCTCTGTCTCTCTGTCTCTGTCTCTGTCTCTGTCTGCCTCTGTCTCTCTCTGTCTCTCTCTCTCTCTCTCTGTGTGTATTGTAGCCAATTAGACATTGCATTGCATTGTTATGTAGATATAAATGGTATTTGTTAATTTTAATTTTCCTGCTGCTAAGTGACAATAGAGTCTTGATACTCTTACTCTTCTTTCGTAGAGCACCTCAAAGTGTAAATGTATATTGTCCGTTTTCTGACTAGTACAGTATGTACACAATTCAACCCATATAGTTTGTTACTATATATTGTCATTGTGTTTTTAGTGTAGAGTTTGTGTTTGATTGGTTATTAATTTTGTTATGTGATATTTTGTGATGACAGAACATTATTGCATCTGAGCATGCTGAAAAACAGTATACCTATAGCTACAGTATACCTTTGAGATGTTTGGTTGTGTTCTTCTCTAACTATGCATTAGCAGTAAAGGAACAATCAATACAATGACAATGGTTATGAGAATGGTTATTAAAACAGAACTGGGGGAATCAATTTCTGACCTCAGGGCCTTACAAGTGACCTCATGCTACCTCGTTAAGCTGCCCATCAGGTTAGGTCTGAATGTCCTGATGGCAATACACTTGGTTGTTAACCTACACAGACAATAACAGTGCATACAGTACCAGTCAAATGTTTGGACACACTTCCTCATTCAAAGTGTGTCCAAACGGTTGACAGGTACTGTATATTTCAGAGACAACAAATGTAAGACAATCACACAGCACTGATACTGAACTGGGACAATGTCATTGGCTATTTTCAGTATGGTGATTATATGGGACATTAGGCTATTGAAGATTACCCCCCGGAAAAGGATGTAAGTAGGATGATGGAGATGTTAAAGGGGATTGCTTTAATTTCATTGCCTAGTCCTTTGGCAGTACAAACTAACTGTAATGACTGCACCCGTCCCTTTAATCATGATGAACTACACAGAGCAGGTCTACTGATCTACTACTGTCAGTCTCAGCTGTATGTTAGCCTCATCTAACATGTAAGATACTACTCAATATTCAACCTTTTATTTGTGTTTTTAGGCATTTTCCAGTAAAACAGTAGGCTAGGCTTTAACACGACTGAATACGACATGCTTGGTATGTTAATAATAACTTACTTAGGGTTCAGTTCGGTTGGCAGGTTATTGAGCAGAACACATTCTGACACTAACAACCTGAATGGTGCATAATGCATGTACACTGTAATGCACCTGAACAATATCATTTATTAATACTCAGTATGTTTACATTGCAGTTGTGGAGGAAGACGCTACACCACCCAAAGTCAATAAAAGGGCGTCGCCTCACCTCCCTCTATTCAGCCAAGACCATAACTAATAGCTGGATACCAGTATTGGACTTATACAGTGCAATAAATACCAGAAATACAATTGCAATGCCTTGAGCCATGCAAAAGGCTAAAGGGCAAAAGACAATGAATAGTCGCAGAGTTTGAATGGACCTCCATAGACAGTTGTGAGAAGCCCAAAGGGCTTTTTTTCATCAAGTGTTGAAACGGGTGTTTGTTTACTGTACATGTACTTATTGCGATCATCACTAGGGCCGTGTTCATACATCTCTCCTCTACTAACGGAGAGAGGAGCTATTGAGGTTAAGCTGAAACCTGTACTGAGCTAAATGAGGTTGTTTTTGTATTACGACAAAGAATCGTTTGTGTTGTGTTGTCGATCGGAGTTAGAGGAGTCTGCTTCAGGGGGAATCTGCTGCGAGAGCCCATTTGGAGAGGTTACTGGGTTAGACCACTCAGCCTTGTAAATTAACGTTGCCATGGTAGTCAGAGAACTGGGAACTCTGGTCACCCCCAGCACCCCCCCCCCCACCACCCCCACCAGGGTGTCACTGAGTGAGAAGCAGACAGGGAGGATCACTGTTAATCACCTGGCAGCACAGTACTGAGTGGTGGTGTAGCACTCTCACTGGAAGCTGGTTTGCATTGGTACCATAATTATTAAGAATCAGTTTTTTTTAATTGTAGAACATGAATCTGAATGTCACAGACCATGAACATGTGTAATTTAAAAAATCATTATAGAGTATCTTACAGTATGTCAGGCTCGTTGTATAGTATGCAGTAGACAGTTACACAGTGATGGCAGCTCATATTATTGGAGGATAATAAGCAAATGGTTTAGAAATGCTAACTTTGACAAAGCCTAGGCCTTCCTACTTCATCCTGACACAACATATGATTGGTGCAGTATAGGGCTCTACACATGACTGAGAGAAAACATTCTTTATGTCTGTGACTGAGAGATTGTAATCTCAATATATACTCTAGAAATATGAATATAGTGTAGCACACCCAATAGTGGTGTGAGGAGTTTGACAACAACTGCAGATTTGAAAGACAAATCAAAATGCTCTCTCCAAATAAAACAGTTCACAGCACTGTGGTCCCTCAAATTGTACTAATGATGTTTTATTTTATTGTGTGCAATATTCTGCCGTTGAATTGGCCAGGGAATGCTCTGCTTGAAACGATCTAATTGTCTGCCATGACCTTGTTTTTAGCGGCTCGCTGCTGGCTCTCACAGGTTTTTACTGCCGTGATTATGTTTGATGGGAGTACTTGACCTACAGAATATTTTTCATTTGCAGTATAATTTCAGTACTGATATCTTACACCCACAGTGTGCCAATCAATGTGCTGCTTACATGAACAGTAAAGGAGTATGGTTACTCAGTATATACTTGTCTTGGGGGGGTTCAGGGACAGACACGCTGTGCAGCAGCAGGCCATTGAAGACAGGACAGACATCCATTGCAGTTATTACTTGTTCACACAGGCCATGCACAACTGGTTCTAATAACATAAGCAGCCATCTGGATATGGGCGTGTGTGCTTGTGTGCTTTTAAGAATTCAGTTATATAGTCATAAATGTTATGAGAGGTGACAGCTGTCTTCTTTTAGGGGCGGGGGGGGGGGGGGGGTGATAAGGTAAGGATATGTCAGTAGTAGCATTGATTGTACAATGCACCACACAGCAGTGATGATAATGCTCTAAGATGTTGCATATCAATGGAATACACATTAGGGTGTAGAACAACCACCTAACTTAAGTTGGTTCTTCTAAACCTACTCGTCTGAATCAAAGCTCAAAATCTCACTTAATCACCAGAAAATTGAGACATCAAATCTAGAGATAGTACGCCCTCTTGTGGTCGTATTAGGTGTATGCACATTTGGAGCGTGAGCTACTTTACATATCTAGGACTTAAATACATTTCACGTAGACAGTATACTATACATACCTTTATAATTTGCATATATTGAGAGAGTATCGAGTATCGAACACATTTGAATAACTTGGAAGAAATATATGTGTCATGTGACCATTTGAATGGTCAATAAAACCACACTTCTTGCTCATTGTGAGAGAGACACAGTAACGAGGGAGACAGTGTTTGAATGCTGATGCAGTCTTTTTATACTTTGCTTCATACTAATTCTACGTTTTAAGGAGACTGATACAGAAAGGCAATACAGAGAGAGTCCTGTGGCTTGCCCAGAAACACATGCATTCTAATGTACAGCCACAGGGGGCAAAGACCTTCCCCAAGGCGCCAGGTGAATACCAAAATACAAAAATACATCCCCCATATTTACAGCACACATATTCACTTTGTCATATGTACAAAAGGGTACGCAGTGTGTTAAAAACAACAACAACAAATAATATCATGGAATGTTTGATGAGATGTGCATCCCCCTTCCCTTTGAATCTATACAGTATATTAGCCTCGTGAAATCCCTTTCACAGGTTTTCTGAAACAGTTTGGCACACAAATTAGTGAATTGACACATTTGATAAAGAAAATTGATAACAGATTTCACTAAACCAAAAGACAGTATCTTGACAGAATCCACATCATTAAAAAACATTATCAGTCGTAACAAGTTCTGCAATGGTCAGGTAATACGCACACAAAAGAGGTGACAAACAACTGAAATAATGGGAATAAAACCGACATATCATTTAGGTTCATCAGATGCGTTAAAAGGTTTAAGCAGTAGTGGTAGGGATTGTATAAAAACAGACAGAAAATGAATACACAGAACTGTATTTAAATGACATAATTACAAAAAAAATTAGCCATATAACTAATATGGCAGGACTGACAGTTTAAGTCTGGCTAGTTTAGTGGCTACCCCTGGCTATTCTGAGAGACCCTCCTCCTCCACATCACCACCCCGTCTACACGGACCCTCCTACCCAGAATTACTCACTCTCGCTGGGGTTCACGGTACCCACCCACACAGTCCTCCTTACACAATCCCTCACCCAGCAGATACGAGATGAGGGGGAGAGGTCGGACTGGCTTCACTCACACTGGATTGTTTCTTTTTCTTTTGGGGGGGTGGGGGGGGGGGGGGTGGTATTACAGATTTTGAACGCATTACAGATTTTCTTTCTACTAGTAAACCATAATGGGATTTTTTTTGTGGAGGAAAATGCTTGTTCATATGATGTATACTGACAAAGATGTTTGTCCTTAAGTCCTTAATCTTAAGGCCAGTGCACACGACGTGTGATTTTTGCCGCGAATTCGATTCCATTGTTTCGAATGAGACAATGCACACGGCGTGCGATGCGCTATTGTCGCACGACAACATTCGATTCTCAATTCACACCGCCGAAGTCGGACCAGGCAGGCTGAGAATCGAATACTGTCGTGCGACGAAATCGCACGCCGTGTACGTTGGCCTTATGAGTAAGGTCCTCCTACTCTATGAGTATGGTACGTCCTCCTACCGTATGAATATTCTACCCCACTAGTACGTATTTACACTGATTGTCCCCAGTCACGTTTCTTTTCTCTATATACACACACTTTCTTGATACAGAAATAAATACAAAAGCAGACAAACTGTTTAACAGTTAAGACAACATGATCATGTAAACATTACATCATAATCAATATTCATAAAAAGAAAAAAGTTCACACTACTGTTTTTTTTTTGTGCATAAAATAAATATGCTCTTTTTGATGCCAAGAAATATATATATTTATATATATATGATTTAGATTCCATAAAAATATCTTTACGGGCTTTAAGAGTAAAATAATAATATTTACAACCCCATGTGGATGATATGAGAATACAAAAACAGAACAGATAGTTTGAAGGCACTAATACCCATTAGTTTGCGATGTCTTCCTGAAGCAAAAAAGTGCAATACTTACACAAGCTTAAATATCTTGGGACAATATCTATGTGGTAAAATATTTTTGTTTTGCTTCACAGAAATGCTACTGGATGGTCTATGATTCTAGCATTCGGCGCATTCCAATTGTTGTGCAAAAGGTAGAAGAGGAATATCTTTGGAGTTTATGTAATAATACCTATCCTGACTTGGTGGATCACGTTTTAAGTAGGAGAAGGCAGACAATTGAATCATTACATTTACCATGTTAAAGAAATGCAAACTTTTTTATCGGGGCGGCTGTGGCGCAGGAGGTAAAGTCACCGTCTAATGATCTCAAGGTTGGCAGATCAGCGGTTCGAGCCCCGGCTGGCCACATGTCTAAGTGTCCTTGGGCAAGACACTGAACCCCAAAATTGCTCCCAGTGAGCGGGCCAGCGCCTTGCATGGCAGCTTGCCGCCATTGGTGTGTAAATGTGTGTGTGAATGGGTGAATGAGAGGCCGTTATAAAGCGCTTTGGAGCAGCAAAAAAGGCGCTATATAAGTACATTTATACCTTTGCACTCGATCAAATCTCAGGACCCTCCTTTCATGACTTTTCCTAGATATGTGCGTTCTACCACCCAATATCCTTACATTTTCGGGATAAGCTAGTATAAAGCTATTTTGTAGTTTTTCTGTGTAGGAAGGAGGCAGGCTAATTGACAAGAAGCGCCCTCTAGTGATCTTTGTGTGTAAGTAGCATATTTCCATTCTAATTCTACTCTATTAGACCCAGAAGGCGTCTCTAACAGTAGGTTGAAATAGCCACGGCTGTCCTTGTGTTAAGGAGTTTGCATTTCTTTAACATGGTAAACGTAACCACAAATAAATGTCAGGGTTTTCAAAATGTAGTTTGAAAAATGAGACCCTCTCCATCTGTTTCTCCTACGCCCTCCCACCCTATATGCTATGGATGCTCTCCACCCCTTCACCTGAGGTACCCCACTCTTTTGCTATTTTTCACAGAGTATATTTTAGGGAGTCCTTGAAAAAAAAGCGAGAACGCTGTGGTGGAATCTGAGGAGCACTTCAGCAGAGCAGAAACACTGACTGCATCCCACGCTTACCCACTTTAAAAGCACAGGCAGAAACGCATTACTGCTAGCATAGCACGCAGGCTCCGACACGTCACTCTCAAAAATTCAAGCCACCCTCAATTCCACTGCAACCGCCTCCAGTTTTGAAACACTGCAAGTAAAAAAAAGATGGAAAGTTTTTCTGTTGGTGGTGGGTGTTTTGGATTTTTGGAAACCCTTCTTTTCTCTTTCTCTTTCCCTTCTTGTCTTCTTGTAAGCCTCTTCATCCTCTTAGCAGGGGTAGGAAGTCAGGAGATGGAGGGATGGAGGATCGACCAATGGCAGGAAGCAAGCCGGGGAGGGCAGGCAGGGAGGGCTGGAAGAGGTGGGAGGGGTGGGTTTGGGGATGGCACACTGGAGGGGGGCACCATGGTGTCACTACTACACACCCACAGGGGTCTGGACCAGTCTGCAGAGTTGGGCTGCGTGTTGGCTGCAGCTCCGCCCTCTAAGGGTTAAAAGTACTCCGCTCCTTCTTCTGGGTTTGGCCCTCTGTGAACAGGGAGAACAGAGAGACACAGTCCATTAATATCACTATACAGTATAGACATCACTGCACCGACTAGTACAATCTTACCATCTTCTTGAAATACATTCCCAATGCTCGCTGATGAGTTCTTGGTTGCAAATAGAATGCTTTGGAGAATTCCGTGATGACCCCAGGTCTAGGTGTATTAGATTAGCATTACTTAAGACACTACATAACAAACTCCACCCCCCATAACCCCACAGGGCATTGTTGGCGGTACAGCCCTTACTGTCAGGTGTACTTGTGTGCCTGAAGGATATGAAAGAGGGGGTGTGGCCTGTGATTGTCCCTTTTTGATGGTGTCTCTAATTTGGCCTTGAGCAAAACAAGGATATTTATGGCCTAGCAATGTGGGACCTAAGTCACTTCAATGGATGTGTAAATATATATAGTTTACCACCATCCATAAATACAAATCTGAACTAACAACAAAAACCCTGGAGCTGGATCAATGTTATTGGTCTGAGAACAGAGGTTGAAGGACACAGTTGAACGAATGTCATTTTGGGGCTTGACAGACACATAGTTGACATATCCTACTTCCTACTTGCAGACAGTATATTATAGTTCATGGCAGTTAGGTTGTAAATACTAGCCTACTTACATTTTAACCATTTAGCAGACGCTTTTATCCAAAGTGACTTACAATTAGAGATTACAGGGACAGTCTCCCTGAAATAATTTAGGGCTAAGTGCCTTGCTCAAGGGCACACTAATAAGCCAATATTTTCCCCTTGACAACAAAGCCATGGTAGTTTTAGGGCTGCCAACAGGCCTGTTCTTAGCAATTCAGAGACATGAATGTAGACAGGCCTCTGGGGCCGTGCCTGTCTGGCACCAGATAATCTCGGATCTCAGAATCTCGTCTCTCGATTGAGATTCTGAGGGCGCAGGAAGTAGAAATTGCTGGTCGGTGTCAGTTCGTGAGCTTAGAATGATAAGGTTCTATCTCCGTTTAGGGTAGTTCAGAGATATTGAGCGTCAATGTTTTTTACATTCCATTATGTTTTGTGAGATGGAATTGATTGATTGATTGAAAACTTTATTAGAAGATTTGCAGAAGTAGGTACATGACAGTACATATTACATACAAGGTCAACTAACAGGATAAAAACCCAAGAAAGCCACTGGCTTATTTCAATTGGGGTCCTTGATTCTCAATTCATCGTTACATGTAAGACAGAACCTTTGTATTTTATGAATTACTAACTCAGAAATGTCAACATTTTAAAAATAACACCACACAGGCATTAATAAACACCTAATGGATCAGATTATGTAAAAAACTCAATTTTGACAAAAATGGAGATAGAACCTTATAATTCTAACGTCACGAGTTGTTGCTGTCGCAAAACGTTTTCTACCTGAATTGCGCACCATGACCCTCCTCCTCCACCCATGCTATTTTGTTTACCAACCAATGTGAACACATCGCACAAAATGAAACATGGAGTTAACTGAAGACATTTTCTATGCCAGCAATTCGCTGGTGAGCAGTGTGCATTCAGTTATCTTTTCAGTTGTTTTAATCTTGTTGAAATCCCCACCGTCGTTTGAAGCAATTATCTTATTCGTCGGTAGAATCTGTGTGACGCTGTGTTGCCGTCAGACTCCATTTGAATGGAGAGTTTGACTTAAGCCCACTTCGCATCTAGGATTCGCAAAGCGAACGGGTCAGTTTTAGAACTATGCAACAGCCCTGCCGCGGTCCGAATTAACCATGCGACAGCAAGGCGTTGCCTGTGATTTGCCTCAGATTCGGAATTTGGAATCTCTGCCGAGTTTTTTCTCTGCAGAGATTCCAAATTCCGAATCTGGACGTTCTGCTTGACTTAAGTCAAATCGCAGGCCAACGCCTTGCTGTTGCATAGTAATTCGGAACTGCTGCAACTCGAGTTGCGTTGCGTTTGTGAATGCTAGATGTAGAACTGGGCTTTTAGTGAGACTAGGCACCCCAGCTAGTCTGGTACTGTGTGACACAGCAGCCGGGTGGTAGAAAGTCATGGTAGGGGTTGTGGTGGTCTAGTGGATAGTGAGTTGGACTTGTGATCGGAAGGTTGTCAGTTCAAATCCTGCCTGAAACCACACCACTACTAATGCGCCCTTGAGTAAAGCACTTAGCCCTCAGTTACTCCAGGGGGAACGTCCCTGTAATTAGTCATTGTAAATCGCTTTGGATTAAAAGCGTCTGCTAAAATGAGAGCTTGACTTAAGCCCAGTTTACATCTAGGATTCGCAAAGCGAACGGGTCAGTTTTAGAACGTTGCAGAGAAAAAAAACTCGGCAGAGATTCCAAATTCCGAATCTGGACGTTCTGCTGAGACTTGACAAGTCAGATCGCAGGCAACGCCTTGCTGTCGCATGGTAATTCGGACCACCCGCAGGGCTGTTGCATAGTAATTCGGACCGCTGCAACTCGAGTTGCGGTACTAGTGTGCCCTTGAGTAAGGCACTTAGCCCTCAGTTACTCCAGGGTGAATGTCCCTGTAATTCGTAATTGTAAATCGCTTTGGATTAAAAGCGTCTGCTAAAATGGCAAAAATGTATGTGAACTGGGCTTTAGTGAGACTAGGCTAGACCCGCTAGTCTGGTACTGTGTGACACAGCAGCCGTGTGGAGAGATGTGTGTGTGGTGTGTGTGTGTGTGTGTGTGTGTGTGTGTGTGTGTGTGTGTGTGTGTGTGTGTGTGGTGTGTGTGAGTGTGAAGGCCCCCAGCTCACCTCTTGTGGTACTGCGGCTCTTTGTGGAGGAACTGGGCGCCGGTCCTGTTGTAGTCCACCGAGTCAGTGTGCTGGACGACGGTGCTGCTGAGGTACTTGGTGGTCTTGTGCTCGCCGCCGCGGCCATCCCGCGCCAACCGGTCCTCGGTGTAGTCGAGGGGCGCCCCCTCCCAGTCGCCCTCCGTCTTCAGGAAGCCCCTGTGACCGTCCTCCAGCGGGGTACCCTCATCGTAGAAGAGCAGGCTGCGGGAGCGGACTGGAGGGACACACAAACACACACAGATAAAGGATTATTATTATTATTATTATTATTATGTTATTATTATGTTGGTTATTGCATTCGCTGATCCTGCCCCCCACCACCAATAACAAAACAATCTTCAAGGCCCAAAGCACAAGTTTTGGATATGATATCATTCTTTCACCATATGTTTTATTGCCACCATAAACATCAGTCATCAGCGCATGTTAGCCTAATAGATCATTGTTTAGAATTAGAAAATTTCGGATGTTGGCTGGAAATAATAAACATCGAAAATGGAGTCAAATGAGGACAGCAGATTTGTGACACACTTCCATGCGAAAAAGATCACAGGTTTCCACAGCAACCCAGCACCTCAAACAACCAATCATTGAGTAGCCAGAAGGTCTGTGCATATTTCCATGTTGTGGTCATTAAGCTGAGTATTGTAACAGCTGGGGTGTTTAACATTTCTGGAAACACACTGAATCCATTGACTGATAGTCCCCTCACCTGCACAACAAACACAAGTACTCTACAAGTATTCCCCTACCAGTATTGCACTGAACTACCTAAACACTACCTATGAGTTGACTATAGATTGGTGCAGATAGATTGGCGTCTAAGTGACAAAGTGAGGGGTAGTACTGTAGTAGGGGTAGTATAGGGGACATACCCTGGCTGGCTGTGTAGACCTCAGCTGAGGGGAGGGGTAGCGAGGATTTCACCGTATGGGACAGGGAGAGCTCAGGCAGACAAGGCACAAGGGAGCCCAGCACCAGGAAAAAGCACAGTGCCACCACCTGGCGGGGAGGGAGGGAGGGAGGGAGGGAGGGAGGGAGGGAGGGGGGGAGGGAGGGAACCACAAACCGTGAGCAAATAAGCAGCA
Source organism: Nansenia antarctica (assembly GCF_963989245.1). Lineage (NCBI taxonomy): Eukaryota > Metazoa > Chordata > Actinopteri > Argentiniformes > Microstomatidae > Nansenia > Nansenia antarctica. The sequence continues at coordinate 4,130,519 of NC_137689.1, read as the reverse complement.
CATGATCCACACAGGGCGACATGAGCACGGCATGCTAAGTCTGAGGTTCTCCTCTCCAGCTAAGGAGGGCTACTCAGACAGTTTTGTCACGTTACTTCACCTCTAGAGGAGAGGGTGTGGTGGTGGAGGGGCTGTAAGTCCACTGCAGTGAATCTTGGGTAAAATGCTATGTTGGACAGGCCTGACTGGTCGGGTCGGTTATCAACCCTGGACCACTAAACACAGATCTCAGGTCAGCGTGGAGAGCACAGAAAAAAAAAGCCTTAAAGCAGAGCAAACTGCAAAGAAACCAACAGCCATGCTATTTTTTGTTTGTTTTTAAACACGCCAACACACACACACAACCACCACAGTTTTGACAGCCAAGCCGCGACTGAACCAGCTTTGAATATCAGGCAGAGTCATCAGAGTAGAAGGGTTGGGTGTGTGTGAGAAATACTAACTAATGAAGAGTATGCAATGTACCATAAGGCAGGTCCCAGTTTGCGTGGAGGCCATCTTGCAGGATCGCGGTATTTTCCCAGTTACCAGGGCCTGGAGCTTCTGGAGCTGTTGGAGTAGAGACCTGGAGAGAGAGGGGTGGAGAGGACATGGATGTTTAATTCAGATCGACAAATAATACAAGTTTATTAAACACATTCGAAGGTCACTCTGGTCCTTTGGTGGACGTAGAACATGTTCTGGAGGAGACATACGTATTTAATGAGGAGCTTCCTTTCATGCTGCCAATCAGTGCAGCCACGCAGCTTAGCGCCAGATGTTTGATAACACAAGGTCTGACACACACACACACACACACACTCACACACACACCCACACATACACACAAACACCCACGCGCGCACACACACACACACACACACTCACACACACACACACACACACACACACACACACACGACTGACACATGCATTCACTGTTCAGTTCCAGACATGACATTTAGATTTTAGAACTAAAACCCTCTCTCCATCTGGCTACACGCAGGACCATCCGTGAGTACAAAGTCAACAAAGTATCCAGTTAATAAACATGCATACTGCGCATCTGTTTTATGCTTTATGGAATCCAGGACGTTTCAGTTCATGTCTGAGGCGAAAGATCATGCAAGGATAACAAAACGTCTGTAAGATGTTATATAAGTCAGACTGTATTCCTAGTGTGTGTGACTCCTGCTCTCATAGTGCCTCCCTACTACCACAAAGTACAAGTTCTGCCACTAAAATATATAGCAATCCTAAAACCACTAGCCATGCAGACACCCACTCTACATCCTCCATAGAAATACATACACACAGGCGCACACACACATGCACGCGCACTGTGAACTCTCACACACAATGAGATTTGGATTTAAGTCAAGTACTGTAAGTCAAACAGATACAGCCTGGTCTCAGTGGAGAGATCCAGCAATAACATAACAAACACAGGAATGTTTAGGTTGCACTACGTTAGACACATCGGTTGGGGGATCGACAAGGTGCACTTTTAGATTTTCACCACAGGAGGACGCAAGTTGTCCACTGAAGACAGGAAGAGACACATAGCAAGGGCTCCATCCATCATGCACACTACTCTAAAAAAACACAATGAAACGGTTTGGCAACAATAGATACAAAACTAATAGCTAGAGTAATGTCATATTAGACCATATACGGGTCCCTTGGGACACCCCAGATATAACAAGAACAGTTTACATGCTGGCAAAAAGAAAGCTGGCAACCAATGGTCCGTTTCATTCAATTCAAACCTCGACAAGGTAATTCTTATTACTAAATGGAAAAATTCGTCCCATACCTGTTGCATCATCAGGTTCTAATTGAATCATGGTTTGCTCAGTGTTCTCACAGTTGTGTTCTATAAATCACATTATCCACCTCAAGGGGACGGTAGTGAAAATGTTGTTCATCTGGACTGTGAGACACATCTGCATGGAATCACTCCATCAATCAATATATATTCCCTTCTCTGTTCTCCTCCACTCTACCGTAACTCCCATTGATCTTTTTCAGCTGTTTGTCTAGTCAAAAAAAACACCACTACTGCAACTGTAGTCTGGTTATATAGCATAATATATCACCATTCAAACAGGAATCTATCAAGAACAACACAGAGGACAAAAGAGGAGAGCAGAATGTCTTCTTGGCTGCCGTCGTGCCCTGACAGATAAAGCCTGTCTCCCTGCGTTCTCCTACCAGCCAAATTGCAGACAGTTTTGGAACATTCACCCCACACGTCGCTAGCTGGCTCCTGTGTGTTCTAGTTGGACTGGTGTACTAGGCTGCTGAGTCGCTGAGTCAGAGATCCATCTTTGTAGGAGGCCTGTGGTTTCTCTCCCTCTCCCAGCCCTTCAATTATTATGAGGCAGATTCGAGGGAACACTTTTTAGATCGCTCTCGCTGTATGCTGTAATTAGGGGGAGGTACACCGTCCCGCTGGGACTTTGATGAAAGCAACTTTTAAATGTCTATTGTTAATTATAGGGCTGCCAGCAGTAGGCTGCTTTGCTGCTACACCTTTTATTAAGCCCAATAACTTGCACTTTGGTTGACACAGTGAAAATTTCCCCCCGACCTAATGAAGGTTGTCATAAGTCACTGCTGGTAGTCAAATTGCAGACAGACTGTAAACGCGCCCACAGGGAAGATTGTGAGAGTGTCTGATTATCATGAATAGACAATGTTCACCCAGGCCTGCTGGCACCAAACCAGGCCTGTTGAAGGGGTTAAGGGTTTTTATTTGCCATCGATCGGAGCTTGCTCACACGTGTGTGCATACACAGACACACATACATGCACGTGTGCGGCATGCATGTACACACAAACGCACACACACAAATGCACGCACACACACACACACACACACACGCACGCACGCACGCACACACACACGCACACACGCACACACGCACACACGCACACACGCACACACACACACACGCGCACACACACACACGCGCACACACACACACACGCACACACGCACACACACGCGCACACACACACGCACACGCACACACACACACACACACGCACACACACGCACACGCGCACACACGCGCACACACACACACACACACACACACACACACACACACACACACTCCGTCTCAGAGCCACGGCTCACCTGTTAGCACTCTCCAGAGTCTCCACCTTCTTCCACAGGTCAGTGTTCTCAGACGTGTAGTTCTCCACCCTGCGAACACAAACACACGTACTGTCATTCACCCTGCTGATGGGACCAACACTGCTAAAAACGTTTGTAATTCAAATGCCTGATGTCTTTGATTATGAAAGACAAGGTGAGCCATTATAGTGCAGTCAGTGTTGTTGTTGAAAATCATCTCACTCGACACAAAAGCCTTTGGTCCTGGAAGACAGGACTGTATAGAACCTGTGTGTCTGTAACTAACTCTAATTTAATTAGGCCTCCCTCCATGTTAAAATAAAAGCAACAATGACCAATAGGAAAGTCTGACAGAGGTTTTTCCCGGTACAGACCAGTGCTCCTCAGAGGCTGAAGAGGACTAAGTGATGTGTGTGTGTGTGTGTGTGTGTGTGTGTGTGTGTGTGTGTGACTCACACGGCCCTACAGTGTGTGACCGCATGGTTAATGGACACACGCCATTGGCCGTCTGCTAAGGAATAACCAAACAATGAAAGAGAGAGGAGAAGAAGAAGTGAGAGACTCGGGAGAACAGAAATAAAAGAAGAAGAGAGGAGGAGGAGAGGAGAGGAGAGGAGAGGAGAGGAGGAGGAGAGGAGAGGAGAGGAGAGGAGGGGAGAGGAGAGGAGAGGAGGAGGAGAGGAGAGGAGAGGGGGAGGAGGAGAGGAGAGGAGAGGAGAGGAGGAGGAGAGGAGAGGAGAGGCGAGGAGGAGGAGGAGAGGAGAGGAGAGGAGAGGAGAGGAGAGGAGGAGGAGAGGAGAGGAGAGGAGAGGAGGAGGAGAGGAGAGGAGAGGAGAGGAGGAGG
>NC_137689.1:4089051-4121551 GCF_963989245.1 Nansenia antarctica | reverse complement strand
GAGAGAGAGAGACAGAGAGAGACAGAGAGAGAGAGAGAGAGACAGAGAGAGAGAGAGACAGAGAGAGAGACAGAGAGAGACAGAGAGACAGAGAGAGAGAGAGACAGAGAGAGACAGAGAGAGACAGAGAGAGAGAGAGAGACAGAGAGACAGAGAGAGACGGAGAGAGAGAGAGAGAGAGAGGGGATGCAAACCGCTGCTTGGAAGAGCGGTCACAGGTGGTGTGCGATTAGGAAAATAGTGAGTCACCATGACGCATGCTGCATGTTGAGTGTCTCTGCCCAAGTGTAAATAATCCAACAGTAAACGCTAGAATCAACAGATAACCACCTGTGATCCACACCGCTACATACAACCTTTACCTATCATGAATGAATGAATGAATGAATGAATGAGAGGTTTTTTACTTTTAGTCTGGGACGAAACAGAGACATCTGAATGATCTAATAATCAATGTTAGCACGGGCTATTCAAGTCATATTTTCAATATAAATGAAAACCGTTTCTGTATTCTTGATTATGTGGATTAGTTAGTGGTAATATAATGACAGGAGGATGAGTGTTAATGACTAGCTGGTGTTAATGCCCACCTGTAGGGATGTTGAGGAACTGGTTGACCTCTCTTGGTTCATCTTTGATCGCAGGCATGGGGTTCAGGCTCAGATCTTTGGAACCCTAAAAATAGCAACAGCAAGAAAACAAACAGAGAAATCAACAATACGTTCCTACCAGGGTGTACATAATTCGTAAGCTTTTCCGAAAACATCCATCGATTTAGGGAAGGCCGAGGCGTCTGGTGTTTGTACAGGACGAGGCCTTTTCCAAGTGTCTCAGACAGTAAACACAGCTGAGGACGGTTCAAAACTATTTATATTACTGAACAAAGGGGGCAATCCATCTCTCTTGGGGGGGATCCAGCGTGCCCTTGAGCCAGACTGGCTTTATAAGGTTAAAACAGGAGAAAACAGCTTCACAAAATAATATCAGACGGTAAACATCTTGTTGAGTTTTTGAGTCAAGAGACCCAACATATAACTGCTGTAAGCTGGGAACTTACATTTGAATTTAAGCCCAGAAAACCATAAATTACACCGACGGACGCAGACGCATCGTTCAGCAGTGTTGGTCCTGCAGGGGTGCACTGTGTGAATGGTTCCTTAAGATTGATTTTTAGGCCGATACAAACCAAATCTTCCTGATTTTAAGTGTGATTTTAAACTTTGTTGTTCCAGCGAGGAATTGGACACCAAATTCCAAACACCAAAGTTGGTTTCAAACACTTTGAACACTGTTAGACCAAATCCGGAGAGACTTTTAACCGTTGTGGGTTAAAAGGATAGAACAACCAAACTCCTTCATCTGTTGTGCAACTGTGCAAGCATCAAATCATACTATCAAATCATCTTGGCTACACAAGCAGCGAATCCTACTATTCTCATAGTGATGATGGTGTAAGATCTCCTGGCTGCTGCTGTTGTCTCTTACTGTGTCGACTGCTGCGCTCCTGTGGGGTGGCGGGGCGAGGCTGAGAGGCTGGGAGGCTGGGATGGCGGAGGAGGAGGCCGAGGAGGGGGAGGGCTCGGTCTGCTGGTCAGGCTCCTGCTTTACCAGGATGGCCGTCAGGTCCTGGCTGAAACTCCACATTCCTTCAAACTCTGAGGAGGAGGAAGAAAGAAAAAGACAGGTTAAACCAAATCAGACGGTATGACCAGAGAGAACAGACAGAAAGACAGAAAAACAAACAAACACGCTAAACACTATGTCATTACATAACTAGACAATTAGATAGTTAGTTAGTACACGTGGGTCATGATGGTTCCCCCTTTCAATCCTAGAGGAGCTTCCTGTATACAGTATTTAAAAGACTTTGAAAGGTTTGGGATGCTAGTGTAGTGAAGGTGGGCAAGGTTCTGCAGGAGAGGCGGGTCCGTATTAAAACAGCAGGTGTGACGCACATCTCCAGGACCAGATCCTATTTACGACTCCCGGCTAACGTGAAGCAGCTGACCTTGCCCCCGACGGAGAAATAAAGCCAGGAACTCAAGCCAGGTCGAGACAATCTCTCCCTCCTCCTCTCTCTCTCTCTCTTTCTACCTCCAAAATGAGTTTCTGCCACCGTTAATAACCTACACAGAGGAAGGCGAGCAATAAGAGGGGCAAAAGATTACACAGCCTCTCTACCTGAAGAGGAGCTGTCCTGCTGTTTCAAAGTCAGGAGTAAAAAGCCCTCCGCGACCAGGGGGGTTCCTCGTTAGTGGGCTTGCTTTTTCCCTCATTTGTTTAGCTGGCACCCCCGATAGGATCGATAAAACATTACAGAGGCTTATAAAAAGGTAGTAGGCAGCCTTTCAAGTCGGGCTGCTTAACAGAAGACAGGTTGGGGTGTGGGCGGGGGTCCCACGGCGAGGAGGGGAAAGGGAGAGGCGGGGGGCTGATTACGGGTAGGGTGTAAATCCCTCCCCCCCACTGGGGTTTTATGTCCACAGACTTCACCTGACAGGGGGGAGACCCCAAAGGGGCGTCAGAGAGTCTTCACTTACTGTACTGTAATCGGCAACGTTGCCAAACATCTTAAATTCGTCTGAGTTCAACCGAGTTGATTTGGCCTCCGTCTTTAACAAAGATGTTACAGACTAAAAAAGATGATGTGAGGTGAAATATCGGTTGTTGCACGGCAAATTACCACTTCATCTGTTGTGTATCACTGCTCACAGCTGTATGTCTCAATCCCAAAAGAATGGAGTGTGTGGGGGGGGGGGAACGGGGAACATATTCATTGTCTAAATACTATAACTTCTAGTTGGCTGCCAACTTTCCCCATTCATTTGAGAATAACACATACAGCTGAAACTCATCGTAAACTTGACATGTCACCACGAAAAAGATGAAGGCGAATTAAAATGAGCAGTATGGCTGCTCTGGTCAGGTTAACATGACACTAAATAACACAGGGGATGCCATGGCCATGCCTGTAGCTCGCCCGTTACCCATCAGGCTGTGCGTCATAGTACCCTGGCCTGAGGGACTCTCAGTGTTGTCTTTGAAGTTTACAGTCAGGTCAGTAATAGTTAGTGGGGACCCCCCCCTCTTCCCTTCTCCCAGTACCGGAGTTAGGTAAGACCGGGATATGGGGGTGGGGGTGGGAGGGGGGGGGGGGGGGTATAGGCTCATTAGGCTGCCTCTCAGTAGGGACCGTCAGTTTGATCTCCATATTACACCTAGGGAGGAGGGCAGTAAAGCAGCTAGGACCCTGTTTTAACAGCCAAACTTTTTAACAATAGGCTTTTAGATTGAAGGAGCGATGGAGGGAGGGGAGGGGAGGGGAGGAGGCATCACCTCTGTACTGTACCTCGTTTCATTGGCTGGTGCTCTCTGGTTTTTGCCTTTTTCTGCTGTGTGAACAGATAACGGCCTGAACTCGACTGAATGCGACCCTCATGCACTCCCCATGCAGACACACGTGCGTTAGAACAGCACATAAGAAGACACAATCCTATCGGCGTTCGGGGGACGGAAAGAATGTGTGTGTGGCCGCCGAAATCGAATAAAATCTATTTTCATTAGACTGTTGCATGCATTGTTCCATCATACATCATATCTGGAAGAGCTCCGTACGATTTCTGCGGCCAGCCATTTAATGTTCCATATGTGTGAGACTTGAGAGTTTCTTTTTTTTTTTTTTACACGCTTGCGGAGGCCAAGGTTTATGCATTCGGTCTGCCCCAAAACCTTGAGTCAAACTGTGTGACGCAACCCCTTCACCGAGAGCCAAGTCACTTTTTAACCAACAACCAAGCCTGGCTCTCCCGTAGGCTTATTTTCATTCCGCTGTCCATCTGAGTTGGAAACCAGATCCTCTTTTTTTTCTCTTTTTTTTTTTACTGATGGCTCTCTCTTTTTCCCTGGCCCAAAGCACAAGGGAAATAAAGGAGAAACATTTGCAGCTTGGAGTCATTGCAAGGGCTGCAGAAGCCACATGGCTTGTCAGAGCGTGTGTTTGTGTGTGTGTGGTTCAGTGTGTGTGTGTGTGTGTGTGTGTGTGTGTGTGTGTGTGTGTGTGTGTGTGTGTGTGTGTGTGTAAGTGTGTGTGTGTGTGTGTGTGTGTAAGTGTGTGTTGGCCGACTGCCTGGAATCCCCTGACTTTGCTTCCTCGATTCCTCCAGGGTAGGCAGGGCTTGGCTGGGAGTGTGCTGAGTGTGAGCTCAGCGAGCAGCAGCTCCTTGGATGGGTTCTCTGTGCGGCACGGGAGCGTCAGGAGATAGGGCAGGAGAGGAGAACGCTGAGAGAACGGGAACTACGTCCGCTAGGGCTAGTCTACGGACGCACGGCGATGCAGGATGGATGCTGCCATCGTCTAACTCAAGACCCGGTGCCCCTGTTGATAGCTATACTATTTAGTTTTACGTCTGATAGGTAGTCTAGATAGTAGTAGATAGATAGTAGATAGTCTACGGACACACACTGATGCAGAATGGATGCTGCCTTCATCTAACTCAAGACCCTGTGCCCCTGTTGATAGCTATACTATTTAGTTTCGGTAGTAAAAAATATAACCAAACTGTTTTTGTTTTAACTGTCTTAACTGTGTCTTAAACATTGTATACTTGTCTTAATTCATAGTGTAATTATCAAGGAAAATGGTTCAAGGAAAAGGACTAGTCTGCACCTCAGTTCCCATTTTCCTGTTTGGAAATGGTGCTTTTATTGAGTATAATAAATGAGATGGAGAAGAAGAAGAAGAAGAGAGTAGAAGAAGAAGAAGAAGAGAGTAGAAGAAGAAGAAGAAGAGAGTAGAAGAAGAAGAAGAAGAAGAAGGAGAAGAAGGAGAAGGAGAAGGAGAAGAAGAAGAAGAAGAGAGTAGTAGAAGAAGAAGAAGAAGAGAGTAGAAGAAGAAGAAGAAGAAGAGAGTAGAAGAAGAAGAAGAAGAAGAGAGAAGAAGAAGAAGAAGAAGAAGAAGAGAGTAGAAGAAGAAGAAGGAGAAGAAGGAGAAGGAGAAGAAGAAGAAGAAGAAGAGAGTAGAAGAAGAAGAAGAGAGTAGAAGAAGAAGAAGAAGAGAGTAGAAGAAGAAGAAGAGAGTAGAAGAAGAAGAAGAAGAGAGTAGAAGAAGAAGAAGAAGAAGAAGAAGAAGAAGAAGAAGAAGGAGTGTCATCTGACCTGCTTCCTCATCCATCTTGATTGACATGGAGGGGCTCTGGGGGGCGGAGTCTCCGCTCAGTGAGTAGCTGTGGTCCTGCTGGATGTCGGGGTTGGGGGGGTCCAGCTCCATGTCCAGTAGAGGGTTCCTGTCCACCAGCAGGTGGTCATCGAAGAAGCTGCTGAAGAGCTCGTTGTTGAAGTCCTCCATCTGCTCCGAGAAGTGCTGCGAGACACAAACATCACAAAACGCCCATAAGATTTGAGAAGACTAGCCTAATAAAGAGTACTTATACACGGTATAACAATACAATATACATAACACACACATCTGCCATAAAAGCATGAGTCATTCTTTATAGAATCTTTAAATGCACTAGTCCGATGCGTTGCATCAGTTTTTCCACTAACCTTGGCAAGACAACGATTCATTATATGCACTGGATCAGTTCTGCTCTCTTAACCCCCCGCCCCCCCCGTCCCCCCCTGGCCCCCCCTATCACTGCCTGAAGATAACACCTGTATTCAACTTCACCCACCTGTAAAAAAATGGGCTGGCTACATCTGCTCTTTCACCAGGTATGTCTGATGGCTGCCAATAACACACAGTACCACTAACAGCATGTCAGTACCAACATAACAAGCTCTAATTAATAACAGCCAACAGGCTTGGCCCCTGTTCTCCCAGTGGTGACACATGCTATGCTCTGGAGATATTAAATCAGTCGTTATATGGACAAGGGGATATAAAAATCAATGGAGGAGAGAAGAAGGAGCTATTAGAGAGATAAGCTTCTCTTTTTTTTGGCCCCCTCGGATTACGGAGTCAACATGCACCAATCTGGATTTAGACCTGGTCATAGGCCAGTCTCAGCTGTGAGGTTACACTTGTCTTAGATGATGAGATAAACTGTCTAGATCAGAAAAAAGAACATTGTGCTGCTAACCCTTATTTATAGATCTCTCCCAGGCATTTTGATACGGTCGATCTCCACCTAACCTACTCACTCACAGGTTGTCTGAAATAGGCCTGGATCAGGATTCATGTACCGGTAGATGGTTTAAAATTATTTAACGGATGCAGGGTGCAGTGTGTCTTAACTGATGGGGTTAAATCAGGTTTTCTGGACATAACAAAGAATGTCCCACAAGGATCAATACTTGGTCCGGTTCTTTTTACTATTTACATGAACATTATTGGATTACCTGTAAATAATTACAGGTGATAACCTGCATCTACATGCCGATGACACTGTTGTTCATGCTATTACCATCACAAATAGCCAGGCTAGGGTCAGGATTCACTATCCTGCAGAGAGCATTTGTTTGGCTGAGGTTTAGTACTTCTACAAAGTACAAACCTCAGCCAAACTAAATATATTATTGACCAAATCACAGAAAAATGTATCTGATTTATGCACAGGTGGTGGCACACCCGTTGAGCATGCCCCCGCTTATGAATATCTGGGCATTCGGTTTGACGAACACTTAAGAAGACGTTAAGAAAACATACAGAGGAGGAGCTTGGTAAAAAGATAAGATTTAAGGTGGGGATTCTTTTATAGGAATAGGAATAGATCTTGCCTTTCCCTGAACTGCAGACGCCGGATTGAGCAAGAAGAACTTTCATGTGTGCTTGATTATGGTTATGTTATCTACCAAACTGCAACAGCAGCCACTACTCTTAAACCTTTGGATGCCATCTACTATTGCGCCCTTTGCGTTGTTTGTTTTTAATACTCATCATTGCATACTTTATCAGAAACTTGGCTGGACCTTGTTCATAAAAGAGCCAAACTTGTAAATATTCCTGCATCATCATCATCATCAAGTCCCACAGATCTCATCCCATTCCTCCCTCTTTGTGTATAAAGTCTTCCTGCAATAAACTCCCAGGTTACCTAACCTCATTATTGAAACATTCATAAAACATCAAATGACCCAACTCAGTTCTCAGAGTTGTTGTAACTCGAGGTTCCTCGCGGGTCTCCACCGAATTGTGTAAATCCGCTTTTAGTTCGTGAGCTTAGAATGATAAGGTTCTATCTCCGTTTAGAATGATAAGGTTCTATCTCCGTTTAGAATGAGAAGGTTCTATCTCCGTTTAGAATGAGAAGGTTCTATCTCCGTTTAGAATGATAAGGTTCTAGAATCTCCGTTTAGGGCAGTTCAGAGATATTGAGCGTCAAAGTGTTTACATTCCATATGTTTTGTGAGATGGAACCTTTGTATTTTATGAATTACTAACTCAAAAATGTCTACATTTTTAAAATAACACCACACAGGCATTAATAAACACCTAATGGATCAGATTATGTAAAAAAAACTCAATTTTGAAAAAAATCGAGATAGAACCTTATAATTCTAACGTCACGAGTTGTGGTGCACCTCCCTTCTGGAACAATCTAATCTCATTTCAGTCGGCTGTTCTGGTGTCACAAGGGTAGTTTCGAGTTTTGTTTCGCTTTATTGAAAAATCAGTTTTTTCTTGATTGTGTTTTATTATGTTGTAATGTTGTATGTGTATTATGTATTATTGTGCCATGCTAAAATAAAGGTTAAATACATTTTACATCAGTAAAAAGTAATGAGAGGAAGCCTGATTTCCAGTCGTATTATTTGGTTGATAAATGTATCCTTGGAAACCCTTTCGCACCACGTTGGAGCAGCAGTACTGCTGTGGAGTGAACAGCAGTACTATGTGGAGTGAACAGCCTCTATGGGACCTCATGGGGAGCGTCGAATGATATTTCTGTTACAGACAAGCAGATACCTGCAGCGTTAATGAGATAATGAGATCTGAGGGAAACTGTAGATATTGGATTGGAGTAGATTGGTTTGAAAGTTCAATCGCTCTGTAGTCAATTCCAGACCCACCATGTATCCATCTCTCTACAAAAGAGATGCGAATGAATCACAACCGATTACACTGTTTGTTGTCTTGAGAGCTGAGCAGCTGTCTATCTGAATGGACTTGGAGTGCCCACAGCACCTGATACACCCCATATCCTCTGCATGTGCTGAGCCTGTCTCACACCTAAACACAGCATCTTTTCACATCAAAACCAACGTAGATCAAGCACTTTCCATCTGTGTGTCCCCACAGAAGGCCACACCGTCGTCAAGACAACAAACACTTTGAATTTGGTAATCGTGTGAGCTCATTATGTTTGGGATGAAAGTGCTCATGTTGTCATTATTTAATTCCAGTCAGTACGGCACTGTACATTAAACACATATAGTATACATTCACTTTACAAAATGAATGAAATGTGAGGGAGATTCACTCTCTTATATTTGCTCCTAACTTTGGATTATGTCTCCATTCGTTTGGAGACATTTAACAGGAGTGTGACAGCCAGCTGACAGCTGACAGGGAGTAGATGTGTGCATAAAGCAAGATCGGGAACTCCACTGGGTGATCCAGCTTTATTTATAGACGCAACGCCACCATTGCCGTCAGCAGCAGAACAGGATAAACAGTCGCACCCAGGCCCTCTTTCATCTCCAACAGGAGGTTCCTGTTGTGTGCTTGTGCATGGCGGATGTGCTCTCGCACCGAGATAATCCCACGCTGAACTAAGTGATACGGTTTGACAACCAGAGGAGGGGCGAGAGGCCATCGTGGCAACCATATGACAAACAGAGTTAAACCGTGTATATATACACATAGATAAATGATTGTGGTTTCGCAGGCTGCAGGCCTCGTCGAATCGGGGTCACTGCCAGATTTCCCATTTTCATTTTTCGAAGGTCCGCCGATTACTGGTGCACATGGTCTCATGCCGGAGCACTAAAGGCTTTCTTCCTCTTGAGTCAGTTCACGCTCAGGTTCAGTCTGCTATGTGAAGGGCGGTGACGTAACACTTGCTGATGCAAGCCCAGTGAAGTTGCACATATGGCCTTCTACTCAGCGCTCTAGAGACCTGCTCCTGGAATTTCAGACAGGCAGACAGAGAGGCCTTTTCTTTTCCAAGCAGCAGCACTTGAATAGTCTTTTAAAGAGGCCCCAATCTACCGAATGTGGGTCATATTTTGGATGGAGTAAAAAAAATAAAAAATAAACTCCATTTGATAATAACATCACATTTTTTCATCGACGTTTTTTTGGGTGGAATCACTTTGATGACTGTTGGCAAGAACTGTAAGCAGGAAAAGTGACAAGATCACAGTTTCTTTGGGAGTTGCTTCTTGTATGAAACATTTATCCACAGTGCTAATTATGTTGTGGCTAGGGTGCCAAAATGCACGCTTTGAAGTTTTCCAGGGCATACGAGGATGGATGGTACTTCAATGCACAATGAGGCAGGACTATTTACAAGCTCGGCTCTTTGAGGAACAGACAGATCGGCAAACTTATTAGACATAAAATAATATGTTTCAATACCAGGAGGGAGAGAGTGCTAAAACCACAGTCATCTCAAAGCAAACTAGCTGAAGGGGAATTCTTTCGTTGTGTGAATAAGATGTTAGCAGGAATCTTTTCCCAACTAGGAAAAACAATTGGCCCAAGGTGCTTAACCCCCAACACTGAAATTTGTTCTTGCCAGTCTTTACTATATATATATATATATATGTAATTTTACAGGTGATGATAGCAGACACTAATTACAGATGTCAAAACTAGATGTGCCTTGCTTTAGAAGATGAACACCTTGCTTTAGGAAAGCCTTGCTTTAGAAGATGAACACCTTGCTTTAGGAAAGCCTTGCTTTAGAAGAACACCTTGCTTTAGGAAAGCCTTGCTTTAGTTTAGAAGATGAACACCTTGCTTTAGGAAAGCCTTGCTTTAGAAGATGAACTCCTTGCTTTAGGAAAGCCTTGCTTTAGAAGATGAACACCTTGCTTTTGGGGGAGTCCTATCTTCTTGGTCTTGGGGGGAGGGAGAACAACAGACCCCTTTTCACTTTGCCAGATGTTTTCACAGGGTCCTGGCGGCCCACCTCTGCAGCTGGGGCAGATGGTGCAGGTCTGGAGCAGTCAGGAAGTCCCTCGGAGGGGGAGGGGCAGCAGGGTGCTACTCACTCAGGAAGCCCTCTCATTAAAATCACTGTACGATGGAGAGAAGGAGAAAGATAGACCCACTACCGCAAGGGAACCGTAGAGTCGTTTTAAAATTAGCAACTTGGAGCAACTTTCCCATCACCCTCGTTTGCCGGACAATTAGCAGACGTTGTCAGTTGAACAGTGCAACCTTTGACAATATGCAAAATATAATAGCATTAGGTGTGACGTTAGAGGGACATTAGAGGAGAGGATTAAGAAACATGTCCTACGCACAGGGGACAATCTACAGAATGGCTAAGCGTATTGAATTGTGAAAGTACACAAGGAAAGTTTTTTTGTTTGACCAGGGGGCTTGTTCTGAAGAGTGGAATGTTACTTTTGCTATTTCTATCTGAAACCTTCTACTACACTGAATACATCCACTACTCTCTTCTTGTTAAGCATTCAGAGCTTTGGTCAAATAGGAGATGGAAGTTGCTCCCAGCCTATTAGACATATTACTAGTAGACATATTCAAACAAAGTATTTTTGCTCTCTCCAGGCCTAAAACAATGTGAGACATTAATAAAAAAGGGGACATTAATCCAACCATAACTCATTCAGCATCTCTGAATACATTTGTTGAAAAGAAACAGTTTTCTAGGAAAGAAAAAATAAGCTGCAGAAAAATAGTAAACACCATGCTTAAGCTGCAGCTCAGTAATACCAAAGAGCTTCTCAGCATTCCTTCTGTCAGCCCTGTGGCCAATCACAGCAGAGCATGCAAATGAGCCAAGCACTTGCAGAGGGGAAAACCAGGAGTGCAAGGTTCGCATGGAGCAACGGTCCAACAGAGGAGAAAATGTGCGTTTGTAATAGGAAACATAAATTGGCCAATAACGGTTTTGGATATGATGCAAAGAAAGAAAGAAAAACTGCTGGGCCCAAGAATCTGCTGGAATGACTGTTATGCAGCTTGAATGTCACTAACTCTGTGGAGATTCACCCTCGGTGCAGTGTGTTGAGAGAAAGAAAAGGAGGAGCACATTATGTGGTAGGTTTTTGGAATAACCAAAGGCCAAACTGTCAGGCACAATGAAAATAAGGGAATTGTGAAACGCAACTGCAATTCAACAGAATTGGATTCCAATAAAAGGGGTTTTTATGAAGTGGAGATGTGGTTTTGGGAATGACACCACTGATCCAATGAAAGGACACCGAAAGCTATTAACAATGGTAGCCGACATCTACGTGATGATAGAGATAGACAAACAATTCGCAAACAATTCACAACTAATACTAATTCGCTTCGACATCTCCAACCTATCTCTGACCTTACACTGTAAACGTCTTCAGTGTGTGCTGAGGAGCAAACAAACTCCCTTGGACTCCTAGAGAAACCCTCACATCTGCAGCTTTGAAAGGCTGGGTCACAAGTACTCACTTGTCACATTGCTGCTTTGCTGGCTACCAAATTTGTCCAGATGCTGGAAGATGAGTCTGATGTGGCTCTTTGGCACAAACCTGCGATCGGTTACAACTGACAGACAACGCTAGTGTGCACCTGATGTCCTGAGGGGGCTGAGGGGAACATTGGCCACACTCCACATCTTCTGATGCTCATCCATTTACATTATTTACTATCCAGGGCGGAACGCTTTAGAAAAGTAGGGTGAATTACAAAGAAAAACATGTCCTACACAATCTGTCATTGTGTTGTGATGTCAATCTGCGACTGTCATCAATCATCACGATCTCTGTGTGTGTGTATGGGACAGAATATGCACACGCAAGTACTAGGCCTATGCTCCGTACACTATGCGCATCCTTCTGTACAGATCATAAAGAAGTAAGTTTCACTGCTTTCAATGTTCACTTGTCACATCTGCTCTTCCGAAACTTCTTCCGAATGGCAGCTTTCAGTATGCACAACTTCCGATAAATGATTAACTCATCTAGTAAACGGAAGAGCAAGTTCTATATCCTGGTTCTTCACCCTCTGTCAACTTGTTCAATCCATCCCATTGTATGAGCATCGGCGAGAACCCGAAAAGTATAGCTTAGGCTTGAGGCGTAAGCTCCCAGGCTCCCATCCCCCTCAGTCTCCCTCAGTGGAAAGCCCTGGTTTCCTAATTCCAGTGCAGATTCTTTCTTTAGCAAGCAGAGGGGGTTGGAAACCACAACCACTGGAGACAGGCTTCTGTGTGTCACAGGCACTAGTTTTCCTGACCCTTGAGGCCATTTAAAGAGTCTCTCCTTTAGAGAGTACAGGAGAGGGAGGGAGGGCAAAGAGTATTGAGAGTGTTGAGAGTGGGGGTAGTCTACCTTCTCTGTGAAGGAGCAGACTCCAGAGTTCTGGAGTTCTGGAGTTGGGACTTAAAAATGGTGTCTGTGGGCAACAAGTGGGCTCCAGATAAAGCCTCTTTAAATCACCTCTCAAGTTTTCAATCTTACAACCGTCCTCTCTCACTTTTTATCCCCAGTGTGTGAGGAGGCATCGTGCTTTGCTCACCGACTACTCGTCTTGGTCTTATTTCCCCATTGACTCCCAAGACACAAGACTTGGTTGAGGTATAAAACTGGACTAAAGCTTACGGTTGCCATTTCTTTTACTACCTGTTGTGCTTCTATGTATTGAGTCCATTAATGACATGTATACTTCAAACAAACTGTATCTTCTTGGACAACCTAGAAAGTGGATAGTGACCGAATAGTGTTGACATTGGAACCTATTGAAGAAATCTACAGCCTTGTTCCGGAAAAAGTTAACACCAGTCCTCCATGTTGACTCAAGGCCTGAGATAAGCGCAGTGGGAAAGGGTTAGGGAAGAGATACCCAACCGTTGGGTTCTAGAGTATCTTCTATCTTCATAATATCAGTCAAACCAAAAGTAATAACAACCCAGCCATGCCTTGTCCTTCTTAAACTATGAGATATGCATTGCAGAGGGATACCTTGGCACGACAATAAAAGAGGTACCGGTAAATGCTAATTAGCCTCATTGTATAATACATGGAATGCGGACTCCCAACAGGTTTTGCCTGAAAGGTAAAGCCAGTCAAACTGCTACAATGTATGACATCGAGACATGCACTGTCCCTGTTTGGTTTGCTCCCAGCCTCACCCTGAAATTCAAGCTCCATCCTAACAATGTGTTCCAGATTACGCCTGGCTTCTTCTGTTCATACAGTTGAACACACAACTGTAGGAACAGTTTTACAGACTCAGGAAAAAAAAACTGCCCACCAGCCTCTTATAAAGAAATACAGATGAAGAAATATTGTTGTCTCTGGACACTTCGATTGTTGCAGACATTGCAGATTAAGAAGGGCCTTTGGCCAATCAGTGACGCCTGCATGTAAGCTAGTTCTGTAAGCTAAACAAACGGGAAACAACAACAAGATAAACATTGGTAAGGTGACCTGGAATGTCATACCACTGTGAGAACAACCAACAACAGATTGATACAATGCAACAGATACATGACTCCGTGTTGGCTTGGGGGGGGATGGGTGGGACACTTTAGCTACAATAGGCTGTATCATCTTTAAAACAAACTGATACTTTCAAGGAAGTGATGGGTATATAATAGTGGGTGAGGGGAACGGATATGAAGTAAATAGATAAGGCTGCTAAATGGTTAAAATGTAAAAAAAATATATATATACAGCAATATCACTCCTATGACCTAGGCCTAGCTATATTATTCTTGAGAAAAAGCACACCAGGACCGCGAGTTTAATTAACGCATTTAAAACCAAACCTAATACAATTTCCAAGAGGTCCCATAATATAAATGTTGGTACTGCAGTAAATACCTAATTTCTGCACACGCTTGTTAAGATCCACATTTAATTTTCCAGGCCTTGGTATTTAAACCTCTTAGAGCTAATATCAATGAAAAAAAAAGACATCTGTCAAAACAAGTATGACAAGCATTCCCCAGCGTTAACAATTCAACGAGGAGTGTGTGTGTGTGTGTGTGTGTGTGTGTGTGTGTGTGTGTGTGTGTGTGTGTGTGCGTGTGTGTGTGTGTGTGTTTGTGTCTGCAGGGCACCACCGCACCTTCCCTATTCTCCTCAGAGTAGCAGGTGAAGGAGAGGGTGTGTGGGAGTGATAATAACACCTTAAATAGTTGACCTTTCACTAGGCATTATTGTGCGTCATATTCCGTATTGAGCTTTCCGTGACAGACAGTGTAGAACATTGCATGGGATACATACAGCAGCATTTTTGCGTATGTATGGGGTGGGTATAAGGTTAGCTGTCTGCCAGGATATTCTGCTGCATCTTGAAAACCTCTCAAAAGTTAGCAGCATCAGGCTCGGATTTATCTTCAAGAGCACAGCAGCAGAGTCTAGCTGTAAGAGCCTAGAGAGCATGCGACTATGGGTCCATTGGGAGCCAAAGACTACAATGGGCATAGACCCTGAATCCTCATTACTCTACAGTCGTGGAGTAATAATACTGGAATGGAGTGAAGAGCTTATGTCAAACGGAGGCATCGGGTTTAGATTTAGAGAGTGCGCGCTCAATCATACACTAGGCACACAACATTAGTATTAATCAACCTTTGCCTCCCTCTCCTGCACGAGTTATGTTGCCGAATCACTTTAGTTGTCCGTCTTGACAAGTGGAGGTTTGTCTAAGGTCTTCACCCATCAGCTGACAAGTGAATTAAAGATAAGTGACAGAGAGCGTAAGTAATTGTAAAGGACTCTGGGTAGACATACATGCAGTTGGGTCTGCCAGTTTCAGAAATTATCCCCACATGGAGTGGATCCAACAACAGTAAAAAAAGACGCCAGAAGCTACGAGTCCCTGAATAAACCTAGGGGGAAGGAATGTAAGTCCCCCCCTCCACACACCTCAATGCCAGAAGCTCCTCTCTCTACCCCCACCCTACCCTACATTAGTGTGTCTCTAAGCAGCAGTGAGGCCCTGACTTGCTGAAGTTCCTGACATGCCCAGTCGCGCTCCTCCATCACCTGTGAGCGCACATCCATAGCTAGTCTAGGACCAAGTGTTGGCCTGGCTATCACCTCCCAGCTGCGATCAACATCGCAACATACACATGCACATGCACGGGCACGCACATGCACACACACAGGCACGGGCACGCGCGCATGCACAGGCATTATGTACATCCATTGCAGTGACTCTTTTTTTTGCATGTTTACACTTTAAGCTGTTTGCTGTCCTTGGTATATATGAGAAAATGTATGTCATTCAATTCAAGTCGGAATTCTGGTCGGAATTCGGTACCCTGAACACTGGTGTTTCCATTGAATACTGTCTTAGATTCTGTCATTTCACAAGTGTTTGTAATGATGCAGCAGGCACCACAGATAATCCAGCCACACTTTCTTTAGTCTGAAAAACTACCTACACAATAGCCTGTAGCTTATCTGATTTACCCACCCATGCAATTACATTAAACGCAGGGAGTTTAAGTGGCTTAGCAGGAAGACCATCAAAAGGCAGCACACAAAACACCATGGCAAGCATGGAATTCCAAGGCTATAAATAAAAATAAAAAAGTAGCACACAGTAACTTAAACAGTTGAAATCCTTAAATGACCCACCTATATTTATATCCCCCATAATAACCAGTTGAACAAACATTACCTAGTACCCGCCCACCCCCCCGCCCCCCCCTCCACCAAAGGTTGTCAGTGTGCCTAGTTTTAAATTGCGACCTTCCCCCTCGTGTCTAAGACATACAAGGGCTCTTTGACTAAGGGGCCCCAGCCTGAGTCTCATCACCACAGCTCACATAGGGGCTTCGACAGAGGGCCGCACGAGGGGAAGTAGCGGCTGCCTGTCGAGGGGTGCCCTGGCCGACACACACACAGACCCTCATTCACTCCAACACAGCTCTGAGACTGCAGTCAACAGCAACAGCAGCAGCAGCAGTTTCAGCTTATTCACACACTGAAGACAGACGGGTCCCCTCCACCCTCCACCCTCCACCCTCCGGTCGGTCGTTTCCTTCAGAAAGCAGCTAAACCACCACAATCAAGTCATTGAGGTTCCAGGGCCCCTGGTTTTGCAACAGCCCTTCATAAACTTAGCAGAACCTCTGGGTCCATTATACGTCTATCAAACCCCCCCCCCGCACCCCCCGCCCACCCATTATGTGGACAACCCTCATGAGCAGCAAAATGTCTTAACAACATGAGTCATTGAGCTGATGATGTGCTGATTCAGTGCGAGGAGTACCATCTGTGGAACATGACGCTGACTCTGTGTGTGTCTGTGTAGCACCTTATGCAGTGTAAATGTCTAGCCTCTGTCTTTGGGGTCTCTGCAGATGAGACGCTGACCCAGTCCTGGGGAGCACTTACAGATATGAACCACTCTCTCCACAGCATGAGTCACCTCACATGGATCTTTTCCAGATTGCTCACACTCACACTTCCTGATTAAACCCATTGGTTGCTGCTCCAGTTTTCCATCATCACTGAGCTAGTATCTCTTTGCAGTAGTGGTGGTTTAGTTTTGAATGGCAAGGGTACTATGCATTTTTCCACCCCAATCAATAGGTAGACCTAATTGGCTCACTTTGATCATTTACCACACGATCATACAAGACATGAACACACATGTCTTATCGACCTGTTGGGGAGTAAATCATAGTCCTACACTCAGTGGATTTTTGTTTTGTTTACAGTAAGCAAATGTGAAACTATATAAAAGGTGGTATAAGAGTAATATTTCATACATCAACTGAAATGTCTCATTATAAAGGTTTTCTAAAGGCTTAATACGTTTAAAGTGTGATCAAATTGTGCAATTAATCCAGTGAAAGCTGAGAACCATCTACACATCAATCAACTTTTGACATCCTTCACAATAATCATATTTCTGAACGAGCCGGATGCAGGACCAGGATCAGACGGTGACACGCCTACCCCAGGTCCGGCAGGAGAGGACAGAGAGGACAGGCTGAATTCCGCAGCTGAGCAAATTATACAGCGGCTGATAATTACCTTTCATTTCATAAATGCATATAACGAACCGGACACTTCTCTCTGACGTGCATGGCTTATTTACAGGGTATATGCAGTTTAATTTATTCATACAGTGGCCATACTCCTGATAGGCATTGATATGAATATGAATAAATAATACATTACGATCTAAAGAAAAAGCCGGTGTCAGTCTGCCTGTCTATATCTATATACTTATATACCGAGCGTAAAGATACAATTGTGATTAAACATTAAACAGATAAATAAACACAATTATTATCCACATACCACATTGTTGAGAAAATCTCCCTCATTCAAATCTTCAAGGTCCAACAGGTTGGAATTGGGGAAAAGTTTCTCCGGGGCGAAATTGTCCAGAATGGTGTCCATAAGTGCAATTACAATATTTACCTTCAATTATGAACTTATCGTTATGCTAAAGCATTTAAGTAATATTTAAAAAATATTTTTAAAAATAATGTCAACAGCTGTTTTGTTGCTGTTTGATGTTGCCTATCTTCTATTCAACTAAAAACGTCCTTATGTGTCGTCCGCCGACTCAATGGGTTATAATAAACGCTTATTATTAAGATACAATTTTATAATGTTATATGCGTTATGATGCGAGGTGTCCTTCCCTGGTTCAATCAAATCAGTGACATCCAGCTGCGCTCTGTCTCTAAGGGACAAATCACCTGATTAATATTCATGTTAGCCCCGCCCACCTCCACTAGCGCTCAGCTGTGAAACCACGCCCATTTCTGTTCTTTTTTAAAGGAGTAGTACTTGGGTTTTCCTCATAGCTCCTTTCATAGATAATTTGGTATTAGGTTTAAAGGTTTACTTTAGTTAGTAAATCTGTAGCCTATTATGTGAAGTGCAAAGCACCTTAAAAACGTATTTAACTTAATTAATTGAAGGACTATCAAGTGTGTATCTTAGATATGGTAATCTCACTAACTAAAAAATGTACACATTACATACATTTTGTGTCCCTCCCTTTTGTCATGGCAACCAAACTGCATACATACTGCATGATAGCCTACTGTAGGTCCTCTGTCACACTCATGACAGTTAAGGCGTCTCGTGACGTTAGAATTATAAGGTTCTATCTATAAAAATTTAGTTTTTTACATAATCTGATCGATTAGGTGTTTATTAATGCCTGTGTGGTGTTATTTTTTAGTTAGTAATTAATAAAATACAAAGGTTCCATCTCACAGAACATAATGGAATGTAAAAACTTTGACGCTCAATATCTCTGAACCACCCTAAACGGAGATAGAACCTAAATGCCAAAAATGTCAAATGTATATGTAATGAAACTCCTATGCAGTGTAGTCTTCAAAGGGTAGATGATAGGTATTATGATTTCATAATCGTTTGTATATACCAGCTCAGTGGCCTTAGTGGTTAGACTGTCCTGCCCTGAGATTGGGAGGTTGTGAGTTCCATCCCCGGCCGAGCCATACCAAAAGACTATAAAAATGGTACCCGATGGTAGCCTCCCTGCTTGGCACTCAGCATTAAGGGCTGGATTGGGGAGGGGGTAAGACCCTGTGACATACCAGCGTCATGTCCAGGGGGCTGTACTTGTACACCGCCTTACGGAAACAGGAGCTAGGCTCCTGCTCCTATAATAATAATACATTTATTTTATAAGGCGCCTTTCAAGGCACTCAAGGTCGCCGTACAACAAATTTAAAAAACAGTTACAAAATTCAAATACAGAGAAATATACAGTATATACATAGCTAGCAGCAGAGCGACACGGGAACAACGGGCATACGCCTGCGTAAACAAGTGAGTTTTGAGGTGAGTTTTGAATGTGGAGATTGAATCAATGTTCCTGATTTCAGGGGGGGGTTCCAGAGGTGAGGGGCGGAGCGGCTGAAGGCTCTAAACCCCATGGTGGAGAGCCGGGCTGGGGGGACGGTCAGGTTGATGGAGGAGGCCAGGGAGGCCTGAGGGACCAGGTGGGAATGTTGAGGTCGGACAGGTATGGAGGGGCGAGGTTATGGATGGCCTTGAAAGTATGGAGGATACTATGGGCCATTAGGCTTACGAACCATCAATTCCATTCCATCAAGGCTACTTAACTTCCTTATCTTTTGTATGTATGTATGTATGGTAGTAACTCACTGACAGTCTAAATCAGGCCATGGTCCAACCAAGAGTAACAGAGACATCAGGACTAAAGTGTTCGGGGTGAGGATTTTGAGGTTTTGGATGAAGGGTGACCTCGTCTGGCCTGATATGCAGTGTGCTCCTAACTAACTCATTTGATATACTGCGTGAGTGATGAGCAGAGGAGCGGCGGTGGCGGTGGAGGAGTCTGCTAGCCAGAGGATCCTGTCTGAGCTGATATACGACTGTGGTGAACCGAGCTGTCGCTGCTTAACACCCAGGGCTCAACACACAACAGCACAGCCTGAGGATGAGGAGCCCATGCATGCATCCACTTTCAGGAGCAGGAGCAGACACAGGCAGCCGCTCTTCGACAAGCGGTTTGGTTTGATTTGATTCAGGGAGGCTGGACGATGATGGTGACGTTAGAATTATAAGGTTTACTGTAGGTACTCTGTCACACTCATGACAGTTAAGGCGTCTGCTAAATCATGACGTTAGAATTATAAGGTTCTATCTCCATCTTTGTCAAAATTGAGTTTCTGATCTAATCTGATCCATTAGGTGTCTATTAATGCCTGTGTGGTGTTATTTTTAAAATGTTGACAGTTACTGAGTTAGTAATTAATCAAATACAAAGGTTCCATCTCACAAAACATAATGGAATGTAAAAACTTTGACGCTCAATATCTCTGAACTACCCTAAACGGAGATAGAACCTTATCATTCTAAGCTCACGTGATGGTGAAGAGTCAAAATAGGTTGTAACCTTTTGATAGTGATCAAATATCACATATTTAGCAGGGAAAATCGTTATGGTGGTGTTTATTTATCTATCGCAGTCCATCACATTTTTATTTATAGATCTTTTGAGGGGAAAAATATGTATTTTGAATGTTTATGAATAAATGCATTTACAACAGGGTGCACAAACTCACATTTTAGAAAAGAGAGGAAAGGAGCACAAAAATATATTTAAATTTGATAAAAAAAAACACATTGACTTTATCATCAATATCATCACTGGGCGTTCATTCAAATCTAATTGAATGTGTAGTCATTCATCATGGCTGACAACTGACACCTCTAGAGTGGCGCTGATCTGAGGGTATTTTTACACTTGGTCCCTTTCAGACGATTTTGTGAACAGTTGGTTCCTTTCATTAATCTTGTCTTTGTGCACTTCCTTGTTGTTGTCATTTGTGTGCTGCAGAGATTAATACGCTGTTACCGAGAACAAATTCCCCTGGCTTTGGTCGTGTGGCTAATAAACAATCTATCTATCTCTCCTTTCATTAAGCGGTCCACCAGAAACGTTCATGTTGAATGCTCCAAATTAACTCTGACCTCTCTGAGGCAAACCCAATTGAGATCATCTCTCTCCCCCATGTGAGAGATGTGATTGCAAAGCACTCCCAGTCCCACTTGTCATTGGAACAACTCTCTCCTATCCTGGCATGACTCTACTTGGCCCTCTGGGCTTTCCATACATGTCACATGCTCAATCAATGTGCAATTACCCAAGATGCAAAGATGGCACTGTGAAATCAAAGTGGACGTGAGACCTCATCATACTGAAATTGACCAGCAAGAGGACTGAGGCCTCCTTCAAACAGATGGGCAGTGTGAAGGCCTTTATTTTCCTCTCATGGTTCACTTACATTTACATTTACATTTTTGGCATTTAGCAGACACCTTATTCCAAAGCGACTTACAATCAATACATTTGAATACTAAGCAAGTGAATCATCAGTCCACCATTCGTAGCAGGAAGAGTAATCCAGCTCAGGCCCGGGGCCATTAATAGAAGGAAAAACCTTCTCCTATCACCTTCTTCTAAACCAATTTTTTTCTTTTTTTTTTACACTGGAGAAACAGAGAAATAGTACAGGGGGGGCAATAGAAGTTTTTAGGGACGCAGTAGAGGGGAAAGCGGGTGTCTTTAGGAGACGCAGTGCTGAGGGGCAGAAGATGTCTCAGGAGGAGCAGTTAAAGGGGCAATCTGGGATTCAAACAATAATAAAGTGATGTCCTGCAACTGGAGAAATGGAACCACTGTAAAATTCATAGACAGACCTAAACAATGACAAATCATCTCTCAGTCTCCCTGCCACATTGCTTGGTAACAGTGTGCATGGGCAGCATCAATACACTATAGGCTATACAATCACCGGCCACTTTATTATGTATACCTTGCTAGTACCGGGTCTGGACCCCCTCTTTTGCCTTCAGCAAACTGCCTTAACTCTTTGTGGCATAGATTGAACAAGGTGCTGGAAACATTCCTCAGAGATTTTGGTCCATTTTGACATTATAACAGCACACAGTTGCTGAAGATTTGTACCAAGGAAATATCCCCCGCACCATTACACCACAAGCACCATTTTCACCCAGAGAACTGCCGCTCCCTGGATATTCTCTCTTTTTCTGACCAGTCATCAGCACTTCCTGAAATATTCAAAACAGCCCGTCTGGCACCAACACAAAGCATGCCATGTTCAAAGTCACTTAAATCACCTTTTTTTCCCCTTTCATGCTTGGTTTGAGCTTCAGCAGATCGTCTTGACCACGTCTACATGCCTAAATGCATTGAGTTGCTGCCACACGATTAGCTGATTAGATATTTGCATTAACGTGCAGTCGAAAAGGTGTACCTAATAAAGTGGCCCGGTGAGTGTATACCATTCATTTTAATCATTCCAACGACGGATGGATGGACTGTGTTGTTGTTGTTGTTGTTTTTTAAGGTGACTCTATGTGAAAAGACCCATCTCTGATCATAGAGCAGGATTCCTGGTTGACACCTGGTTACCTGATTTTACCACCTCTACTGAAAGGACCACTAAGCCTGTCATTACACAACCAAGCAAATCACAGTGTCAACATTACACAGGCCAACTGGAACTACTTTAGGCTAACTCTGGTGGCTTTCAAGGACAGTAATAATGAAGAGTTTCATTATGACATTGTCTTTAAACTACACTTCAGGAGGGAAGAGACCACCTTATGATGGGAAATAGTACTCTGGTTCTTGTGGTTCGTTCTCACCACTAATGTGTCCATCCCCTCGGCTAGTGTTACCATTTTCACTCTCGCTCCCCCCCCCCCCCCATCAGGGACTGTTTACACTAGGTGCCCTAGTTTGGACAACCTACCACACGATACATGATACTTTCTCTTTTGTACAGAAATGTAGTCAACAAGGACTATCCCATGAATTCCCATGTGTGTGTTGACTTGTGCGTGTGTAAGGTGCCATGAAACCTTAAGCCAATGGATGTTCCACAATGTAACCTTCTTAAGCGTTCAATTGTCAAGTAAGCTTTCTCCCAATATTTCCTTTATTCAGTGTTTTTTTTGTTGTTTTTTGTTCTGAAAGCTGATCAGTTGTTCTCCTGTGGCCAAAAGCAGAGTCCATTATTAACTTTTTGCTTCCTCTTATTTATCCATCTCACCTTACTCAGTTTGACATGGAACAGGAGGAAAGACTTAGTCATCAGTAATCTACTCCCACTCACTTAATATCATTTCATTCTATTTTATGACTGCGGGACCCTTCTGGTCCACACAGTGGCAGGAACAGGAACGGTGGCTGAGGTTTAAAGCAGTGACCTTGTTAAATTCTGCCAGTGAGACAAGTGTCCCTCTCAGTGGCGGACTCAGGCTGTTTGAAGGGCAGGGGGGGCGAAAAGAAAAAAAGGGCACCTACTGCACAACATGGGACCCCATCAGTGCACATGGTCAAGTTCAGACCATTGGAAGGGCAGCCAATAGGGCACATCTTCTAATTTTGCCACTCAAAAGGGCACTTTAGTGTGACGTTTTTCAACTGTGGGGGGGCACATGGTCAAGTTTAGACCATTGGAGGGGCAGCCAATAGGGCACGTCCTCTCATTTTCGCCACTCAAAAGGGCATTTTTGACACTCAAAAGGGCACTTAAGACAGACGTTTTTTTTCAACCGTGGGGGCACCAGGAGGGGCAGTCGCCCCCCCTGCCCCCCACCTGAGTCCGCCAGTGGTCCCTCTCAAGGAGGGCAATGAGATGAGGAGGGGCAGGCACCGGGGCAGGTGAAGGCAGTTGACACTTCTCTGTTTCCAAACTCAGCTTATTATCTCTAATTGCAAGGCCCTTTGCTAACTGGAAATTACTCCCCAAACGGGGTCTGCTGAAGTCATCACTGATTGAGAACAAAAGTGGCTCAGAGTAGTTCTGTGATGACCCATAATCCCTGGTCAATTAGAGAGAGTAGTCTATAGGGGGGCAACAGTGGAAGAATCCAAAGGACCCAAAGAGATCAGACACTCTGTGAAAATCTTCTTGAAATGTGCTGTATCTTTGCTGCCTCTAGATGAAAGAAGTCAGCCTTAAAACAGAAGGGATGGATACAGTATATTCATAAAGCAATTTTTTACTCTTTTGTCAACTACATCACAAATTAACGACCGATGTGTTTGAGTTTCCCAGATGAACACCGTTCAACCCTATCAGAAGCATTTTCGCATCTCAAAATGTGCAATCCTTGCATTCGTCAGCACCATACATCAAATACTTATGGTAACCATGGTTTCCCCCTCACCCTAGTAATGCTAGTTAAAATAAAGTGCCATAGCAACGCAAACACCTGGCAGGAGCTAGCTGTTAGCGCTGTTTTAAATGAGCACCTCAGGCTTTTTACTGCCTCTCTGAAGCCTCTCAACAGCTCCTACGTCCGCCCTACAAGGTTGTAAACACCGTCCCACACCAGATGATGACCTGCTGGAAATGTGCCATAAATCCCCCCTGAACTTCCCCTTGATGAGTTTTTACCCTGTTACAGTATTGCAACATCTGATGTGCAAAGGGGGTCGATGCCTTTTTTACTGAATGAATGAAAGAGCACTGCTATATCATGACCGACCAATTCTTAATGTGGAAGTCTCTTATGTACAATGTCGTGACGTTAGAATTATAAGGTTCTATCTCCATTTTTGTCAAAAAAAATTTTTTTTTTACATAATCTGATCCATTAGGTGGTTATTAATGCCTGTGTGGTGTTATTTTTAAAATGTTGACATTTTTGAGTTAGTAATTCATAAAATACAAAGGTTCCATCTCACAAAACATAATGGAATGTAAAAACGTTGACGGTCAATATCTCTGAACTCCCCTAAACAGAGATAGAACCTTATAATAATCTAAGCTCACGATGTGTTAAAACTACATTGCTTGATAATGCTTTTGATCCAAATAGTTCAGTAGAGGGTTATACGTTATGTTATTGTTTAGATTAGACAGATTAGACAGATATCTGAAACATGTGGTCATCCTGTCTTACGGTAATCAGAAGAACAGTATATTCAGTTCCAGCTAAGCCCTACACCTGGAAGATAGTGTAGTGTAGTGTATACTATCAAATACCGGTAATAAGGAAGATATTAAATCAATTTAATGTGTGTTCACTACTGGTAACCAAGCGTAAGTTAGATACTATATCTGGTGTTATCTTAATACTGTACTTGCATGCAATTACATTAATAAACCTGGATGCCATGGAAATTCAGCACCCTGTCAAATTCTATGTTCTAAATTCTAAATTCTAATTCTAAATCTATGGGGCACCAAGTGTAATGTGCTTGAGAATCCCCATGTGTACATTGGTAATCCACATCAGATTCGAATGATCTGCAGCCATGGTTTCTCCAGTCACGTAAATAATGTATTTGCACCATCTTGAACAATAGTACCACATCAGGATGTGTGTGATGATGAATATATACAGTGGCAACATTTTGCAATACACCTAATCATATACAGTACTGTATACAACATTGTTCTTATTATATCTGTGCAGCTGGGCACGAGACACAACCTCTTCCAGTGCTCCTCTTCCTCTCTCACACACACACTGGCTTTACAGAGCAAAGGTCACAGTATAATGTGTGCCTGTAATAACGTGAGGCTTTTGTCCACTCACAGTACTGCTTGTGGTGGTTCTCCCTCTCCCCCCTGTCTAAGAGACACTTAGAAGATTACGTGACTGGTGAGCCAGTGGTGTCTGGTGTGTGAATACCATAGCCGGGGACAGAGCAGACTGTCCTACACCTCCAGACCCACACACAGTGTATCTCCTCCAGCTGTCTCCCCTTTGTCTCCACCCCTGAGAAAGCAGCATTATGTAATTACAACCAACCTCTTATATAAATGCGGGGTAGAAACTTGACACTGTAAAATAGACACCTGTGATTGTCATGAAGGAGGACTGAGAGGGAGAGGGAGAGAGAGAGAGGGAGAGAGAGAGAGAGAGAGAGAGAGAGAGAGAGAAAGAGAGAGAGGGAGAGAGAGGGAGAGGGAGAGAGAGAGAGAGAGAGAGAGAGAGAGAGAGAGAGAAAGAGAGAGAGAGAGAGGGAGAGGGAGAGAGAGAGAGAGAGAGAGGGAGAGAGCTCTGGGGCTTATACTAAAATACAATAATATCATTATAATTTACATACTTTAATGTGCCTGAATCAATCGCTGGAATACATTTTTTAGTGTTGCTGATTGCAGACATAGGCTTAATCTATTCTCACCAAAGTAACTGAGACCACCTCAATGAGACCTTCAGTGTTTTTTTCCTTATTTAGAAATAGAACCACATGTGAATCACTTATTAGTCATTATCCTCCCATGTCATTCTATTTACATATTGTTCATTTCGGGACTTAACGGAGCATCCGTTATGAATGAATATGAATATCCCTATATTACTGAGAAAGGACAAAAAGTATGGACGCATCAGAGAGAGGGGGCATGACACCCCTCGTATATGACGACACGGATGACACCCGCGCGTGACCTCCACTCCTGTCCCGTCCTCTCCTCTCCATTAATCACACTCATTATCCTGTCCTTGTCACACTCGTTAATATGTATGGCCAATTAGAGAACCTAATTGATCTGAGATTGAAAATTCTTCTCGGTAATTCTACACTTCCTCTGGAGAGGGGATGTGCTATGCTATGAGCGATGGAAGAATAGTCCTGTAAAATTGAGATGAAATACCAGGACCTCCGCTGCAGAAGGCTCGGGTGAAGTACTGTAGTAAGTAGGACTCAAAGCCAGTGATTTAGTGACGTCCTGTGTGGATAGGAGGGCAGTTACTCATGTAGATGCTGCATATGATGATTGCCTTTCAAAAGAGAATGGCACTTGATGTAGCTCTCTGGGCCGTAATGACAGGGCAGCGCAGAGAGGGGGATGTGATTATACTGTACTATGTGGTGTAACCAGGCACAACTTGGCTTCGGCATAGAGTTCAAGCAAGCTAAAGATTTCCTCCAGTTGCACCCATCCTGTCAGAGCGCACACACACACACACACACACACACTCACTCAGACAGAAGCGCACACACACACATACACATACACACACACACACTGACACACACACTGACACACACACACACACACACACACACACACACACACACACACACACACACACACACACTGCAGTTGAATGCTGGTACGAAAATCCTTTAATTCTACCCTTTGTTTCAGAGGTTTTCTGAAAGCAGCAAATGTAAACATCAAACCCAAAATCAGGTACAACATAATCACACTGAATTACTACAATAATGTGCGCTGAAACCAAACATTCGTTTTTCAGCACACATCCACTAGCCTTGTCTCAACGGCATAACCTTGTCCCTCTTGTACTAGAGAGACTTGTATGAGAATGCCGATGCCCGTTGTTCAACAATGTCCCTCAACACATTAAAGGTAACCGGCAACTTTATGTACAGGATGCTGCCAGCTTGCTTCTACTATCAGTGGCCCATTATGGCTCTCTCTCTCTTGCACACTCAGAGTACTATCCACCACCTCGTGTATAAACTGTGTTGTGATAACCTATACTATACAGTATACCCAGTGGTGAAGGAGTATCAAGAGCCTTGCAACTTGATAACAGGGCCCAGTGGAAGGGGAACTGGCAGAGTCACAATAGACGATTATGAGCAGGGGACATAGTAAGAATATCCATGAACCGTCAGGGACGGGGGGTAAACAAAGCCCACTTGTGTAACACGCCCTCCACAGCTGAAAACTCCTGAGTCTCGATAATAGATCCATGTAGTCCAATATTTCAATGGTGTGTCCCTCCCTCCCTCCCTCCCTCCCTCCTCCTTTCCTCCTCCCTTCTCCTCTGGCCTCAGAGAGGAGACGAGGGGAGCCTGTCGACTGCCCCCCCCCAGCCCCCTGATCGCTATCTTTCACTACAGTGAAAGAGGGGGTTACAGGAGAGGACAGGTGCTGTGTGTGTGTACCATGGCTGCCCTCTCCCTAGCCTTCATCGATCATCGACCTTCCAGTCACGTTACTCGAGTAGTAAGCGAATCCGACGCGAGAAAATGACACTGTCGAGCAATGCGAGACGAACCCCCCTTCTCTCTCCTGCTCAGAGGCTGAATAACGGATAACTGATTTCATCATCGTGTTATCTGAGCTCTCCTTGGCAGAGGTAAATGTGATGAAGCTGGTTATGCCTCTTTGTTATATAACCACTTAGTCCCAATGACCTGTGGAACTTTCTAGAAAGGAAAGAAGAAGTGCACCTCTGTTTCCATTGTTTCATCTGAAAACACAAGCTGATGCACACAACTCATGACATTAGAATTATAAGATTCGATGTTTTTTACATCATCTGATCCATTAGGTGTTTATTAATGCCTGTGTGGTGTTATTTTTAAAATGTTTACATTTTTGGGTTAGTAATTCATAAAATACAAAGGTTCCATCTCACAAAACATAATGGAATGTAAAAACCCTAAACGGAGATAGAACCTTATAATTCTAAACTCACGATAAGCTGATCTACAAATAACTCATGGCTACTGGTAGGTGTACACAAACAGTCATGTCTTGTATGTTATAGTTTTATCTGAATGGTAGATCTATGACAATGGTACATGCTTACAAACAGGATACTGGTAGGCTATTTACATTGGCTGGCTTTGGTAGGTTTCATGTGGCTCTGTTGGTAGAGCATGGCGCTAGCATGTTTGATATACCGTTATATATGTTACAGTACATGTGGGAAAACTAGGGTTAGGGTTAGGTGCTAGGGTGCTACGGTTAGGGTTAGGATTAGGGGTAGGGTTAGAGTTAGGTTTAGGATTAGGGTTAGGATTAGGGTTAGGGGTAGGGTTAGGGTTAGGGTTAGGGTTAGGATTAGGGTTAAGGTTAGGGTTAGGGTTAGGGTTAGGGTTAGACATGCCAGCATGTACCAAGTCGACGTAGCACCTAACCCTTACCCTAGTTTTCCCACATGTACCGCTTTCCCACATGTACTGTAACATATGTACAAAAATGTACGACCTCACTGTACTGTAATACACTTCAGATAAAGTCGTCTACTTCTATATATTGTAGTTATCAATGGGCTCCAATTCGCATTTTTCTTAACCCAAACATCCATACCAAAGTATTCTAACCCCCACACACTTTCCCGCTAGACCATAATTTAATCTGATGTTACCGTTTGTACTTTATTGAAGTAGGAACAAAGCATGTTGTCCCGTGCTGTGGCCAAACACATTTCCAGTTCCTTTCAACATATGGATGAGACACTGAAAGCCGTGTCTTCATTTTGTGGGGCCGGGTTTAGCCAGGTTAATAAATCAAATCTCTCTAGTCACGTCCCTTTATTTTCAATAGACGGACCCTCCTGGACAAAAGAAGGTTATTGACGTCAGGGAACTGGATAGAACCATGACCCTGACTGACTCATTGCATGCTTTGGTAGCATCCAGTGCTGAGGTCCCCATGGTTCCCCTGTCATTACAGGAAGAGGTGAGCCTTGGGGTGTCATGGTAACAGATTTAACATGGTGGGTGAATGAACACAGAGTGGATGGAGTGAATGAGGGAAAAAAACCTGCCATATGTTCCTCCTGTGAACAGGGTTAAAGGACATGTTAGCCTCTAATTGTATTCTGTATATGATTTTAAAAAAAGGTATACTGGATGTAGAGGCAGTACTCTTTTAGATTTTAGATGGATCACCTGAAGTGTTTACGTTCAACAATAAATAATAGCACAAACAATATCAATACACAGTGTTTTTGTGGGATGTTGTTTCGTAAGATAATTGAATTCATTATGTCATATGTTTCATGTTTTGAAGACGGAGGTCAAATTAGGGTTATGTTATGTTGCTTTGTGATGATTTGAACATCCGTGAGAGTATGTCTCCCAAGGACTCAACAGCCGGTGGAACGACTTCAAGTCACACACACACACACACACACACACGCACACACGCACACACACACACACACACACACACACACACACACACACACACACACACACACACACACATAAAATGAGAATCATTGTCTGTTACATTCTGGGCAAAAAGATCTTGTTTTGGGAAAAAATCATCTCCCAGACTCCCCAGACTCTAGTTTCTAGAGTCTCAACATTTTCATATTTTTCCCCCAGAACATCATCTTTGATGTGCATGTAATCTCGTTAGTTACAGAAGTGTGAGATTCACTCCTACACTCTTTTTCTATGTCCCCCACACAAACCAAAAAAGGCACCACAGTTAACGTGTTATTCTCCATATTCAATCAAACTATCAACTACATATTTGTTTACCTATCAGAGATGTACTGTACACTGGCGGACTCATGGGGGGGGGGCAGGGGGGAAGACCGCCCCTCCTGGTGCCCCACGGTTGAAAAACGTCTCTCTTAAGTGCCCTTTTGAGGGGCAAAAATGCCCTTTTGAGTGGCGAAAATTAGAGGATGTGCCCTATTGGCTGCCCTTCCAATGGTCTAAACTTGACCATGTGCACTGATGGGGTCCCATGTTGTGCAGTAGGTGCCCTTCTTTTCTTTTCGCCCCCCCTTCCCTTCAAACAGCCTGAGTCCGCCACTGGTGATGTACTGTATTTCTTTCTCATGTATTAGATATGTGACACATCCAGTGACATTTTCCTAAAGGTCAAATTCATTCAAAGTGATTCCTATGTACACGTACATGTAGCCAGTAGCCACAGGTTATTTTTAGTGTGTTTGTGACAAACACAGGTCATCTCCATGTCAGGTTAATGTTACTGAGGAATGGAAACTGTCACTGCACCTGGCCATTCAAGCAGGTGCCTCTATCACTACCTGTCTTATATCAAAAAGAACAAGGGAGCACTTTGTGTTTGCAATCTCTTGAATCATTATCCGACCTAATCAAATATTCAGAAAAATGATCGTGTACGGTTCTTATTACACCCCCAGTAATAAGAGTCTCACAATTTCAACAACGGCAATTACAATATCTAATTTATTTCCTCATATGGATGTCATCAAACTGAGAGAAAAAAAACCCATCTCTAATCTTGAAGAAATAACTATAATCGAATGAACTAACTAAATGTGGAATAGGAAGAAGATGACTCAAAGAGAACGAGACTCAAAGATAGGAAGGAATGATGACTCATTCCATGACCTCTTTGTCTCCGACCGAGGAACGGAACACAATTTGTTTGGAACAACAACGATTACGATGTCCAGGAAACATAGGGCTCGTGTAGTCGTTTTTGGTTTGAAACCAGGGGGCTTGTAAAGAGAAGAACGCTGGTCTGGATCCAGGAGGATGTCATGGTGGCGGGCGGCACTTCTCTTATGGAGAAAGTTGTGAGCATGGTTTGGGACTACCAGGTGGGCCAGGGCGCTGTGTGAGTGAGTGACTCTGGGTGTATCCTGGGGTAATCAAAGCTTTGCCTTTGGACTCTTGGTACACGGGCCAGCTGGAGCCGACATCAAAAACAGCAAACGCTCTCAAAACCATGGCCAACAAACCCTCAGCGCTGGGGTTAGGTTATGTAAAAGAGCATACATGACAGAAGGAGGACGACGCTATCCACTATCTTCTCCCCCCCTTGCCCCCCTCTATAGTGTAGTAGGCTGAGAGTGTGGTTTGCCAGGTCGGGGTGAAGAAGAAGAACAGTCACAGAAGAAAGAGTTCACAGCAAACCAGAAACTGGCCACCTTGTTGTGAGAGAGGGGAGGCTGTAGCCTCTGTCGAGAGCTGCAATCTCACTCCAGATTCTTTTGTATGGCTGTTTCCTGCTGGGCTGCCTGCCTGGTCCAACATGCTGTGTCTAATTAGACCCAGAGACCCGGAGTCTTATCCAGGTCCAGCCCGCATCATAAGACCTAATACTCGACTCGTTTTTTAAGGCTCTCTATCGATCTCGAGGGCCCGTATTAACATTTTTATCTGTGCTTTGATGCCTGGGCTTTGGTCTGACCTCAACGTTCTTGTCTCTGTGAAAGCGGTAATGGTTTGGCCTTGTTTGTAGCTGTGAGTCTGACTCATCCTTCAGCAGTGTTGCTCGAGGGGGCCTGGGGAGACGGCCAGAGGCGAGAGGATAACCTTTTCAAAACCACCTCAGTGGGGGTTTGTCACTACTGTTAGTCCGTCGTGTGTGTGTGTGTAGCATCAGCCAGCCTAACAGCCTAACAATAGCACAGATTTGTATTGGGAATGCTTGTTGTTATTTGTTGTTGTCCTCTCTCGGATTCACTTTTGGCTTTGTATTTGTTGCGATTAGTGCAACAGAGACACGAATAAATGTTAAATCCATCACGAATGAACGAGCATTTTGGGAGGTTGTTGCACCTTTACTCAACGGTGGAGTCACATCCGGCATCATCTTCATTCAAACACAGAGAGGACAGAACAGAACATAATGCGGGTTTCTATATTCGGGGGGGGGGGGGGGGGGTAGGGAGCGATGAGTCACCTGTCTGATCGCACAACTTGTGAAGCAGTGACCTTTCCCTTTCCTATTTCCTGCGTAATGCGATAGAGACGCATTCGTATGGTGATCAGATCGGAAAATGTTGCTTCTGCCTCCTCTGTCTGAACCATTAGGTTGAGTCAACACAGCATAACTCACCTCCCTCCCTGGGACTTCATAACATTTTAGCATATTGGATAATGACCGTGTTCCTTATCTTGGAACCACGTGAGGTCCAATCAATGTTATCTTCTTACGTCAGTGAAGATGCATAATACAAAACTAGACATTGAACACAGAACATAGCCTACCTATGTTATATATTCTGTATAACCCATAAGAGAGATGTACCAATGGAAACAAAGTTTGACCCGTGTGCAGAACATGTACACAATTTCTATCATGAGAACCTCAGTCAATGCAGCACTGGATACACACTAGTATAGAACATAGTTCCAGTGAAGGGAAATCTTAATGCTACAGCATACAATGCGATTCTAGAGAATGGTATGCTT
>NC_137689.1:4059051-4084051 GCF_963989245.1 Nansenia antarctica | reverse complement strand
ACAACTGTGTACATTTCAAACCTGCGAACTGCGACACTTTAAATAAATGTACCCTAGGGTACATAAGGTTCAGAGAATAGGAAATGTTAGAATAGGTATAGCATAGCATAGAGTACAGCACAGTGTTTTATTTGTATAGTATAGTATAGTGCAGGGGTGCTCATTACGTCGATCGCGTCGATCGCGGTAGTGTGGGTAGATCACACGGCATTGGGGGGGATTTTTTTTTCCCGTCTGGACCACACAGGAGAGGGCACCACTCAGCCCCGCGCCGCCTCACAACACACACACACACACACACACACACACACACACAGACAAGCACACACACACACAGACAGACAGACACAAGCACACACACATGCACACACAGACAGACAGACAGACAGACAGACACACAGACACACACACACACACACACACACACACACAGACAGACACACACAGACAGACAGACAGACACACACACACACTCCGCCGCCCGGAGACGTCGATGGCACCTGGCTTGGCACTGGCCAGTCTGGTGTAAACCACTCAGAGCTCCTGAGTTAATGTTAATGTTAATGGACTACCAGTGTGAATATTTGTTATATAGTTTAATAAATCTCTTCTTTGATTTTTAAACAGTGTAGCGTGGCCTTAATTTGTTATTATTACAGTACATTTTTGTATTCGCATCAATGGCAATATGTTTCATTTGGTTGGTAGATCTTGTTGAGCTGGTAATTTGAAAAGTAGCTCACAAGCCTAAAAAGTGTGAGCACCCCTGGTATAGTGGATAGTGTACATAGCCTTTATTTATGTAAACCAGCTCTTTTCCCTTCTTGTTTTTAGTTTTTTTTTTCCTAGCACCAGGGGAGCCCCCCCTCCCAAATGTCGTTGTTTGGTACCTGTACTATATCAATGACAATAAAGACCATTCATTCATTCATTCATTCATGATTTTAGATATTATTATACCTTTGATTCTACTTGGTCTTGCATTTAGTACTTTGGGTTAATTACCAACCACCTCACAGGACCATACCACGGTGTAGACCATGTGTGCTGGGCCTCTCCCTCCATGTATCACACTGAGAGTCACACCACAGGTTAACGAGCAAAATATAGTAGATGCTACAGATTGTGGGTGGTTCTGAGATGAGGTTGTACAGATTGTGGGTGGTGCTGAGATGAGGGTTACAGATTGTGGGTGGTGCTGAGACGAGGTTGTACAGATTGTGGGTGGTGCTGAGACGAGGGTTGTTCAGATTGTGGGTGGTGCTGAGATGAGGTTGTACAGATTGTGGGTGGTGCTGAGACGAGGTTGTACAGATTGTGGGTGGTGCTGAGACGAGGGTTGTACAGATTGTGGGTGGTTCTGAGATGAGGTTGTACAGATTGTGGGTGGTTCTGAGATGAGGTTGTACAGATTGTGGGTGGTGCTGAGACGAGGTTGTTCAGATTGTGGGTGGTGCTGAGACGAGGTTGTACAGATTGTGGGTGGTGCTGAGATGAGGGTTACAGATTGTGGGTGGTGCTGAGATGAGGTTGTACAGATTGTGGGTGGTGCTGAGATGAGGTTGTTCAGATTGTGGGTGGTGCTGAGATGAGGGTTACAGATTGTGGGTGGTGCTGAGATGAGGTTGTACAGATTGTGGGTGGTGCTGAGATGAGGTTGTTCAGATTGTGGGTGGTGCTGAGATGAGGTTGTACAGATTGTGGGTGGTGCTGAGACGAGGTTGTTTGTACAGATTGTGGGTGGTTCTGAGACGAGGTTGTTTGGGTATTAAAAGAGTATTTGAGGCAGTGGGTTCTTGTAAGGAACAAAGGTAAGTTGTCTCCCGGTGTGAGCTGCTGATTAAACGTCGGCGGGGGACCTTGGGTCCGGGAATCAAAGCTTATACCCGCATTGTCTGCTCAGATGCAGGCCTGCCAGACGAAATTCACTTTATTGCACTTGAGTTCAATGATACTTCCTTCTATCCACAGATCGTGAGCTTAGAATGATAAGGTTCTATCTCCGTTTAGGGTAGTTCAGAGATATTGATTGTCAAAGTTTTTACATTCCATTATGTTTTGTGAGATGGAACCTTTGTATTTTATGAATTACTAACTCAAAAATGTCAACATTTGAAAAATAACACCACACAGGCATTAATAAACACATAATGGATCAGATTATGTCAAAAACTCAGTTTTGACAAAACTGGAGATAGAACATTATAATTCTAACGTTACGACTTCCTTCTATCCACAGATAGACACTTTTTCAGTTTAAAGCCTCCTTCCTTCCATCCATCCATCCTTCAAAAAGACCAATAAGAGAATAATAGGCATGGGAAAGATTGACTCATTTCACGAAGGCCTGCATGGTGTTGAAGAAGATTAATGACTCGATGGAGCACTTCTGATTAGTAATAATTTAGTGGATGTTTAAATTGTTTGATGAAAAGATATTGAAACATAACCATGTGTTATAGAACTATGGGGCCAACATTATCTCATTCATGCAGTCCCTACACATTTCACAGACCTTTTTCAGTTGGAATGGGATGAATTGTAAAGCCCTGCTATCTACATAGTGTAACACAGTAATCTCTTCATCATAACTGCACTAACTTTGTTGCAACATTGACTGCGTTTTATAGTAGGCCTTTATCACAATGAAATAACAATGCATTGCTGAAGAGGTTTTTCAAAGGTATCATATTCCCCTTCAAAGTTCTGGACTATGATTCCCCAAGAGCAGTTTATAGGAAATTAACATGACTTTTCATTCACCTCACAACTCTAGTCTGGTACAGAGTATGAAAAACAGGTGATGGGCAAGAGATTTATTAAAGCTGTTCCTTATCAAGGATTAATGCATCAAGGAGGAGGGCTCCATCCACAGTCCACGTTTAGTACTTCATCCTCGCATTTTGCCAGGTTACAGTCCACAGAAAACTGAAGAAAACATTTCAAGGCAATTTCAATAAGATTAAATTAAATTGGGCACAAAATGTAGTGCCAATATACATTTAGTGCAATTTAAGTTTGTGTTTTGTCGTTTCAAACTCAAAACATGTTGCTATGTGGCCTGCCAGACTAAAATGTACAGTAGGCTATAAGCCTACATTGGCATTATGATGAAAGTGAAAACAGATGGCAACCAGCAGTGGAGCAGAGGAGTGAATAATGCTGCAATTTGTGATGCTTATCAAATATTCTAGGACATACTGGATTGCAGGAAAGACTGCATTAGTCTTCATTAGTGCACACAATGCACAATATGTATTCTCTCTTTGAGTGTGTACATGCATGTGTACTGCTATGCATATAGAGAAATGTAAAGGGCTACAAAAGCATTGACAAACAATTTCAAAAAAGGCAGAAGGGAAGGCCTGGCCTATGCAGCTCAGAGGGCATTCATTTGACCAGGACCTCCACTTCCCAGGAAAGGCCTATCCCACTTCTGCCCCCTACTGGCCTCTTTGCAATACAAACAGTCTGCAATGAGCTGACAGTCGTTTCCAATGCCAGGCCCCTAAATGGTGAAAAGAGACTTAACCTTACCGCAATATATGACACAGAACATGACAAAACTTGGATTATTGAGTTATTTCTGATTGATTTATGTGGATTATATTTTGACGGATACAATTCAAATGACTCATTCAAAACACTATCCAGGCCCACCAGGGTAACATGCTAAAAGTGACTTTAAGTGGTTTAATAGATTCCATTCTTGTTGGCATGCAAATCTATTACTCTCTGGTTTGAATTGCAAATAAACAGGGAAATCTCAATAGGTCATTAAATCATTTATAGAGAGAATAAACAATTTACATTCCACATTTATCGTGCGGCTTTGAAATGGAGACATTTGAGTGATGTCTACAAAGAAACACATACACAGACTTCTCCATCCCCGGCTGCTTTCACAACTCCTGTCCCTCTATGCTCGTTGCTGTGAGTGTCATAATAAGTAGGACTACTGCTGCATTTCATGTGTTTTACATTGTTTTTAATAGAAACGTGAAACAGAAAGACAGAAAGAGCTGACATCTTATTGATTGCTTAAAACCCTTGCAATGGGTACTCATTAAACAACATTTGTTTGTAATCAAATCATTTTCTTTCACATAATAATGTCTCAATCATCTCATATTTTACAGTATGTATGCCTGTTATATGCTATTGTACTATACTGTTTATACCTTACCTATCTTACGTGGGCCCCGGTTAGGTGGTATCTGTGAACCTCAGTTCGACTGTTGTTGGAAACATGAAAATATAGGTAGCTAATGTGAGAATGTTAGTTAGTTAGGTTAGTTAGTCCTCTTCACACCGTTGAGGGGCATAGGGCGTCCACCAGAGCTCTCCATCTCACTCTCTTTTGGGCCTGGGCCTTTGTTTCTTGCCAGCTCACCCCGATGTTCTTCAGGTCTTGGAGTGTGGAACGTCTCCAGGTGTTTTTCGGCCTTCCAGCTTTCCTCTTCCCCTGCGGGTTGTAGTCCAAGGCCTGTCTAGTGATGTTGTTGGAGTCCTTCCTAAGGGTGTGCCCTATCCAGCTCCACTTTCTCCTTTTGATGGTGGTAGCTATGCTGTCCTGGTTTGTTATTCTCCACAGCTCTTCATTTGTGATTCTGATGGGCCACCACAGCTTGAGGATGTACCGCAGGCATTTGTTGACAAACACCTGGATCTTGCTTGTGAGGCCATGTGAGAATGTGTTTCCTCTTATTATTCTTTTTTTTTCTGATGAGACAGCTTGACCAAAATGCAATGACCTGATAATGGTGGTTGAATTATCAGGTTATGTGCTCCCAGCTCATGTGTGAAAAAGGTGACCACCATGCTGCATTACCCACTGATCTCTGTATCATCATATGGATGGGAGAGATCCCTATCATAGCATTTATCTACAGTACGGACATAGAACCCCTCCACAGGAGCAAACAACACACACATAGTGGCAGGGACTAATAATAACATAGGGAGGGGAAGGGAGACATAGGTCTAACTGAGCTACAGTGAGATTAGATAGCTGTGAAAAAGACCTGTCATCTCTCTCTAGAGTGCATTTGGCCGTGACTGAGATTTTAACAACTCTCTCTTTTGGAGATGGGAAAAATGTGGGGGGGAGATGAGTTGGGAGAGGGTGAGGGGGATGGAAGCGGATGATTTGATCTGATCCCTGATCTGTTGATTAGCCTCTAACTTCTTCTTTTCTCCATCATAATGTAGATTTACATGGTCTTTCTAAACCCCCCTCCATTAGAAAAGTGTTAGGGTCGCTTTGTATTAGTTAGAGCATATGACTAAAAGTTAGAGGCTATTGCAGTCTAATTTACTTAATACTGTTTTTTCTTACACATTATTCTGAGCTGAAACCTGCATCTCAAATGGTGTCACTGTACTGCACCCTTGTTTTTTTTAGCACAGGCACACACATTTCGTGAGCTTAGAATGATAAGGTTCTATCTCCGTTTAGGGCAGTTCAGAGATATTGAGCGTCAAAGTTTTTACATTCCATTATGTTTTGTGAGATGGAACCTTTGTATTTTATGAATTACTAACTCAAAAATGTCAACATTTTTAAAAAAAAACACCACACAGGCATTAATAAACACCTAATGGATCAGATTATGTAAAAAACACAATTTTGACAAAAATGGAGATAGAACCTTTTCTAAATTCTAACGTCACGATTTGAAACATGGTGGAGGTGGTGGACAGTGACTTTCAGCTCTGGGCTGTGGCAGTACTACTATCATACTGTGACTCACCTGATGCTATGTCTCTGACCTTGTTGGTGTCCCTACTCTGACATTTTTTTGGGTGAAAGAGTCTTCTCTATGCATGTTTGTCATGTGAGAGCTCTTGTTGAACTGTACAGTATTTACATTACAATACGCCGATCACTAAACTACAGTAAATACAAGATGACATACTACTTGAGATTATATTCATATCATAATACTGTGCTACTACTCTGCATCGTGTTTTATTTTTAGCCACTCTTTCTTGTCATGTGGATATAATCAACTTTAATGTCATTTGTAGTTGTCTAGTTCATTTAGTAACATTGACCTTTAACATAGGATGTGATTTCATCCTGACTCGGCTGTCTGCTCTGCATAACGAGACGGTACTGTCTCCAATGATCCTTGCTATAGGTTATCATAGAGAAGATTGTTATGTCTATAACCTTTTTAGACGTAGAATTCTCAAACAAGAGTTGAGGCAGAGACTGCGAAACACGTCTGACAACAACAACAACAGAGGGTT
Source organism: Nansenia antarctica (assembly GCF_963989245.1). NCBI lineage: Eukaryota > Metazoa > Chordata > Actinopteri > Argentiniformes > Microstomatidae > Nansenia > Nansenia antarctica. Next base: position 4,077,796 of record NC_137689.1, on the reverse strand, counting down.
TTAGTGAATCAAACGTTGTGTTAGAGTGTTAGAATCACTTCCTCATCTGCCGCAAGAACAACTTGATTAGCCCCAAGAGTCTTTTCTTAATGTAACTATGGTAACTCACATAGCTCAAAAATAAGTTCAATAAAAAATAGTTCAATATATAACATAAGGTACTGTCCTCAGGCACACTAGAGCTATCCCTGTCTGGACCAATCACCACACAGTGGCTGTTACAGTGGTGGATACTGGATATAGACATGTAGCAACACATGTGGTCAGGTGTTGTCAGGGCTCCTGGTCACACCGTTGACAGAGAGACTCTGTTGATACACACTGCAGGAGTGGCACTTCAATCCCCCAACCACTGTGAGTGCACACTACGTGTTCACACTACCACCACAGTGTGTTGTGTGCTGTGAGAGTGCTATGTGCCAGACAGGAGGTCTATGGGATGAAGGGTGACGCTCTGGAGGCACATGTTGACCTTACTGTAGTGTAGGCCCTTCTTGTGAACAGGTTAATGCCCCATCACATTGCATCATATCACATCACATTTTATTAATAAGAAAAGAGGGTCTAACGTCATAAGGCTGTGTGGAGAACGCAGTATGATATGACGATGTTAAAAACGGATGGTTTTGGATCCGAGACAGGTAGTATTGTCCGCATAAGAGGGTCAATTACAGGATATCTCCACAAGAATGTTACTGCGGTTAAATTCAGTCTCATCTCAGTCATAGTACTCAAGTAGGTTTATGACCAAGAGTAAAGTTCTGTGTCATTGTGTCGACAGCAAAACATCAATAAAACTGGAAAATAAGCTATTGTTGTAATTCAACGTATCACTCTAGCACTTCCCAATGTTGAAAGTGAACATCCTTGAGAGGTTGATATGAATACAGTGACCCAAATCACATGTCTTCACTTACATAGTAATCGTATCGCAAACTGTAGGCCTATGTATGTGGTAAAAACTAGTTGTCTGTCCAATTGTCCTACTGAGTAATGACACTGCATCGAAAGTGGTAGGTGTGTTTCAGGCCTACTGATGTCTAGCTATCTGAAACATCATAGCCTATATGCAAATATACTGTAAAAGTAACCATCTCTTGGCCTAGCTGCTTTGTGTGTATTCTGTTTTGATGGCCATTGGATGTGCCAAATATCAGGCTTTAGTGCCCCCAAGCACCAAAAGTGAAGAGATCAAATGTAACATTTTAAAACCGCAAAGAAAGTGGATTTGAGCACTTTTTCCTTCTTTATTGCACAGATTATAAGCAATTGCAGGAGTTGATCATGCATGCATTGTACTTCTGTAAATGCTTTATAATCTATCTAGGGCCTGTTTATTTATAGTTGGTTAATCGTGACCGTCTGATTTGTCTGTTCATTGTCTGCTTCGGTTAAATAGGCAAGGCAAGGCAAGGCAAGTTTATTTGTACAGCACATTTCATACAACAGGGGCAATTCAAAGTGCTTTACATGCATTATTTAAAAATACAGCAAGAGGAGCATAAGAAAATAAAAATTACAATGAATAAAAGCAAATATAAGAAGTAAATAGATAAAACATTTAAAAAGACAATAGTTAATGGAAAAAATTGATTGATAGCAGTGTTTGTGTTTAATCATAACTGGTGCAAAACATGAAGTTTTTTTTTAGCTTAGATTTAAATATTCTAAGGGTTTGGGCCTTAAATAAGAGAACCCATTTCATTGCAAAGAGTTGGAGTATTTTTGAGTTCCCTTCCATACGAAGCGTTTCATCAAGTCAACATCCGGGGCTTTTCCCTAGGCAATGGAGGCGCAGCACCCCCCGTTCCTTAGGCAAAGTGAAATAAATTCGCCGCACCGTCACATAAAGTAGTTCTTCTGCTAAATGCATTTTTCGTCTCGATATGAACACATCAACACAACACACCGGGGTCGAATCGACATTCTAAAAAATAATACTCCATCAATCAGAGCTATTTAAGGACTTGTTTCGGAGCTTATTAGCCCTATAGTTTTCCCCCCTGCCCCGTTCTCGCTTCACTCTTCCTGCGCGCATTGATCGCACCCTGTGCTCAGGTTAGGGGGGGGTGAATGAGATTGACGAAAGGAGAGTTCTTGTTCTGTATCTCAGTTTCTCTCTTTTATACTCAAATTAAAATAGTTACAAAAAAAATAAATCGTAAGAAAATCCATCTCGTTCGCTATGGAGTGTGTCTGGATATTAAGTGGATAAACACCCGCTCCGGACGTCTCTCGGTGAAGAAGTACTAAGGGTGTTTTGTAAATATTTATTTAAATAATAATTGTGTGTGAGAGGAGAGCAGGGTTGGCTGAGAGGAGGGTAAGAGCATCTCGGGATCTTTCTCTTTTATTATAAGAACTTTCATTTTCATTCTCTGCTGCGCTCCCGTTTGATTGTTGTTGATTGTTTTGATATCAAGTGTTATTTGTTTATTATAGGCGAAGGAAAGCTAGTCAACAATAATCGTTTTTGTTGAATAATATCCTTGTTATATTCTCGGAGTTGGGTGATATTTGATAAGTGCCTTGCTATTGGAGGGCAGCGAACGTAGTGCGTAAAAGCGTAAAAAGGGGCTGATTCTTAACTTGCGCCTTAGATTTTACGCTTTCCTGGTTATACAATAAAAAAAGAAGCATGTTTGCAAAAGACATTCTTATCTTAGCAACAATATAATAATGTGACTGTTGTTGTGTTAATGGACTGAATAACAGCAGGACTCTCAGTCCCAAGTAACAATGTTTCCGATTCGGTTGATTCCTTTTTTTAGTTGCATGGGGGCTTTGCTTTGTGTCGCTCGCCCGCTATTTTCTCTCTTTTCGTAAAGGAACGCAGTGTGGCGAGTGTGTGGAGCTATGTAGTGTAGCCTAAATGCTATTATTATAATAAATATTATTATATTATTATAAAATAAATACATCACATGTGTATCCAACCACAAGAGGTGATAAAGTTACCACTACTAGAGAAATAAGGAGGATTTTTCATTCCACTGCCAACTTGCGGTTGTGGCACAACTAATGATCTTCAGTCAATTTGGCTTCTTTGCCCCGCATCAAGTAGTGGACTTCGCTAGTTTTCCCCCCTCACCCAGGGGTGGCCCCACATATCTCTTTACAGTCTAAAAGAATAATCTCTAAGAATAATAATTTGCCTATCGAACAATAGAAAATGAGGCTACTTTCCAACAGGGCCTAGCTCCAAACAGTTATTTCCCCCCCCCCCCCCCCCCCCTCTCTCCAGAATACATTGGGTGAGAATGGTTTAAAGGCCCACTTTATCATCTCAACAGCCTCAACAATCCTAACCCTGCACTTTGTAAACATGCTAGTGTGTTCTCATCATGTTTTTGAAACCATGCATTGTTTGTTTGTAAAGACAAAAAAAAGACAACTGAAGTAGGATACATTGGAGTAGGTTTTACAGCCTTGTATGAGAGGTTATTATAGGGTAAGACAGTGTGGGTATGTCATATACAGTCATAGTAGTAGTAGCCTGCTTAGATTCTGTTCAACTTGAGTGTCATCAAGGCCCTATTCTTTTCTGACTAACTATGCATGTTTTAATGGCTGACTTGAGATGCCCATGTGACATTTGAGTCATGTGTAATTGTGACCAACTTACAGGTGGCCCATCCATTTGTAGTTAAGTGTTTCATAACATTAACATTGGGATCACGTCAAAAGTTGTTCTTAAGTTTGTACTTAGAGATACAAAAGAGATGTGGTGCAACTACAACACAGTCGTAACACTGTAATACACGTGACAAAACACCTGTCACAACATGCCATGCTAGTTTACATACTGTATGTTTTGGTACATTCCATGGCAGGTCAGGGTGATTTCATTCATTCATTCATTCATTCATTCAAGTGGTGTTCAGATAGTTAACTATCATGAAGATACCCTAAAACCCCTTCTGAACAGTCTTGCATATCTTCACATTGAGCTAAAAAAGTGAAATGATGAAACCGACATCATGAGGGAGTTGAAAGATGCATGCCATGGTGGCACTTGGGGTAATACATTTCCTCCATATTGCTCTCTCCATTAGATCAGCATTCATCCTCCTGTAAGGAAGGGAATGCTGTTTCCGGTTAGTCCACACAGAGTTTTAGACTGTGCCTGAAGTAGCTAGCTCGACTTATTGTGCCAAATGGCAACGCTGGATAGTTTGACATGTGGCCCTGGCAAACCTCAGAGCCCAATTATGAGCCCATCATCTCACACCTGATCATCCATTAACAGCCTAAGAGCTGGGCCGACGATAAGTGTTGACGCTTTGCTGTGTTACGCTGTTAATGTCTGTCTAGTTTTCTCCTCATTTGTGCTATTATTTCATAATGATAGATGATCTACTCCTAGTACAAAGTTGCTATGCAGTCCTGTGCCTGGACCACTTTATACCTCCACCCCAGCCCATGAGTTTCTCAGCATCTCCAGGGGTTAGAGAGAGGGGGGGGGGGGGAGGAGAGGAGGAAAAAAGAGACAGAAGGAGTGAGAAAGGAAAGGCAGGAGGGAGGAGGAGTCCACTCAGCCAGGTGGTGAGCCCATGTAATGGCCCCAATGTTATTATTGTTCTGTTGGCACGCGGATCTGGCCGGATATCAACCCGACGGCTGGGAGGCTGTAACACGCTGCTGCGATTTGACTCACTACCCTCTCCCACTTCTCACTCTCCATTAATTGCTTAGGCTACACAGAGTCGGGTGGAGAAAAATGAAGAGGGGTGTTTTTGTACTTTAAGTAAACTTCAGGATTCACAATCAGGATAGTTGGGGGGCTCTGCGACGAGAGAGAGAGAGAGAGAGAGAGAGAGAGAGAGAGAGAGAGAGAGAGAGAGAGAGAGAGAGAGAGAGAGAGAGAGAGAGAGAGAGAGAGAGAGAGAGAGAGAGAGAGAGAGAGAGAGAGAGAGAGAGAGAGAGAGAGAGAGAGAGAGAGAGAGAGAGAGAGAGAGAGAGAGAGAGAGAGAGAGAGAGAGAGACAGAGACAGAGACAGAGACAGAGACAGAGACAGAGACAGAGACAGAGACAGAGACAGCTAGTGTTCTTCTCTACCCCTGCTGTGGGAGTGAGGAGAAGGCCTGCTCTCTGACATGCTACTGGACTTCTTCTCCCTGCTGGATCATTTCACTCGAGTGCCTTATCTGACTGCCTCTTTCTTGTGCCACAGCTGCAACCCACTCAACGCAAATTGGATGGTGTTCAAAACTGAAGACTGTGTGAAGGTAAAGCCAAGAACATGTAGTGGTGTATTTACGTTGTGGTGTGTGTAGTGTGTGTGTGTGTGTGTGTGTGTGTGTGTGTGTGTGTGTCTCACCCGTGTGTGTGTGCGTGTGCGTGAGCGTGTGTGTGCGTATGCGTGTACGTGCGTGCGTGCATGTGTTACTGCATGTGTTTTGGAGTATGTTTTTGTTTGTTTGTGACATCTTCCATAAATGTCTTGGCATGATGACCTACTGTCTGAATACAGTAGTGTGATCATGAATCATTCTGTAGTGGTGCTACACTTTATCTTGTCTTGCAGGAGTCAGGGTGAGTGAAGGACCATGCCAGAATCGTCGTAAATAACAAGAGTTGTGGCTCTAAATCAATGTGATGATAAGATTCCCTGAGTGTCTTTTAGTGGAACTACTTTTTTCCTCGTCTGCCTTCGATAAGTTGTGCTTAGCATTCATGATGGGAGACGTTTTTGAAAGGTGTATTTATAACATCTGTCTGACTGTCTAAGAAAGGAAGGGGCAACTGCCTCTCTGTCCTCTGGTACATTAGCGTTCCCCTGTCCCTCCTCCTGTTTGTCTCTGACAAAGAAGGTGACCTCATGGAATAAACAAAGTTGTGATTGATCTGCGGTTGTGGAATGGTTTTGGAAGCAAGCCTACAGTATGACAATGCATGATATCCAGGAACATGTAGTGGGTAGGGATGGCTCAGATGCAGGTTTTTGGTAATAGATTAATCGATGATTAATTGCCAGGACAGATTAATCAATTAATTGACCCGTTGGTGCATCATTTTTAATTGACCTCACCACGGTGCATCATTTTTACTTAAAGAAATCTATATATATATTATGACTGCAGATCTCACGCTTGACCAGTCCATCAGCCAGGAGTGATTAGATAGTGACAGTGAGTGAATGAACGGGCAGGGTCTGCTGCTGTTGGATAAAATGTCCCATCCACAATCTCACAGGCAAGTGCTGGCAGGCTTGCTTCAGTTGTGCCACTGAAAGTGTTTTTCTTCTTCTTCGTTTAATTGACCTACCTATTTTACATCAGTTTGGATGCCTCATGCCAGTAATTGGCTAATCGATTCATCGAATAATCTTCGATTATTCCCATACCTAGTAGTAGGCTGATTTTGTCTTTTGGGGGAGGAACATCATCCCCCCTGTCAGCATACGATAAATCACTAGAATTATGGAATACAGGCAAATATATGAATAGTTGGGTATAAGCGTTTGTTAGGAAGCTCAGATTGACGTATACATTATCTGTAATTTCTTGCAGTACTAGAGTATTATTGATTAATTTGACCTAGGCCTAAATGTTTGTACAAGAGAAAATGAACTCTACAATATACAATAATCAATACACAACGCATACCAAATGCTACCTAGTGATGCTTTTTGATCAATCCAATTCATATTATCATTGTGTAATGACCATTTTACCATGCAATATTACATGAATACTTTTGTAGTAAGTATTGCAAACTGCTCCCCAACAATGTGTTTACAATATTTTGTATCCTTATACAATGTTATTTCTCTTTCATGGCACAAACTGATTTCACTATCTGTTACTAAAGCAGTTATTTGTTGACGTCGTATTGAACGAAGGACTAAAGTATCCTTTTGCCCGTCTGAACAGGCTGAGAGCTGTCCAGGTCTGAGCCTCCGACAGAAGGGATCAATGATGGAACTACAGACCCTCCAAGAGGCCCTGAAAGTGGAAATACAGGTTCATCAGGTACTGGAACTACACTTCCCTCCTCCTCTATTCAACCCTCTCACATAACTATCTGATTACCTGACGTCGGTTAACAATGTTGGTGTGCTACGGAACACGGTTACGTTTTTTGTTCTCTCGACAAATCGTGACGTTAGAATTATAAGGTTCTATCTCTGTTTTTGTCAAAATGTAGTTTTTTTTACAATCTGATCCATTAGGTGTTTATTAATGCCTGTGTGGTGTTATTTTTAAAATGTTGATATTTTTGAGTTAGTAATTCATAAAATACAAAGGTTCCATCTCACAAAACATAATGGAATGTAAAAACGTTGACGCTCAATATCTCTGAACTGCCCTAAACAGAGAACCTTATAATTCTAAACTCACGAAATGCCCCCTCTCATTAAGATGTACTCAGCCCACTGTAGCATACATCACATGTGACACGCTCTGGTGAAAGGGGTAACAAGTCAGCAACCAATCAAAAATGTCCAGACTTTTATTTTGAAACACGGAAATACATTTCAACGAAAATTACAACACAAACTCGCTAGTCAAGACAAAATACTGCAATGCATATGGATTCGGTGAGTAATCCCTTAACTATAACACTACTTTACATTGTTAGCAGGCTCACAAAACAAGCTGTGTTAGTTGACTCGCGAGTTTGTCATTGATTTTCAATCAACGCTGAAATGTATTTCATTCCGAACATTATATCGGCTGACGACTTGTTACTCCCTTTCACCAAACACTGTGTCACAAATGATTGTCCTCATGCTAATAATATAGATACCGTGTTAACTAGGGCTGGGCAGTATACCGTTGTTTTGGTATGGTCCACGTTGTCATAGAACTTGACTATACTGTCAAAACCGTTATTTTGCTCTCGTTGTGCAGATTATGTGCTGAAACAGTTTAGGCCTAATTCATTTACTTACATGCAACATCGAAGACCAGCAAAAGAGCGGACAACACTATTATGTGTGAGATGGAATGGTGGGGAATAGGAGCGAGCCGAAAGAGAGGAGAATTTACATGAGATTCACACGGTATAATAACGTCAAGTGACACATTTCCATCGTGAAAGGAGTCTGGTTTTTAGGTTATAGCGGGATTGAGACTAGGAAGGAAAAGAGTCTACTGTATCCAGGACAGGAAAAGATCATTTCCCTTCCCAAGCTCACCCTCTACTGTAAAACGTTAATAGACTTTATGGCTATGATGACAGACAGGTAATCCCATGCAATGCATTGTGTGTGATAGGCTTATCAAATTTGTGATTCATAATGAGAGTTTTAAGAGGCACAAGTTCTTGTTGGAAGGTTTAGGGTATCCCCTTGTATCTTTGGTGGGAATGTTTTGAAGTGAGCTATGCATTGAGTCAAGTTATGCATACGCATTAAACATATTTAGAACTTCCATTGTTAGGAAACCAAAAATACTGTCCAATATCGTCAATCATTTTGAAAATACTGTGATATGATATTTAGGAAATATTGCCCAGTGCTAGTGTTGATCACTAAAACCTCTTATTCTAACATCTGCTATTCGGCTCTCATGATATCTTTGTCCACTCTGCAATTATTTGTGACACAGTCTGATCATTTGGTCCGCATGTCGGCAACCAATCAAAACGTTCGGATTCTCAACAACCTTGTTGAGAATCACAACACAAACTCGCTAGTCAAGCCAAAACACTGCAACGCAATGGATTCGGTGAGTAATCCTCACTGCTACCTAGTTAACTAGAACACTACTTTACATTGTTACCTAGGTAACTACAACACTACTTTACATTGTTAGCAGGCTCACAAAACAAGCTGTGTTAGCTGACTAGCGATGTGTCGTTGATTTTCAACAACGTGGAAATGTATTCACATTCATTTTTCGAAAGAAAAGTCAGATCATTACATCGGATCCCGACATGAGGACCAAAGCATTAGAACGTGTCACATTTGTGCCTTTTACTACTGACCACTCCTGGGATTTCAGGATACTCCAGTACTGTATGAAGGTCCTATTCTCTATTCTCTTTCATTGTCACACCCTCTTGAGCATGGAGTACCTTGTGTGCCTGGCTATGTATGACAGAGGTGTGGCGCTGCTCTGAAGTTGCAGTATTGGAAGGTTCCTCTGGAGGCCACTGTGTCTACAGTTTGTACATCTGACAACAACCGTTGTGCCCTGCGATGATGACAGACAAGGAGATTTTTTTTATTTTATCTTTGATTTAACCTTTATTTATACAGGAAAAACACATTGAGGGCTCATTTTCAAGTGTGACCTGTTCACAAGCATACAACAACAACATCCACCACAAACAAATACAATACAAAACCTGGCCTACATAGTCTAAAACTAAACTAAAACCACATAGTCTAAAACTAAAACTAGTCTAAAACAGTATAAGATAGACTAAAACTACAAAACCTAAAACTAGACAGCTAAAGAGCTAGGGACAGGGAGGGGTCAGCAATGGGCAAAAGGGAGGGTCAACTCAATTGCAAGAACAAATCATAGACTCGCACTGTGTGTCTCTCAGCAAGAGCTTGCTGTCAATACTGTCGTATACTAGGGGATTATTACTCTGTTAAACCAGTGGGACAACACTACTTATTGAGACACAGATGATCTTGTTGTCTATATGTGTGTGTGTGTCACTGCAATTGTCATCCGGTTGTTTATATCTCATGTGTCTTTCTGTGTTTTCTCCGTGACAGAAACTTGTGGCCCAGATGAAGCAGGATCCACAGGTAAGCATCGACTATCAAAAAAACCTGTGACTACCTCCCCCCCCTGCTCCCAGAAACGTTCACTACCTCCCCCCCTGCTCCCAGAAACTTTCACTACCTCCCCCCCTGCTCCCAGAAACTTCCACTACCTCCCCCCTCCCAGAAACTGTCACTACCCCCCCCCCTCCCAGAAGTGTGCATTTAAACACACACGATTTGTCTAAAATAGATAAGAGGTTGTACCACATTTTCTAGACCAGATAAATAAAACAATTACCTATATGTGGATTTATCTATCGGTTTGCAATGTATAGATGACCATAACAATATCATAGAACTGTTCAATCTTACTTTTAGAGGTTTTCTTGGTTTTCACATTTCAGTATGACATACTGTCATATATAAAATATGTACAAATTAGCTTAGTTGAAAAAGATCATTTCAAACGCCCTAAGAGGGAAAACTAGGCTAAATGACAGTTGGATGTGATGTCCTTGTCACAGTTATAACACAGTGTGTTAATGAATGTGTTACTTTTGCTTAAACTGCCCTGACACTTCTTGAGAGCTCCTTCATCTTCGTAGTGTCCACCCGCTAGTCAGAGTGGAGCTTGCACAGGAAGTTAGAGGATACAGAACATCCCGGTAGAAACGTGGTGTATAGGGGCGCTTAGGTGGCGTAGTGGGTTAAGCGTTGACCATGTAACCGCAGGGTTACCCCGGTTCGATTCCGGCCGGGGACATATCCTGCATGTCATCCCTCCGCTCTCTCTCACCCATCCTTCCGGTCTAAAATCTCTACTGTATCTGTCAATACAATTAAAAATATGAGTGGGACTGCCCCACTCAGAAAAAATAACTTGTGAAAAAAAATGTGGTGTATAGAACAAGTCTGAGAGTAAACAGAGCTCTTTAAATTACATGTCTATCTATCTACCAAATTGTGAAAGATTGACTGAATATACACCCAGCAGCGTCCAGTCCCTCCTCTCAGTTGTCACCCTATACCGAGAGCTCTGATCTCATTTCCCCTTCCTGTATCTGTCACCTCAGCCGTGGCAGACCAATGATGTGACGGGAGTAGAGGCGTCTATCTCGATCACTTCATTCGCCCCGTAGGAAATGGTGTGCACAGTCACTTTAGCTCTGACTTCACTCCAGTTAAAGCTGTTGTCGTAGATCTTGAAATCACACACACTCACACACACACACACACACACACACACACACACACACACACACACACACACACACACACACACACACACACACACACTAACAAAGCACCCCCAAGCTTGTCACATTCCTTTAAAACACACAGAGAATCCTCAATACACCTTGTCACTTATTTTATTTTTATTTTTTTATGTTTTTACAGAATGCTGATTTGAAGAAGCAACTGCATGAACTTCAAGCCAAGATCACGACACTTAGTGAAAAACAGGTAAGGCACTTGAACAGTAGAGGGGAGAGGTAGGGGATTTTGGGATTGCATACACTGTCACATCGACATCGGCACAGCAAGGGTCTTCCCAAGTTAAGCACAGCTGACTTCCTGTGAGAGCTCTTGTGTTTTTCTTTCCTTTCTTGTGTTAAGTGAGAGTACAACTGCTTTTTGGAGAAATGTGTTGTTGTTCCTCTCAATTACCGCCCCTGTATACACTTAGGCTACCCCTCTGTTATTGTGGTTAGATTCATGGGGGATGACAGAAGTCCCTATTGAACTCTGTTCCCCGTTTCCCCTGGTTCTTATTGTCTGTGCAAGGGGAAGTAGCGGATGTCTGTGCCTGTGTGAAAGTGTCTAATTTCTATCAACCTGTCATTTATCGATCGGTCACACAACAGGCTCTTTTGTTGGCCCGACTGAAGTTTTTTTTCTTCGTCTTTTAAACGTCCCCAGTTGTAATGCTGTGCCGTGCAAAAGCCTTGTGTTTACTTTCCAAGGAGAAGATAAGTGCTACGGTAGAGATTGGAGCTTTTGTCTTTTTGCCTTAATAGATGCTTCTCGTGTACGTCACGTAGCTGTATTAGTTTTTGAAAAGGATGTAGAAAGTTCATGTGAAGGATTTTCTGAGCAGGTACTGTCGGTGGTCTCCAGTTGTGGATGCAGGAGTATTGGATATACGTACCTCTTAAGGAACCTATCGAGACTTCACTCGGAGAGCATTTGTGACACATTTTAATGCTTAGGTCCTCGTGTCGGGATCCGATGTAATGATCGGACTTTTCTTTCGAAAATTGTGAATACATTTCCGCGTTGTTGAAAATCAACGACACATCGCTAGTCAACTAACACAGCTTGTTTTGTGAGCCTGCTAACAATGTAAAGTAGTGTTCTAGTTACATAACTAGGTAGCAGTGGGGATTACTCATCCAATCCATTTCGTTGTTGCAGTATTCTGGCTCGACTAGCTCGACTTTGAATCGTAGTTCTGTGTTTCAAAAGAAAAGTCAGAATATTTTGATTGGTTGCCGACATGCGGAACCAAATGATCAGACTGTGTCACAATTGAGTTTTTTTTTTAACAAACCTCCATCCACATGGTCCCATACATCCACATACATCCACATCTACATCCACACGGTCCCATCCAGACACTGCTGGTGGCGATGCACGGCAGACAGTCTATTCTTAATAAGCCCCGAGGCTTTGCTAATGATGCAATGATGTCTTGTCGCCTGTATTCAACTTATATAGAGAGGCTGTCTGCGTTATTTAGCCATCATGGAAGTCATTCACGTCCTCTTTATTTAACTTGAACATTTTCTGTGTCGTCTTCACAGAGAGAGCACACAGAAAAATCGAAGAAATGTGCGATTTTTGTAGAATATGTTATCTGTACTGTGTGTGTGTGTGTGTGTGTGTGTGTGTGTGTGTCTTATTTGTTTGGCGTAATTGCAGCTCTGACCTCTAAGCTGGGTCTTGCCCGGTGCTGACACCTGCTGACTCTGTATAATACCAGGGTCATTTGACAAGGCTGGCAGGCTGCTCCACCTGAAATCCTTCATGTATTAATTTTTAAAAGTATTTTTGCAAATTTCTGCCTGAAAGTCATTTATATTCTAAGTGTGGAGCGCCTGCTCTGAGAGTAGTTCAGGTAGACTTTTTATTTATTTAACCTTTATTTAACCAGGAAGTCCCATCGAGCATTGAGATACAATATCTATTTTCCAAGAGATACCTGGCCAAGATAGCAGCAATAAAATACATTTTAAAACAATCAAATACATTTTTAAAACACAATAAACAGTAATGCATACAAACATATCACATGGGGGAAAGGGGAATCCTTATCTATAAGAAGCAATGACATTTTCCCCATGGAAACTTGAATCAATTTTTTTAAACTCCTGTAGTGTTTACCCCCATAGGGTAATATGTCTAATTTAATGAGACCTCGTAAAAGCATTCCAAGCCCAGGGTGCATGGTACGAGAAGGCTGTTTTACCTAGGGCTGTTTTACCTAGGGCTGTTTTACCTAGGGCTGTATAAACTCTTGGAATGTTGAGGAGCAGCCATCTAGTGGACCGATTCTGGTAGTTGAGACAAAAGATACAATGCTTGAAAGGTAAGATGGGAGCTAGATGTCAAGTGAGCATAGCATAAGATGCTATTATACATAATGTTTGGTTTTATTAACCCTTACTGAACTATACTGTGAAGTGGGAAAATCACTGAGTTATTATGTGAATAAACAATTAATGCTCAATATGTGGATTCTCCACAGAAATAATAAGGGTTAGAAATAAGGTGCTTTAAGCTATGGGGCCACCACTGCAGTCTTAACACTAGGAAATAATTGAAATATGAATAATAATATATATCAATACTACAGTAACAGGCTGAAGTCGAGGTTGTTTTTGTTAAAAGCTGCTGGCAGTTCCACGAGGACAACCAAGATGTTGAGTGAGATACTGCGCCTGCCCATACCTGCCATTCAAGGCCATTTGCATATAACACAGGTGCTGATATGTAGCTTCTAAACAACTCGTGACGTTAGAATTATAAGAGATTTTTGGTCAAAATTGAGTTTTTTACATAATCTGATCCATTAGGTGTTTATTAATGCCTGTGTGGTGTTACTTTTAAAATGTTGACATTTTTTAGTTAGTAATTCATAAAATACTAAGGTTCCATCTCACAAAACATAATGGAATGTAAAAACTTTGACGCTCAATATCTCTGAACTACCCTAAACGGAGATAGAACCTTATAATTCTAAGCTCACGTACTTATTAACCATTCTCAAATTATTTGTCAAACATTAGCAACATGTTAGTAAATCCTAATGTAATTTGTTCATTTACAACTAGCAATAGTGTTTAAACAGGCAGTTTCTAAGCAGACGCCCAGATACAGTGTTAGACAACAGTATGTGGTCTGCCAAGAAAATGAAACCGATTAACTAACAATACCGTTATGAGCGATGCGTTGGCAGACCACATAGTCCTTTCTGTTCCTGAACCAGCGCTTAGCCGCCGAGAGTAGCCAATGACCTGAGGCTTGTGTGGAGAAACTTTGGAAGATAACAGTTTTGTCGAACACCAAATGCCCTGAACGAGTTTTTTAAATAGTGCAGCACGTCAGCAGTTTTCAAAGTGTAAACTGAAAAGATGTGGAAAACTGTCTCTCTCTGTTAATGAAAAACGCTCAAGTCGATGTATCCCTACAGGGGCTATGGACCTGAATAATAAACCAATCCTGCCAGTCATCCAGTCATTGATTTCAGAAGGATTTGGTCTTCTGTTCTGTTGATATCCCCATAATAATATCAAAACATTTTTTGTTCCCCAGCTGTAATGTCCACAGGGAAGTAAGGTTTTCTTTGTTGTGTGTAGAGGCCTCTCAGTTAGCTTTTGTATATCAAGACCTCTATAGCTCTATACAGTACCAGTCAAAAGTTTGGACACACACACTTCCTCCATTCAATTGAACGGGAACGTGTGTGTCCAAACTTTTGACCGGTACTGTATATCGAGGGTCATCTCATTTTCAACAGTTGACATTTGATTGGCTTTAGAGTGGAGGGCCTTCAAGGACGTCTGGAAGATAAAAGACTAGAGGCTGGGTTAAAGCTCTGGTCACATCTGGCTCAATAAACCTGGGAGCCCATGAGGGGGCCGAATATTTCATTCTTCTATGAATGAAAGTGTGATGTTTTTTACCTGTTTCTGTGTGCGCCGCCGACACAGGATTTAATGCTATATTTTCAAGCAGGTTTTCGAGCATCAAAATAGCAGTATTTAGTGCTCAGAGGCTTTGAATCGAGAGAGAGGGGGGGGGGGGGGGTTCAACCCTGTTGAAGATTTGTGGTATCCAACCAACCTGCCCTTTGAATGCAAAAGAAAAGGTTTCTGGCTCTCCATTAAATGAGGAAGTTCCTTTGTCTTGGGACTACCTGCCTGCCTCCTGAGCTGGAGCCCACAGATAATAATAAAACACCTTGAGCTCCCTTGCGACGGGAAATAATGACCCGTGGCACTGAGTTGAGGCACAATTGAATCGATTTAGCTCCAGTCTGGCCTTTCAATGGGCTGAATAGTGGAGGCCATTTCATGAGGAGAGGAGCCCCGTGGCTCCAGAGAAATGGCTCAGCTATGGGAGCCCATAGTAGTCTCCTATGTACGTATGCAGGTGTGTGTGTGTGTGTGTGTGTGTGTGTGTGTGTGCGAGTGCGAGTGTGAGTGTGAGTGTGTGTGTGTGTGTCTGTGCCTGTGTGTGTCTGTGTCTGTGTGTGAGTGTATCTGTCTGTGTGTGTCTGTGTCTGTGTCTGTGTGTGCGTGCGCGCGTGTGTGTGTGTGTGTGTGTGTGTGTGTGAACGCAGGGAAGGCCCTACTATACCGAAGGACCAGATGACATTGTGTCTTATTATACTTAAGGTGTTTATTATTAAGCTTATTCAGCTGCTGCTGGACATTAGGAAGCTCAGTGTGACTCTGGCTGGTTCAGGGCCCATTCAGTCTGGGTTCATTCATGGCTGGTTCGTGGTCGGCCCGGCAGGGGTGCTCTGCCTCACAGTCTGAGTGGTGTTCTTCCTCTGCCCCTGAGGACAGACCCTGCTGCGATGGCGGGTTGTCACCACTGCTCCTTTGTGCATGTGCAACTGTGTGTGTGTATGGATGTGTGTGCACGTGAGTGTGTGCGCGTGAGTGTGTGCATTGTGTGTGTGTGCATTGTGTGTGTGTGTGTGTGTGTGTGTGTGTGTGTGAGAGTGTGTGCATTGTGTGTGTGTGTGTGTGTGTGTGTGTGTGCATTGTGTATGCATTGTGTGTGTGGGTGTGTGGGTGTGTGACAGTACTATAATTATCGTGAAATGGCAAGAGTGGGTCTTTGGTATACTATAGGTTGACAAGGTCATACATACATTGCAAGGTCACAACATACAGAGTAATATTTCAACCAATTTCTCAGCTCAGCTTATTTGGAACTTTCCTCTTTGGAACCGCCGCCTATTTCTTCCTGTCTGATCAATCACTGGTACTGTGTCTTCTCTGGGTTACCTGCATACCAGTCTACACATGGTCTACTGATCTCTGTTCCTTAGCAACAGGTTAGACATATGGTAGTTTCTGGCACAAAATCAGAGTCTTTGTGTGCAAGCACGAGCAGCTGGCCAGAACTTTTTGTTCTGCGGGGCGCTCACACCTGTGTGTGTGTGTGTGTGTGTGTGTGTGTGTGTGTGTGTGTGTGTGTGTGTGTGTGAGTGTGCGTGCGTGCGTGCGTGCGTGCGTGCGTGCGTGCGTGCGTGCGTGCGTGCGTGCGTGTGTGAGTGGGCTTACAGGTGTGTGTCAGTGATCTGTTGGGGCACCTCTCACAGGGAGGGATGACACTTATTACGTAGACAACCAGCTCAGATAGAGAGGGGATAGTCACACACACACACACACACACACACAGTAGTAGTAGTCAGGACCTCAGTGTTTTTCACAGTTCCCACTTACAGGCTGCCAGCTCAGTTTAACAGTAGTGTTGACAGTGCATATACACATTTCAGTGCTGCACCCCTTCAGTTTTTTATCCCGCTGCTCATTTCCACCTCAGAAACACCTTCGCCAGTGAAGAGTATATCTGTAAAATGATCTTGTTTTCACATTTTCACCGAAAATCCCACTAATGAGGAAAGGCTAGCAGCGTGTCGCTAGCTCCAGCGTGTCACCGTGTGTTGAAGGCGGGAGTAGTGTGTGCCAGAGTGTGCCAGAGTGTGCATTAATCCTACATAGCAGCCTTAGTGTGTTAGACTGTCAACTGCTCTTCTTCCACACAGATGCCCCCTGGCTCCCCTCTCGCCCCGCTGTGGGGTGTGGAGGCTACACAGAGGAAGGGGGGCAGCCTCAGAGTCAGGCAGAGAGAGAGAGAGAGAGGGGGAGAGAGAGAGAGAGAGAGAGAGAGAGAGAGAGAGAGAGAGAGGGAGAGAGAGAGAGAGAGAGAGGGCGAGAGAGAGAGACTGGGGTGGGGGGGGGGTGAGGCATCAGCAGCCGTCTGGCAGGCTGGCTGTCAACGTGCGACACCACGAGCCACCCCGACCACCCTGCCTTGCGAGGCCCTACGGGGAGGAGGAGTTTGATAAAGACATCGGCACACGTCTACAGACCTCCGCTGATCCCTGAGAATCAGCTCGAGGTTCTGATAGAATACAACCCAAGATCAGATATGAGCCTCATAGTCTCTTTGTGTGGCTGTGCTCCTCTTGACGTGTGTCCCCTCCTCTGTGGCTTCTCCTGACACCACCACCTGATAGAACAGGGATACGTGCTATGCTATACAGCCTGTTACATTTCACATCATTTACACATGACGTCTACATGTAGTAATGCTATCATTGCTGTAGTAACACTATCAAGTCAACCTCAGTCAAGGTTACTACAGACAATGAGCTGGTGGAGTGACTGAGTGGGCTGGGTTTCCCAGCACTGCGTTTTTTTAATCCCTATTGTTTTGTTTTTTCCCTCAAAGAAAGGATTTCTAGCCGTGTTTAGCATGAGAAATGTGGCGATTATTAAAGATGTTTGACCAACCTGCTGAGCTTGTTATGGTCGTTCAGTTCACTGTAATTCCTTTACTCAATGCTGGCCCTACCTATATTTAAAATCTTCAAAATAGAAATCATCATAAGGAATT
The DNA here is from genome assembly GCF_963989245.1 of Nansenia antarctica. Classification (NCBI taxonomy): domain Eukaryota; kingdom Metazoa; phylum Chordata; class Actinopteri; order Argentiniformes; family Microstomatidae; genus Nansenia; species Nansenia antarctica. The sequence continues at coordinate 4,059,986 of NC_137689.1, read as the reverse complement.
ACTACTCACAACGTACTAGTCGTACGTAATCGTCATCAAATAAGTCGCTTAATCTATTTAAATATAGATAAAGCACAGCTCTACTGGTGGACTCTGTGAATTGATTTTTTAGAAATAATGTATAAACCAGATTAAAAAGCTTGCCCATGGAAATGTTAATCCTTTTCCTACTCAGGGGCGCAGTTTGCGTTGTTCAGCACTTTGTACTTGAAAAGTAGGATTCATATTCAGAGGCCTGCACTTCCTCCCACCGCTGCAGAGCGTATCTACAGAGAGCAGCACAGTCTGGATGGGGAAGAGCTTTTATACCTGCTTAACCCACTTCTACAGCCCTGTCTGACTGGATAACTGACTCACTGACTCACTGACTCACTGACTGACTCACTGACTGACTGAGTAGCATAGAGGGCTTCCTCATGGTCCATGTAGTTGCTGAGTAAATACTTAATTAGCCGTTCTGCTCCCCACCTCTGGAACTCTCTGCCACCTCAACATACGTTTGACACTATTGACACTCTTTCTCTCTCCACTTTCAGATCCAGTCTTAAAGCACCTTTTCACAACGGCATATTTTGGTTTGATCTGCTGTATTTTGTTTGACTTTGGCTTTGTTGATTTTATAATTGTTTGATATGTTTTAACTATGTCTGAAAGGTGTCATTGAGAGCCTTGAAATGTGCCCATAAATACAATGTATATTAATAATAATAATAATAATAATAATAATAATTCTGGCAACAAAGTGATGTTCACTCACTATGCCAGGGGCTGTGTGGCTGTGTGTGTGTGTGTGTGTGTGTGTGTGTGTGTGTGTGTGTGTGTGTGTGTGTGTGTGTGTGTGTGTGTGTGTGTGTGTGTGTGTGTGTGTGTGTGTGTGTGAGGCAAAAACTAAATATATAATATAATATGTTTATGTAGTTTTGATTTGATTTGAT
>NC_137689.1:3879051-4054051 GCF_963989245.1 Nansenia antarctica | reverse complement strand
ACTCTCCCTCTCTCCCTCTCTCTCTCTCTCTCTTAACTTCCTATATGCTATGACTGCATATATGGTCTGTGAAGAGCATATCAGCATATCATTGATTAGACTATCCCCCTGAATGTTAGAAATGCTGCTACTGATAATCTTTAAAAAAAAACTAAAAGAAAACAACTAACGGAGATAGAAATGGACAGTATAACCAGCTTCAATATTTTCTAAGGGTTGAGGTGATTTGAAGATGATCCCAGATGTCTTGCGTTACCCCAAGACGTCCTGAGACCTTGGAGGCTGATTGCTCTCTAAGAAGGGCAACTGTCGCATCCACAAGGCTAGTCTCTGGTGAAACCTGTCTCTCCATGGCAGCTGTCCTGTTTACACAGCATAGAGGTGTGTGTGTGTGTGCGTGCGCTTATGTGTGTGTGGTCCATGCTTGTTCATGCACACATACAGTATGTATGCTTGCATGCATCATGCATGTGTTCGTGGGCACGGCGAGTTATTTGTCCATCAACGCAATGCATCTGATCGCAGTAACAGCAGCAGCGGCAGAGAAATGCCTTAATGCGCCCAATTCTCCTTCATAGGGCATCAAAGGGCAGCTCATGCATTATGCATGAAGGACGGGACCAAATAAAAGCTAAAGCATTATCCAGGTTTCTTTTTTTAAAAGATGGAATTATTAAAAGTCCCCTGCACAATCACCTCCTCATTAGGACCCTCATTAAAAGCCTGATTTTTTTTAAAAAACGACACAAAAAACCAAACAGAATTTGTCGCATCAGCCCACAAAAGATAACAGGAGAGAACAAGAGCCTGAGTAGGAAAATTCAATGTTGTCCCTTAAGTGCATATTAGATCCTTAATACATATTTTCGATTATGTCGGAATGGAGTTTTTTCTAAAGCAGGACTTCAGTAGTGAGGATCTGCAGTAGCCTGAAGCAGTCAGACAGACAGTCCAGATGCAGAGAAGGATAAGGGGATGTGGACAGAATCACCTTGTAGAGCTGGCAGGAGCCTAATAAAAGATTTAACTCTCGGGGTGCGGTGGTCAGATTATAGAGGAGGAAGGTCGACGTAGGAAGTCACCCCCCGGGTGCAGGTCAGACGTCAGACGCCCTTCTCAGACACGCGCAAACACACTTCAGTCACTCTGACATGAACCTGACCTGACGCAGGATATTGATATATTGTCACAGTGTTCTATACTGGAGCTGTGTATGAATGCACTGTATTTCATGTTCACCAACTGGCCTGTGTTTGGGTATTAATTCACGTTAAAATGTAGTGTGTGTGTGTGTGTGTGTGTGTGTGTGTGTGTGTGTGTGTGCGTGTGTGCGTGTGTGCGTGCGTGCGTGCGTGCGTGCGTGCGTGCGTGCGTGCGTGCGTGCGATCACCAAAGAGGCTGTATTATGAAGTATTACTGCTTGATTTAATTAGAAATTAAGGATTAGAAGATGATTAGATGATGATTTTTTTGAAAATGAAAGATTGTTATGAGTCAATGGAGTTCTCCTAAAGCTGGCATTAGTATTCCAAAGCAGAACTTTTGAGAATGATGATGGCTAAGAAATTAAAAGTGACTGACATCACTTACTATAATATTGTAGCCCGTTGGCCTAAAACGGGTTGGATTCTCTGACATGTAGGCTAGGCCTACGGTTGGGTGATTCTGTTCTGCTGTGGCTATTCACCTTTAGTTCTGACGGACCCTCCTGAGAGAGGCTTGAGCCAGCGGCTGCCCCGCCGTGATGTCTCTGGGCTGACATTCTGGCTCAGTTTCCACCGCTGTGAGTCTGGGTGAATGGGCATAGGTGACCTGGAGCTGCCAGACTAGTCTGTTCAGTCTTATCAGACGCAAGGCAGTGGAGAGGAGGAGTGCTGCTTTCACTACAGACGCACGTCAACAGAGTGAATGTGAGGGGAGAATGAACTGGCTCTCATTGTGTCTCCTTCATCATGCGTGGCCTCGGCTGGATGGAGAGCTGGAGAGGCAGGGGGGGGGGGTTAGGCTACGCTGGTCTGAAGCCAGGGAAGAAACCGTGTGTGTGTGTGTGTGTGTGTGTGGTTAGGCTAGCTGGTGGTTAGGGGCCGTCAGATGGCCCACATCTCCAAGAGAAAGGCTAAACTGTTAGCAAGGTGTCGCTCCATATCTGCTATTATCGGTAGCCGCTCAATATGGAGACAGCGTTGCTTTTTGTACCCTTAGAGTAGGCCTAGATACTGTGTTACAGTAATGCTGTTGTTTCTGTTAACCCACATTTGAAACATCCTCTGTGTTGATGATATTATATGTAATTTTAATAATAATTTTGCCATTTAGCAGACGCTTTTATCCAAAGCGACTTACAATTACGAATTACAGGGACATTCCCCCTGGAGTAACTGAGGGCTAAGTGCCTTACCCAAGGGCACACTAGTAGTGGTGTGGCTTCAGGCGGGATTTGAACTCACAACCTTCCGATCCCAAGTCCAACTCACTATCCACTAGACCACCACTACCCCCTATGTACACTATGTGTACGATGGTTGCTGTCCAGTCACAAACGTAAATGAATGTCTCCCAATGAACTGATGACTGCACTGTTAGTGTTTGTCCTTAATGCACTTTGTACTTATGTGGACATAAATAAAGCATTTCAAATGTGTGTGTGTGTGTGTGTGTGTATCAAAAACAAAAGAAGGCTTAAATGATACACAGTAATGAAAAAGGGTTTGATTGATACTCTGTATAGGTACGGTTGCAGATTACTGAAGATGTTTTGTGAGTGTTTGCTAATGCTGCATCAGAACCAGGATGAACCTGTATTGGGAGATTGTGACGTTAGAATTATAAGGTTCTATCTCCATTTTTGTCAAAATTGAGTTTTTTACATAATCTGATCCATTAGGTGTTTATTAATGCTTGTGTGGTGTTATTTTTAAAATGTTGACATTTTTCAGTTAGTAATTCATAAAATACAAAGGTTCCATCTCACAAAACATAATGGAATGTAACAACTTTGACACTCAATATCTCTGAACTACCCTAAACGGAGATTCTAGAACCTTCTCATTCTAAGCTCACGACAGATCATCTGCTGAGGAGCAAGCTGCTCATGAAGGGAAGGGTGTCCTATAGTGAAGACAGGGGACAGTCCTGCCAAGTTTCCATGCAGATCTTTGACCAGCAAATTCAAAAACATTGACCCTCTGGTTTAGCTGAGGCGGTTGTAAGGGCTGGTAGTGATTACAGTAACTTAATTCCATGACATTACCTATTTGTTTAGTTTTTTTATCATGTTTTTATTTGAGTATTTTCACTTTAATGAACCACCAGTAATGAGCAAATAATAATTAAATGGATAATATCAGTATACTGCTCATTTACTGTTGCCTTTTGTTGTCCTATTCGTTATACTAGTTATAGTTATACTAGTGATATTTATACTAGTGATATTTATACTAGTGATATTTATACTAGTGATATTTATACTAGTGATATTTATACTAGTGATATTTATACTAGTGATATTTATACTAGTGATATTCACGGTTCTTGTTCTCCTTATCCTTCCCCCTCCCAAATACAATAAAAAAGGATCAGAAAATATTGAATAGTAAATAATAAAAAAAGAAATAGAAACAAATAAAAACCACAGGCATGTTAAACAAACACTTAAATTGCAGCCAGAGTCAAGCAAACACGTCATAGTCAAACACATCACATCATCTCTGCGGTCAGACACGACCTACTCCCACATACCACAGTCAAACACATATATCATAAAACAGCAAAACAAATATACCATAAAACAACAACATGTCCACGAGCACATTCGCTGCTCCTCACCTCACACGTTCAGTGAAGTAGAGCAAAGGTGACCCCAATTTCATGAACAAGGATTTGCGTTGTGCATTTTTTTGTCACAACAGAACAACAGCCATTCTTCATATTCTCCAGTAAGAGACACTCTTACTTGCAGCTGACTCTCACAGGATGTGAACGCCTGTGCAAATAATCCTCGTATACAAAGACAATACTCTCTAGACAATACTTGCATAAGGCAACGGGATTTAATTGGTATTTGAATGCATGCCACACCGATTTTCTTATGATTCAACAGGATATTGTAACCGGCCCAGATTCCAACATAACATTTGGCTCTTGGCAATGTGGAAATGTGTTTGTCATCGATGTTCAGTGCAGTGGAGTAGTGTATTTCTCTGTGTGATTCCAACCTGAAGCAATTGTACATCTCTCTCTCTCTCCCCTCTCACTTTTTCATTACCTGCAGCGTTACGCCGCTTTCATTTCAGCATTTAGAGGAAATGATTTCTACAGTTATATTTAGACAAACAGGGGTCTGGGTCAGTGAACCCATCAGAGCCTTTTTTCTGTGGGGTTTTATCTTCCTCTCCAGTCATCTCAATGCTTCAAACCCTCCCTGTGTGTCTGTCCCCTCTTGTGTTTCTACAGAAGAAGGTGGTCGAGCAGCTGCGTAAAGACCTGCTGGTCAAACAGGAGCCTGACCTCCAGCCTCAGACCCAGACCCAGCCTCAGCCCCAGACTCTGACCCCGCCACAACCCCAGCACCCTGTACCTCCGGACGGGAAGGCCTCGGCCCTGCCCACCCTCCACACTCCTCCCTCCCTACCCTCGCCTGAGAATCTGAGCACGCCACAGGTACGCACACACACGACACTCTTGTCTTAAAGACTCTTTAGTCACATTTTTTCATGACTCAGGGGTGCAAACTTGTCACCTTTTAGCCGTTTTAGCCGTTTTTACCTCAAAATTTTACCCCAATTTTCATAAATGTTCTTTGTTTTCAGGCCAAAAACAAATGTTGTCACCTTTTTGGGCCATCACCAGTTTGCATCCCTGATAAATGTTCATACCTCAAAATGGGCCTGAGATCTGGATGATCCTAGGTGCCATGCCACTCGCTGTGGAGATCCAGCTGTATGCCTTAGACACCCTTGAATGGAAAAAAGATGAGCACCAAATGAAAACCAGTGAATTAGACACATATTTTCCATTCATTTTGGGTTTAAGGAAAAAATACCACAAATGTAATCGGATGTGGATTCATTTCTACTACATTAGACCCCTTTTCATGAAGTACGAAAACAAACAGCACAAACTTTGATTTCGACCCTATCTCTTTAATTCCCGGTCCCCCGGTTGTTGTTGATTGCGACCCTAAACTTGTCCTCGACTTGTATTGATCTGTTGTGACAGAACACGATGACAATCACGCCAGTGATCGCCACTAAGACTCTACCTCTGGTGCTGAAAGCCGCCGCCACCGCTACCATGTCCACCTCGGCTGTCACGCCTCAGCCGTCCGTCGTCGCCATGGTCACCACCGTCGTCGGCAACAACGCCGCTCCCAAGACCGGCGGCGTCCTCCTTCACCCTGACTTGCAAAGCGCACCAATCAACCTTCAGACATCCAGCAAGTTGACCAATCAGGGAATAGAGGCGGTCCGGATAGTCTCCAAGAACACTGTCGTAGTGAGTACCACGTAACACGGCAATGCAATCAACGTCCCGCTGTCTTGCTTATGAACAACTAACAACAACAAACTACTCCACTTGGTTATCCTAGATGTCCTTGGAGTATTGATAGAGCTGATAGGGTGTGTGTCTTTTTTTTTTATCTGTAAACATTTTGAATTCAAAGGTTCTTTTTGAAATCATGATAGGATTGTGATTAATTATTCACAGCGCGCAGACAGTGGCTGTCTGTTTTAGATAAGGATGACGGCCCTCTAGTGTGCTGCTACTGGGGGATGGCTGGGAATGCTGATTTATACTGAAGTTATTCTCTGCTGTGTGTGTGGGGGGGGGTGGGTGGGGGGTTGTGTGTGTGTGGGCGGGCGTGTGTGTGTGTGGGGGGGGGGGGGGGGGAGGGTGGGTGTGTGTGTGGGTGGGTGGGTTGGTGTGTGTGTGTGTGTGTGTGGGATTATCTGTGTTTGTGTGTACGTGTGTCTGAGCACATTCTCTGATCTGTTTGAGACTGTAGTGGTCTCTATGCCGTGTGTATGTGTGTGTATGTCACATTGTGTGTGTGTCTGTGTCTGTGTCTGTGTGTGTGTGTGTGTGTGTGCGTGCGCAGTTCACTACTGTGCTCACAAGTCTCCCCTCCAGTGTTGTAAACTGGCTGGTTTCATCACAGGTGCACACGGCCACGGCCCAGCCTATCAAAGTCCCCCAGTTTGTCCCCCCGCCCAGACTGACGCCTCGGCCTGCCTTTCTACCACAGGTTCGTCCCCCGTGGATCTGTCCTCTCCCTGCTCACCCCCCACCCCCACCTCCTCCCCCCGAGCATCACAGTCAGGCTTATGACTTATGGCCGCTCCTGCCAACAGGGGGCGATCAATGTTAATGAATTTGCTCATTGACCTTGTTTGCCATTGGTTATTACTGGGGCCAAAAAATGACAGTTTAATGCAATATGGCGGCGCACTGTGCACTGCATCCCATAGATTGATAATAATGTTCTACGCTTGTCTGACCTTCTCAATGCCAAAATTAACTTCCAAGGACGATTGAATTTGATTATTATGCCCCCCCCAAAAGACGGAGGCCCATGTTCCAAAGTTGTTGTTTTTAGCAGTGCCCTCGACCCCCCCCCCACCCCCTTTCAATGGCACGCAATTGTGAATATTGATTGCGTTGGCTGACATCCTGGTGCATCATCTACAGTGCGTTCTTGTTTGTTTGGTGTCCTTCTGTGGTGTGTGTGTGTGTGTGTTTTTGCAGTCATGTGTTTTTGTTCAGGACTGAGGCTTGGCTCCAGACTATTGCGGTGGCAGCTCTCTACCCTCTCTCCCGTTGACCCTTGACCCTTCCCTGACCCTTGACCCTTCCCTGGCTGCGCTATGTGTCTGTGTTTTGCAGCAGTGTTGGTTTCTTACCTTTTTGCTTTGGCTGTTTTATTGATCCACCTGCTGACCCACCTCTTTCTAACCTTTGCTGTGAATATAGCATGCTCTCTCACACTGTTGTTGTGTGACTGTACAGGGAGTTAATCTCAAAGCTATGTAATGGTATATTACCTTATACTTACAGACTCGCCATGGAAACCATGTTTAATTTTTTTGTTAGTTTGAAAAATCGAATTAGTTGACTTCTAATTTGTAACCTCTAAAATGGTTGCCATGGAGTTGAAAAACGATCTGCCTACACTTGCAGTTGAACGTGAACATGAGTAGGTTTCAGGATACCACAGTGGCGTTACCAGCTCTGGTTTGATCAATGCAAGGTTTTACCCACCTTTGGTCACAACAAGATGTTGTCTCATCGTGACGTTAGAATTATACGGTTCTATCTCCATTTTTGTCAAAATTTAGTTTTCTACATAACCAGATCCATTAGGTGTTTATTAATGCCTGTGTGGTGTTATTTTTAAAATGTTGACATTTTTGAGTTAGTAATTCATAAAATACAAAGGTTCCATCTCACAAAACATAATGGAATGTAAAAACTTTGACACTCAATATCTCTGAACTACCCTAAACGGAGATAGAACCTTATCATTCTAAGCTCACGTCATGGTAAATACTCACTCATCTCCCTCCTCCTCTGTCGTTGACCAGGTCCGAATCAAACCAGCCATGCCCTGCCCCACGGTACCCATCGCCCCTGCGCCCCCTCCGCCAATGCTGGCAGCCCCCCAGCTCCTCCAGAGACCCGTCATGTTGACCGCCAAGCTAGCGGCCACATCGCTGCCCTCCGCCGTCGGGCCCATCCACCAGGTACGCATCGTCAACGGCCAGCCCTGCGCCAGCATCACCAAGACCCTGTCCTCCTCCTCCGCCACCGCCCAGCTGACGGGGATCGTCATCACCTCACCAGCCAGCGCCACCACCCCCGTGGCCCTGCAGCAGCACACACACCAGACACTCCAGATCAGCAGCCTCAGACCTGACACCAAGGTGAGGACTGGAGGGTGGATGGGTGGGCGCAGGGCCGGTCCTAGGCATAGGCGAATTAGGCGGTCAATTTTTTTGTCTCTATGAAAATATGTCTCAGCCTACTGTCTCTATTATGCTTCGCGATTAGTCACACCCGCCTCTTGCGAACCAAGCAGTACTGGTGGTGGTAGCGCCCCTAAAACTTGGGGGGGGGGCATCAAATCACACTCTCGCCTAGGGCACCTAAATGCCTAGGACCGGCCCTGGGTGGGCGGGTGGGGGGTATGTGTGGGAGGGATTGGGGTGGTGATAGTAAGAGGGTGGGTTAACTGAGAAGCATAGCCTCGTGATTTGTTTTGCTTCGGTTGTCGTCTATGACGCGTCATTACGACACGTTATTTGAAACGAATGAAACAGTTCATTTTATGCGACTTGACAAATATTAACTAATATCATAATATCACACTATACTGAGCATAGGAAATTGCTCATTATGTATGCTTAATCAGTCCTACAAACTTCACAGGGTTTTACTGGCAGTTTCCAACGACTCCAATAAAAGTATATTCCACTCTCAAGATAAAGAATATTCAGTCAGAAGTGCCTTGGGTAGCACAGAATGACTGTTTGTCAGCCACAAAAGCACACAGCAGTTAGCGTTGCTATTTTGTTTTCATCCCAGGCTTTTCACTCCACTCAATTCGGTCTGCATGGACGCCCTCCTTTGTTGAGGCGCCCGAGCAATTACTTGAGCAGCTGCCATAAGCATTTTTCCGAAGACTGGGTTCATAGATAGAAGTGAATATCGGCCGGCCTCTCTGTAATAACATTCATGAAAGTGAAGCTGCATACTTGCTACTAGCCGCTCTTGTCCTGAGTTGCTGTGCTGTGAAATTACGTGTTTTTCTCCTTGAAAGAGAGACCACTTAGGTCTGCGTCACTTAGAACAAAATGACTCACCAAACAGAACTGGGAGAAAAATAACGCTGAGAAAAATTGAGTATTTATTGATGTATGTTAGATTAGACAAATTCGGTATTGATTACAGAATTACTTTGACTGTCCAATGACCTCATGTTTGTTTTTCTGTTTTTGATTTTTGGTGCTTTTTTCTTTATACTATTGTGTTGTTATTTAAGTAGGCTATGTTCCCTTCTTGTAAAGAAGCTCTGTTTTGTTTGTGAGTTTCTTGTAATCTAAAGCGAAAATGTTTTTCCACTTAAGATACAAAAAATATACAGATACGAGTAAAGAAAAAGAAAAAGTAAAGAAAATGAAGAAAGCAAGTGAAGCAGACATAGAGTAGGCAGGGCTCCCATGGGTCCTTGAAATCCTTGAAAGTTTGTGAATTTGAGGGGGAAAAAATCAAGGTCTTAAAAGTGTTAGAAAATAGACATGGGTCATTGAAAGTGCTTGAATTCCCCTCTCTCTCTCAAATTTGTTTTTATGTATGTACTGTATGTGTTTTTACTTAGCTCGTCAACGAGTAAATAAGTCTCTGTATTGCTTAACTTTACACATATTTCACAATATATTGTTTTGCTGTGCTGTGGTAGAGAAGGCGAGAGACCATCTAGTGTTCACACATTCAAGCCTCTCTTTTTAATTGTTGTCTGAGGGAATTGAGTCTTGAAAGTCCTTGAAAGGTGCTTGAATTTGATGTTCCAGAAGGTGTGTGTGTCACCCTGAGTAGGTGTCTGTCTACAGTGAAACACGGCTCAGTCTGTCGTCTCTGTTTTCCTCCTCCAGACTGTTAAAGCCAAGGGCGGGACTGAGCCAAAGACATCAGCCAGCGTGCCCCACTCTGCACCCCCTACTGTTAGGGGCAGCGCGCCGCCCCTATCCATGCTGATCACTAAACGGGAGGTGAACCCCCAGGTGGGTCTATACATCTATGTGTTATGGTACATGTGGGAATACGGTACATGTGGGAAAACTAGGGTTAGGGTTAGGTGCTACGGTGCTAGGGTTAGGGTTAGGGGTAGGGGTAGGATTAGGGTTATGGTTAGACATGCCAGCATTTACCAAGTCGACGTAGCACCTAACCCTAACCCTAGTTTTCCCACATGTACCGTATTCCCATATGTACCGTAACATATATACTGTGTTCCAGAGAGAAATTCATTCAGTCACAACAGTCAAACACTGGTGTAGGGGCGGCCGTGGCGCATGAGGTAGAGCCGCCGTCTTATGATCGAAAGGTCGGCAGATCGGCGGTTCGAGCCCCGGCTGGCCACATGTCAAAGTGTCCTTGGATACTTGGGAACCCCAAATTGCTCCCAGTGAGCGGGCCGGCCGGCGCCTTGCATGGTAGCCTCGCCATTGGTGTGTTAATATGTGTGTGAATGGGTGAATGAGAGGCCGTTGTAAAGCACTTTGGAATAAGGCACATAATAACAATGTGGTTGGCGTCGAGTTGGCTGGTCTACGTTTGCTGTCTCAGTTTTAATAAGGATTTAATTTCCTGTTTGTCTCCCACAGAAACTGGCTTTCATGGTGTCCTTGGGACTGGTGACATTTGACCATCTGGAAGGTGGGGACGCAGCATATCCCGCATGTTTTTCTGCATGTTTTCTGTGTGTGTGTGTGTGTGTGTGTGTGTGTGTGTGTGTGTGTATTTGTGTGTGTATGTGCGCCCAGCGCGTCAGGAGTGTTATTCACACTACTAACCTGCTCTATGTCTGAACAGAGATCCAGAGTCGGAGGCAGGAACGTAAGAGGAGAACAACAGCCAACCCAGTGTACAGCGGAGCCGTGTATGAGCCTGAGGTACGGTACATAGACCCCATAGGCCCTGAGGTACAGTACATAGATCCTATAGGCCCTGAGGTACAGTACATAGACCCTATAGGCCCTGAGGTACAGTACATAGATCCTATAGGCCCTGAGGTACAGTACATAGACCCCATAGGCCCTGAGGTACAGTACATAGATCCTATAGGCCCTGAGGTACAGTACATAGACCCTATAGGCCCTGAGGTACACTACATAGACCCTATAGGCCCTGAGGTACACTACATAGACCCTATAGGCCCTGAGGTACAGAACATAGATCCTATAGGCCCTGGGGTACAGTACATAGATCCTATAGGCCCTGAGGTACAGAACATAGATCCTATAGGCCCTGAGGTACACTACATAGATCCTATAGGCCCTGAGGTACAGTACATAGATCCTATAGGCCCTGAGGTACAGTACATAGATCCTATAGGCCCTGAGGTACAGTACATAGATCCTATAGGCCCTGAGGTACAGTACATAGACCCTATAGGCCCTGAGGTACACTACATAGATCCTATAGGCCCTGAGGTACAGAACATAGATCCTATAGGCCCTGAGGTACACTACATAGATCCTATAGGCCCTGAGGTACACTACATAGACCCTATAGGCCCTGAGGTACGGTACATAGACCCTATAGGCCCTGAGGTACGGTACATAGACCCTATAGGCCCTGAGGTACACTACATAGATCCTATAGGCCCTGAGGTACAGTACATAGATCCTATAGGCCCTGGGGTACACTACATAGATCCTATAGGCCCTGAGGTACACTACATAGATCCTATAGGCCCTGAGGTACAGTACATAGATCCTATAGGCCCTGAGGTACGGTACATAGACCCTATAGGCCCTGAGGTACACTACATAGATCCTATAGGCCCTGAGGTACAGTACATAGATCCTATAGGCCCTGGGGTACACTACATAGATCCTATAGGCCCTGAGGTACACTACATAGATCCTATAGGCCCTGAGGTACAGTACATAGATCCTATAGGCCCTGGGGTACAGAACATAGATCCTATAGGCACTGAGGTACACTACATAGATCCTATAGGCCCTGAGGTACAGTACATAGACCCTATAGGCCCTGAGGTACAGTACATAGATCCTATAGGCCCTGAGGTACAGTACATAGATCCTATAGGCCCTGGGGTACACTACATAGATCCTATAGGCCCTGAGGTACACTACATAGATCCTATAGGCCCTGAGGTACAGTACATAGATCCTATAGGCCCTGAGGTACGGTACATAGACCCTATAGGCCCTGAGGTACACTACATAGATCCTATAGGCCCTGAGGTACAGTACATAGATCCTATAGGCCCTGGGGTACACTACATAGATCCTATAGGCCCTGAGGTACACTACATAGATCCTATAGGCCCTGAGGTACAGTACATAGATCCTATAGGCCCTGGGGTACAGAACATAGATCCTATAGGCACTGAGGTACACTACATAGATCCTATAGGCCCTGAGGTACAGTACATAGACCCTATAGGCCCTGAGGTACAGTACATAGATCCTATAGGCCCTGAGGTACAGTACATAGATCCTATAGGCCCTGAGGTACAGTACACACCTATGGGACAGTAGGATTAGGACATTATAATGATGTTCTGGTATGTATGCGCAGGCAAACCACAGTTTACAGAGTACAGCTTTATAAACTAAAAGTCTGGAAAGGTCTTACCTTGTACGTACGTAATGTATGTATGTTATGTACAGTATATGTATGTTTGTTTGTCTTCTATTGCAGCTATTCACATGAAATGTAGACCAGGCATTGGTATTGACTCGATAAAACTACGCAGCTAAAAGAAATTGTAACATTCCAATCCATAAAAAAGCGATGTGCAATAAAGTGGAATGATACAGGTAAAAAACTATTGAACACAGTATATCATAATTAATAAATAAATAAAAAGACATAGTACGAAAAAGCACTAAATCACCTTATGCCTCTAATGAGTTCTCCTACCTGTGCTAATTAGAGTCAGCTGGGTTAGTGCATGTTGGTGGGTAAGTACTTCTGCTCTTTGAAGAAGGGTTTCCCACCTCTGAATGCAGGTAAACAAATCATTTGTCACCAAGCTTTCCTGCAAGAAACATCTCATGACGGGTAGAGAGGCAAAGAGCTCTCCCAAGATCTCTGCAACAAGATTGTTGAGCAGCATAGTAATGGCCCTGGTTACCGACGGATTTCTCAACTCCTAAAGGGCTCTGCACACAGCGTGCGATTTCTGTTGCGCGTCAACATTCCATTTTGAAGTTTGAATGGAAGTCTATGAGAACATCGCATTTCAACACACACGGCCCCGATTTTAATCGCACGGCGAAAATTCGATTCCATTCATTTTGAATGGGACAAAGCACACGGCGTGCGAGTTTTGTCGCACTGTCAAATTTGTGCTTTTTCCCATTCAAAATGAATGGAATCGAATTTTCGCCGTGCGATTAAAATCGGGGCCGTGTGTGTTGAAATGCGATGTTCTCATAGACTTTCATTCAAACTTCAAAATGGAATGTTGACGCGCAACAGAAATCGCGCGCTGTGTGCAGAGCCCTTAAATGTTCAAAAAGCACTGTGCTGGCTACTTCCTACTTAAAGCCAGCAAGGGATTTGTCTAGACTGGGTAGAATCTAATTGGACGCATGAACTCAACACAGACGACCTACTACGTATAGTTGCGAAAATTATTTATTCTAATAAGAACACAAACTACAACAAACAAAAGCCGTGAGTATGGCTACACGGTAAAAAAAAACGGAGTGCCCATCCCGTCTGCAATCACCTCCACCTGTGCCGGTGAGCTCACCTTAAATGCTTTCCTGCTCCCATGCTCCACCCAGTGTTCACGAATAAGTATTACAACAAAATAAACAAATAATCGATTTATATATACACACATAATGGCTGCAACAACAAGCACCATTTGGGGCCATTATCTGCAAATGGAAGGAACATCACTCGACCATCAACCAGCCACGCACAGGAGCTCCTCGCAAGATTTCTTTTTTCTCAGAAAGTCAGTCAGAAGAGTAGCCCGAGAGCCAAGGACCACTCGAGCAGAGCAGAGCTCCAGAAAGACCTGGAAAAGCAGCTGTACAGTTTGTCACAAACAAAACAATAGGCAAAGCACTCCACCGCCACGGTCTCCATTTGCGATCACCCCCGGAAGACCCCATTACTGAAGAAAGGGCATGTTGCTACAGAACATTTGGAGAGGCCTGTAAGATCACTGGGAGAATGTAGACGAGACGAGACAAAAATGTAACTTTTCTATAACAATACGATTGCGCCATGTTTGCTTGCAAAGGAGACTTTCGATTGGTTCAAGAGGAAGAAAATGGGCTAAAGGTGTTAAAGGACTGGCCTAGTCAATTTGCCAGACATAAATCCAACAGAACATTTGTGGAAGGAACTGAAGATCAAGATTCACCAGCGGGCAGTGGCGGACTCAGGCTGTTTGAAGGGCAGGGGGGGCGAAAAGAAAAAAAGGGCACCTACTGCACAACATGGGACCCCATCAGTGCACATGGTCAAGTTTAGACCATTGGAAGGGCAGCCAATAGGGCACATCCTCTAATTTTGCCACTTAAAAGGGCACTTTAGTGTGACGTTTTTCAACTGTGGGGGCACATGGTCAAGTTTAGACCATTGGAGGGGCACCAATAGGGCACGTCCTCTCATTTTCGCCACTCAAAAGGGCACTTAAGAGAGACGTTTTTCAACCGTGGGGGCACCAGGAGTCCGCCAGTACCAGCGGCCTGCCCCCCCCCCCCCCCCCGGGATCTTCAAGATTTAAAGACTGTCTGTGTTGAAGAATGGGCCAAAATCCCACCTGATCACTGAGAGATTGGTTTTTCCGTACAGGAAGCGTCTTGAAGCTGTCAATGGAAACAAAGGTTTCTCCACCAAGTATTAAATACATTTCAGTTAGCGTGTTACTTAGCGTAATACTTCTTTCCTGTGACATTCCCCTTTATTGCTAACTTTTTTTTATGGATTGGAGTGTTACGATTTCTTTATCTGTGTAGTTTTTATTGAGTTAATGATCGACATTTCAAGTGAATCTGACCTACATTTCAAGTGAATAGCTGCAATGGAAATATGTTGAATTACAAATGTGTTGATGTGTTGAATACTTAACTAACGTGATGTTAGAATTATAAGGTTCTATCTCCATTTTTGTCAAAATTGAGTTTTTACATAATCTGATCCATTAGGTGTTTATTAATGCCTGTGTGGTGTTATTTTTAAAATGTTGACATTTTTGAGTTAGTAATTCATAAAATACAAAGGTTCCATCTCACAAAACATAATGGAATGTAAAAACTTTGACGCTCAATATCTCTGAACTGCCCTAGACGGAGATAGAACCTTATCATTCTAAACGGAGATAGAACCTTATCATTCTAAACGGAGATAGAACCTTATCATTCTAAGCTCACAACTTATTTCCCCCACTGTATATAGAGGGGCTCTGCTGTGAGAGAATGTTACCAAAGTGTCCCGTCTCTGTTTGCAGCGTAAGAAGACTGCAGTGACGTACCTAAACTCGCCTCTACAACACCAAGGCACCAGGAAGAGAGGTCAGTATGAGTCTCCTGTCAACACGCATCATCAAACACAACTGCAAGTGTTATGTGGAATGTCAAACATTGTAATCTTTTAAACACCACAATGTCTTTAGGACACACACACACACACACACACACACACACAAACACATGCCAGACAGACAGGCAGTGTTCTCCTGTCATCTCATAACTGTGGATAGTCTGCGGCGTTGTTTTATACTGTGATACCGTCTCGTGTTAAACTTGCGGCTCCTTGCTCGCTAACATGCTAATGCTAATGCTATGTATGTGCACAGTAGTAGCTCTCTTGCTCTTTCCCTCCTCCTGCTTTGACATATGTGACACGGTCTAATGTTTTGGTCCTCATGTCGGGATCCGATGTAATGATCAGACTTTTCTTTCGAAAAATTTGAATCCATTTCCACGTTGTTGAAAATCAACGACACATCGCTAGTCAACTAACACGGCTTGTTTTGTGAGCCTGCTAACAATGTAAAGTAGTGTTATAGTTAACTAGGTAGCAGTGGGGGGATTACTCACTGATTCTATCGCGTTGTTGCAGTGTTTTGGCTTGACTAGCGAGTCTGTGTTGTGATTCTCGACAACGTTGAAACGTATTTCCGTGTTTCAAAAGAAAAGTCAGAACATTTGGATTCAGGTTCGCCGACATGCGGACCAAAAGACTAGAATGTGTCACATATCTTGACCCTCTCAGTAAGTTGGCTCCTAACCCCACCCCTGCTCTGACCTGATTGGTCAGGATGGCTTCCTAGCGCTGGTCTGTCTGTACTGTATGTGTTCACCCCAGGATTCTGCCAAGCAAAACGCACCGTGGACGGGAGCCATATCTCTGTCTGAGTGCTGTAGGGCATGCCAAGTCAGACCTCACTATTAATTAGTTTGTAACAGGCTTAACAGCCTTGTTATGCAACGGACTCAGTCGGTAGGCTACACAGAGGTTATGCGGGTGGAAAATCGAGAAGTAATTGTCCTCGTACGAACCTAGCATTTGTTTTTTCCGTGATCAGGCTGTATATAGCTTTCCTTACTCACATCCTATAGAACCTACACGGAAGCAACAGTGATTCAAAGTGACTGTAGAACACTCTGAAAGCCTTTCTTTTTTACGTTCATTGTAGGTTGATGTGGAATATGTTTCGCCGTTTTTTGCTCTGCGGATGATAAATAAGCAGCTTTATTTCGTGCTTTGACCTCGACTAATTCACTGTCAGCTTTGCTCAGCTCTCCCTTTGCTCCTGACCCTACTGCACGCCGTATCCCCCCACGCTGTGTACTAACACTACTATCTGTGCTCCCTCCTCCTCCTCCTCCTCCTTTCTCTGCGCTAGCCAATGAGGACCCCTTGTCACAGGTATGTCAGAGGTTGATGTTTTTGTTTGTTTTCATTTTGTTCTCCTCCCCCCTTTTTTCCTTTTTTTTTCCTTTTTTTCTTTTTTTCCGTGTCTCATCTTGTCACCCAGGTCGCCCTCCTAAAATCAACAACAGTGTTCCGGAGCTGGGTCTTCTTCTTCACACCCCAACATCCCCCACCACCTCCAGCAGTCATTCCTCAGCCTCCCCGGCCCCCCATGACCGGCCCGAGAGGGGGGGCTCTCACTTCCTTGTTCACCACCCCCACCACCACCACCACACCCTCCCTCTGCCTAGCCCCAGCTCCGGGGATGTAAGTAGCTGTTGGAGAGACCAAATGCACCTACCTACCAGGACTAGGAAGAAAAAATCCTAAAAAACAAATCCCCCCCATCTAATCTGCCCAACACTGGCATCTATCTACCTGAGGCCTGCCTACCTGTGGATTCAGGATATCTGCTATCAGCCTCTCACAGCCCATATCTCCCTACAAAAAAAAGTTCCACATCCATTAACTCTCATAACCCCATAACCATTACATCATTCATTCATTATCCTGTGACAATGTATGTGTACTGGTGTTCATAACCTTACAAAGTGAACAGTCCCCTACCCTACACTTCCTCTGAGGAGGACATGTGAAATCAGAGACTCTGGCCTCCGTGCTGTTAACAGACAGTGGTGTTCTGGGACGGCTTAGGGAGCTAGTGGTATGGCTCATACTGATAGCTGTGTTCTACCTAAACCAGAAACATAATCTGCAGTCTTCCAGAGAAATAATTAGGGTAGCGTGAACCCCCCAATGAATGCCTACAAACACCCTGAGAACAAGTCTTAATAAAGAGAGAGAACCTATAGGACTTAGTAGGAAGATAAAGACAGTAAGGTTGAACAAGCCCCTCGTCCAATAAAAGGATTAAAGTCCCTCCCCCTCTAGTCCGACAGACAGCTTATGATAGGTTGGGAGCGGTAATAGTGGCCGGGGATACTGATTGGTGCCATTCTTCCTGACAGGGAGACATCCATGAGGACTTCTGCACTGTGTGCAGACGCAGTGGTCAGTTGCTCATGTGTGACACGTGTGCACGCGTTTACCATCTGGACTGCCTCGCTCCAGCCTTGAAAACCATTCCCAAGGGCATGTGGATCTGCCCCAAATGTCAAGACCAGGTAACAGCAGCAATCTGTCCCTGTAGTCTCAAGTCGCGCAGTGTAAACACTCCAAAGCGGTTCCAAGGCCAGTTTTAGTCTGAATGCAAGATGCTAGATAGAGCGTTAGCTTGCCAGCCCCTTGATTATCAAAGCCAGTTCATAAGAGGGTTGATATTTCCGACGTGAAGCCAGCCCCCCATAACCTCACATACCCCCTAGTCGTATAGTTCTCTCCGCTTTTTCCGAGTATTTGACTGTTCCAAGCTTTGTAAGATCCACCAAAAGGTTTTTGAACACACATGAGTCATCGTACACTGAGACACGGCTCATGCTTTTCACTCCATTTATTTGTACACAATGCATCTTGCGCTGTCATCTTGATTCTTTCTTTTTTTTGTCCTTCTTGTCCGTCTGGTCTTTGGAAGTTATGTTGACTGGAAGTGCTGCAGAGGTGTGTCTTTGTGTGTGGCCTTGGGTCATTTGTAGCTTGTGGAGTACTTGGGGAGTTTGACAGTCTCTTGCATGTTAAGACTCCAAACTTTGATAGAGGAAGTGTGGGAGAAAAGACGGGTCGATATTACTCACAACATATCCAATATATGATAACTAATAATCCTTTGCTTCATTATCTTTTCTCTCTCTGTCCTAAATTCATGACTTCAGCATTCTAAGGCCACTATTTTAAAAAAACATCTAAAATTGGATATGGGGGAGAAATCGGCCGATTCAAAATAATATACTGTACATTTGAACTCTATAAGTGCATTTCAGTTCATGTCTCTCACACTGAATTCGAGACAAACTACTGAGACATAATATTGTAATAGTAGATGGTGGTGTGGTTTTAGCATTATCATGATAAGACTTAAGCTTATTCATTAGAAGCAGAGGTAATATTTGTTATGTTTCATTCTAGGAACATTATGGTGAAACCCAACAGTATAGTGGTAGACATGGATGAATATGTTCTGTCTTTTCCTCTTTAGATCTTGAAGAAAGAAGATGCTATTCAGTGGCCTGGAACCCTGGCCATTGTCCATTCCTACATAGCATATAAAGCAGGTAAAGAACCCTGGCCACGAGCTCCCATCACAGGGCTCCCACGGGTCCTTGAAATCCTTGAATGTTTGTGAATTTGAGAAAAAAAAATCAAGGCCTTAAAAGTTTTTGAAAATCGACATGGGTCATTGAAAGTGCTTGAATTCTCCTCTCTCTCTCTCTCTCTTTCTCTCTCTTTCTCTCTCTCTCTCTCTCTCTCTCTCTCTCTCTTTCTCTCTCTCTTTCTCTCTCTCTCTGTCTCTCTCTCTCTCTCTCTTTCTCTCTCTCTCTCTCTCTCTCTCTCTCTCTCTCTCTCTCTCTCTCTCTCTCTCTCTCTCTCTCTCTCTCTCCCCCAAAAATGTAGAAGGGAATAAAACAACCATACTAGTTGCTAAGGTTAATTAGTTAGCTAGATTTTAAACCGACATAACGCTGTTAGATTTGAAAACCGTTCATGGTCATTCCTATTATATACATTCTCATCTGGATCTGTCTCAAACTATGCCGTGGTGGGCCCTTGAATTTGAAGGAATTGAGTCTTGAAAGTCCTTGAAAGGTGCTTGAATTTGATGTTTCAGAAGGTGTGGGAACCCTGCCATCAGAAAGAAGAGCGTCCTCAACGCTGCTGTGTGTGAGCTAATCGCTAACCCTGTGCTATCTCTACCTTCTTCCTGAAAAGCTAAAGAAGAGGAGAAGCAGAAACTGGCCAAGTGGAGCTCGGACCTGAAGCAGGAGAGAGAGCAGCTAGAACAAAGAGTCAAACAGCTCAACAACTCCATAACGGTGAGTGAGCATCATGGGAGCCCAAGTCAAGTGCATCTAAACAGCATAGGAAGCGGACGGTTTATTCGGATGGTAGATGAGGTGTTAAATTGCTTAGATCAGAAGAAGAAGAAAAAAACATTATCCTGCTTTATTTATATTATGTATGCAGAAAAATAAAGGTTAAATAATAGAGGAGGGCTACCTACCCTGGACAAAGCCCACTGTCTAGCGCTACTGTAAAACTATCTGTGTTTGTTAGCATTAATAAATTATTAATGGCTAATGGGCTAATGTTTGTCTCTATTTCCCCTCCTAAAGAGATGTATGGAGACGAAGAACACTACCCTGGCTCGTCAGAGGGACATGCAGGGCTCCCTGGAGAAGATCAAAGGCCTGGTGTGTCTCATCCAGGGCATGGACCTCCGCCCTGCTCCTCCTGTGGCACCCACGCCTCCCTCTCAGACCGCGGGCATGACCAACGGTGGAACGGACTGTGCCAGCGTTGACAACACAGAGGACACGAGTTCTCCAGAGGATACCAACAAAAACACAACCAACAACAGCAACAACACCAACAACAGTGTTGATGACCTGAACAACAACACTGAAGGGGTAGGAGAGGCGAAGGAGGAGCAGGAGGAGGAGCAGGAGGAAGAGAAGGAGAACAAGGAGAAGAAGGAGAAGGAGGTAGAAAGCCTCAACAGCAGCAGCAGCCTCAGCAAAGCCCCCTCCTCCCCCCAGACTCTGGCCCTGGCCCCTGTGGATGTGACGGAGGGTGCAAAATAACACCCACCAAAACCTGGGTTCACATTATGGAACCCCCCCCCAACATATTGAGAGAGAGAGAGAGGAACAGAGAAAAAAACACTCCATGAAGTTGCCCAAAGTTGCCAATCAATTTTACACACACTGACATCTCTATATTTTGGTGGTTGTAATTGTAGATGTGTATTATTGAATTGTCTCTAAAAAGGGACATATATTATGAGTCGTCATTTGTCAGGCTGACAAATGGATAGGGGACAAAAAGGAGGGTGAATTCTGTACCAGTGGTATGCCAATCGCGGTCAAAGAATATGAGTAAAAAGTATGCTGGTATTGACATTCTTACTACTAATAAGTATAACAATAATAATAGTAATAAACATCACACCAACGTGTGCCTGCAACAGTCGCCGTAGCGCCTCTTCGTGGGGACGGTCGGTCTCCTAGGAGACCGAGTCTGCAGCTTCGGCGGGGAGATGGAACAGAGATGTCCAAAGACAACCCTCCCAACATCTGCCTGCCCCAGAAGACCCTGAAGACCCGCCGCCACCAAACAGTACAACACTTAACTCCAGCAACAATGGAAAATAACCTTCAACCAAACCACCACAGAAACAAACGGCTTGGAATTTGGGGAAAAACTGTACTAGGGGGACACGGTCTGTTTTGCTGCAGTATTTTGTTGACAGTGTGTAAAACCACTGAAGTATTGCCTGAGGGATTCCATTTGTCCCAAATCACACTTTTTGTCTTACAAGAGCTCCCGCCCGCCCACCTCCACTTCTCATTACACCCCCACCTGAACCATAACCATAACCACCAAACATCCTGCTTGTTGACATGACATCACTGCATCAAGTTACACCACACGACAAGGGGAGGAGCTTGGGGCCAGCTTCACGTTCAAGCGGTATCCACTGTCGCGTCAGTGCCGCACAGGATCCACACAGACAGAGAGACAGACAGACAGACAGAACAGCATTAGCTGTAGCTTGAGATGAGCGGTCTTAAAAGCCACATTCACATGGACTTGTATGTTTCACTGACTTTCTCATTGCAACCTAAACATTACCGTGTGTTGCATTCTTCATCTTGAAGTTTAACCAGCTGTAGGATGGAATAGGCATTAATCAGGCTGTAGATAATAGGAATGATATGATCTACCAATTTTTGTATTGATTAATTCTGTGACAAACAAAAGCTGGAATTCATTTGAGTGAATATACAGTCCATATGAATGCAGCTTTAGGCATGCAAGGGGAACTAGGGATGAAGCATAATCTATCGCTTCAAGTGTTGTGGAGAAGGTTATTTGTTTCATTTTGTCACGGCCCCTGAGATCTGTTACAAAGAGAAACAAACTGGGGGGAATCTATTTATATTCAGGTCTTCCTTGTTTTCATACATCAAAATATGCTACGGTACTTCAGTGCTTTTCTTGTTTCATATGACTCTAATAAAAGGTATTCGACCAGGAAAAAACACCATGTAAATAGCTTTCTTTTTTTGAGGTGATAATGTTCCTGTGTTTGATTTATTTGTTGAATTTTGAACTGCCAAATGCTATTGTATCCAAAAACAGCAGGGAAACAGTCTTATTTTATTGAACAATGTTTTGAAGAAAAATTGAATTAAGGAGTCCCCTCAAATAGGCACAAATTCTGCATGGCCTCTCTATACGAACAAAGGATTACAGTATACATTGTGAGAGTATGTGGCAATTGCGTGAAGATTTCTGCAAATTATGTTTGGGTTTACCTTTAAGAACCTTACATGAAAAGCACAAGTTTGCTGGCAAAAAAACTGAAAAGAACCCTGACACAGAACCATATACCGTCATATTGTCATTAACATGTCTCCGAAATATATCACCACGTTTTGTGATTATGTTTTATACAGCAACATAGTTGTAACTTGTCATTTTACACCTTGTTTATACCCTTTTGTAAGTGTAGTTTTTGCTGTCATCACAGATTCATGTCCGCGCATTTAGAGATGCAATCATCAATGATCCACTGACATGAAAGGAAGTTTGGGGTTTTTAACGTTTCGATCACTACAGCCATTCTTTCCACATCTCCTCTGTCACACATGCATACAGATTGCTAGTGAACATATCATAATAGGGTCCACTAATGAAATCATACGGTGCTCACGGGGTGCCTTTTTTAGAGCATACTAGTTTGTTCTATATGATTCTGGAGTGAGGCATGTCCCTGATGCTTATATCTGTTCAAGTAAAGATAACACAAATGGTTTGAAGGCTTATTTTTTACAAGGCCCTTCTTCTTTGAACTCCACACCACTATGGCAAAGTTTGAGAGTGAATATTAGAATTATAGTAATAATAATGCAATGAACCAGAAAGCACAATAATAAAATATTAGAAGATGCAAAGAGGTTTTAAATCTTAAGAGGAAACTACTGGTGAGAGAGTAATGTGATGGTCCAGTCCTGTCTTGTGTTGCGGCCGTCCCCCTGGCCTGCATTGTATAGCATTTGCCTTAAGAAATTCCTCATGATCACGATTTTGTCTGTTGTGTTGTTGGTCATTTTTGATTGTCCAAAAGACGTTATGTGAATTATGGAAATATTGTCTATTTGTGATGTACCATTTCAGGAAATGTTTATTTTCTTTGCACGGAAAGTGAAATTAATGGTTAAATAGGGACCTATTGGTTTTTTTGGGGGGAGGGATAAGTGCTTGTTTTGACTGTTGCCAGTGTATGGGATTGTGATTTGGATGTACTACACACAAAGCCCTCGAGAACATTTCATTTTGTTAATTGTTGAACTGCACCTTTGGTTGGACACCTCGATAGTGTTATCCTTTACCATTGGCCCCTACACAAGGGCATACATAGGATGATGGCAACCATGATGACAAACAGTAAACTTACATTTAGTCATATGGAATACAGTATATACAGGCTCTTATTTTTAATAAATCATAGATGTTATGATTTTCCCACATGTGCATAGGCAATTCAGGGGCGGATTTCCCAAGCGTTTAAATTTGAACCATTTCCCCCAGAATATTATAAAATTATTGACAGAAAAGATATTTTATATTTATTAACTTCCTGTGTCTTTTTTTGTTTTACATTGTGTGTGCTATTACAATAATTCTGGAAAGAAAATGTTACAAAAGGTTTGTGACTTGGCCCCTCAGTGCCTCAATAATGCAATATAAATAACCAGGATAATATCAGCCAAAACACCCCCTTTTGTGGTCAGCATGGCATGCCCTACAACCAGACTGCAGCTGTGAACACCTCAACACAATCTATGCCTACATATGCAAATAGTTAGCTTGTATCAACCTGATTTCAACTGTTTGGTTACTGTATAGTTTCTCAATGATTTATTGAATTTGGTCGACGTATTGGTGACAAGCAATTCAATTAGGTATTCCCTTCAATTTACAAAGGCGAAGTACCGTACTCAATGTTATGGACGTAAATGTTTTTTATTTTGTGAATTATGGATCAAAAACAAAGGGGTGACATGGCATGGCCAACTCAAGTATTGTGTCGTGCATTTGTGATGTGAAAGAAAGTTTAATGTCATGTCGTGGAAAAAATGGGATCAACCAAAATACCCAAAGAATATCTCAATTTTAAAGCCTTTTATTTGCATATATGCTGCTAAATTAGGATATACAATTTTTTATCTTTCATTGTTTCAGTTAAGTTAGTAGTACATCCTTTTATTGAATCAGAGCAGGTATCTGATGGTTATTGACGGAGCTCCCAAGCTTTTTCTTTGATGAGGCTGGACTCTTCTGTCAAAACAGACAGGAAGTGACATACTGTTGTGTTCTGTGTTTCAGGGTTAACTGAGTTGTAAATGTATATTCCGCTTAAATTCCCATTAATCCATTTTAGCATTGCAAGGGAATAGTTTAGCAGCTTCTTCGACCCCCTCCAGTGCATTATGTTTGATTTGCAGCATATCTTGATTAGTTCTGAAGACATTTCATCTCATGCTAATAATATCATGTCACAAATATGGCCTTCAAGTATAGTAGTTGCATTTCATTGCCATGATTATTGAGATGACACCCCTGTCTTGTAACCTCTCTCCCTCTTACCTCATCCTCTCTTAACATTAAATCTGAAGGCTTTCTATTGAAGTACAGTATAGTCAGTTCCTCGTCTACGTCTTTGTTCAGATGCATTGTAGCAAATCAAACAAGAGTCAAAGGTACGTCTAACGTGCCTCAATAGAGTGTAAATCGTTTATTACACAAACTTGTAAGATTTGTCAATTGTATTTTTTCACAATGATTTTTAAAGGAGTATTTGTTTATTTTTTACTACAGTTTTGTTACCGATTCCTTTTTGTTGCCTCTTGCCTGTGACCCACTGATTTTCTTTACCTCTTTTACTGTACTTAAGTTCTTTTATGTAGCTATTTGTATGCAGTGTTTGGCAAATTCCATTGCAGAGTGTCAGACTTAAGTGGACATTTTTGGAGCATTCGATCAATTTGTATTTATTTATTTTACCATTTTATTAAATAAAATTACAAAGTCGAGCCCTGTGACTTTCTCTTTCTCACCTATTAAGTGGAATTCACCTCTTGTAAAATAATGAGTAGATATGGATGTGTGATGAATGATTAATGGTTAGTAGTCAGCAGCATGAGTATTAAGTAATCGACAACTTTTTAATCATTTATTTTATTTTATAAATATTCATAACACAATCAATACTTCAATCACTCAAGGAAAATCGATGCAAACAGTCCCAATATTAATTAGAAGGCTACGACGTGAACATTGTATAGTGTCTGATTAACACTCGTACAAACATGGTTATTGGTGTGAGAATCTTCTCTTACAAACACACAACAGGTCCCAGAAGGCTAACGAACATGATGATATTTCAATTTACACTGAATGTCTAATTTAATTTGAATAATTAGCCATAATTTAATAACAGATGGATAATGGCATTACATTATACACTGTTTGTTCTTTGGTAAATCTCAACTTTTTTTTACAGACAGTGAGAATGCCTCCACACTGTTCAGGTTTCATTCCTACGGAGCCCCCCTGGGGTCACATGGTAGAAAAAAAATATTTGTTAGGATTAGGGTTAGGGTTAAGGTTAGAATCCTTGCGATCGTTCTGGCTCGTAGGGCCTAACCCTAACCATAACCCTAACCATAACGAATTACAAAACCGAGGGAACGGATTCACACATCAAATATTTTTTTTCTACCATGTGACCCCAGGGGGCCTCCGTACATTCCCTACCATGAACATAGGCATTTATTAATAACAAACAATACAATCAGTTTATGTGCGAGTATTATAAAAAAAGAAACTACATCAAAATCTGATAACTTGATCAATTCTTAGTGGCACCGCAATTAGAGGGCCAGGAAACAAATCAATAAAAAAAATCACGAAGATGGAAAACAGCGAAAATGTTGACATCAATGTTCTCTTTTATTCTCAAAAATCCCATATTTAATAAACCAACTGTCTTCCATCTTAATCAAGTGCAGCGACTTAAGGCAAGAGCTAGTGCAGGAGAGAGGATCCCGGGAGAAGAGACCTCCAGTACAGTAAAGCTACAGGAAAGTAGAGATCTGTTGTGTCATACAAACGCTGTGTGAAACCCTTTGTGACCCCGTGTGTGAACCAAATGTGTGGCCATATAACACACAGACAAACACAAAAAAAAGCTGTCCATCATGACCACAGTCAAGAGCTGCTCCTCTTCAATCACTGTGTGCTCGTGTTAAAAAAAAAAAAATGTTATGAAAGTCTCTGACCAATTTGTCAGAGTGAGTCGTTTACTTTTACCTCAAGCTGATGTAGAGAGGAGGAACGGGCCTGACTGGAGTATAGATGTTACGGTACATGTGGGAAAACTAGGGTTAGGGTTAGGTGCTATGTCGACTTGGTACATGCTGGCATGTCTAACCCTAATCCTAACCTTAACCCTAGCACCCTAGCACCTAACCCTAACCCTAGTTTTCCCACATGTACCGTATTCCCACATGTACCGTAACATAGATACTACAGGTAAAAGGTTGTGGTTTTATAAGCAGTTAATCATCAGAGCAGGCCCGGGTGGTCACCACTGCATGGTCTTACTGCGGGTCAGCTTGCTCCTCAGAGCGTGTCGCATCTGCAGCATGCGGGAGCGTTTATCCATGGCCAGCAGGTGGCGCTGGTACTCCAGACGCACCTCTCGTACCAGCTGCTCGAACGCCGCCTCCACGGTCACAGAGCCCTCTGCCACTGACAGCTCATAGAAACCACACCTGGAGGAGGAAAGACAAACGCAGGTTTTAGGTGTCCAGTTCTCCATTGAATCCCCTCGCATTACTTCAATCCATCCATGGACATCACACATGGGATGCACTTTGGATTGGCAACAGATCAATTTAGGGAAGTTGTGACGTTAGAATTATAAGGTTCTATCTCCATTTTTGGTCAAAATTGAGTTTTTTTACATAATCTGATCCATTAGGTGTTTATTAATGCCTGTGTGGTGTTATTTTTAAAATGTTGAAATGTTTGAGTTAGTAATTCATAAAATACAAAGGTTCCATCTCACAGAACATAATGGAATGTAAAAACTTTGACGCTCAATATCTCTGAACTGCCCTAAACGGAGATAGAACCTTTCACAAAATGTAAGGAATAAGAGAAGTGAACCCAATGCAAAAGATTGCTGATGGAGAGCACAAGCAGACAGGTGTATTAATGGGACAGTGTCCCAAAGGACCTCAGATCGTTGGCCAGGGCCTGTCCCTCCTCTGTCCGCACCACCCTTCCATTCTCCATGTCACATTTGTTGGCGACTATGACAGTAGGTATGCCTGGGGAAAAAAGAGGATAAATCAGAGTTCAGAAACACAAAAAACATTCACAACAACACACACCCACACACACACGCACGATCTCATTTTAAGATGGTCTATCTTGCGAGGAATTTGTGACGCTGTGCACTCAGTCGTAAACGTGACAACTGAGAAAAGGCAACCGGCCCGTAATGCCGTGCAGAGTTACGATAAGCAGACACCCACTGAAGCTTAGGATCTGTTTTTATAAAGCTCGCATGGTGGATTCACTGTCCTGGAAGCAGCAGTGGTCTTACACCTTTTGTTACAGCGAAAAGCTTTCAAGTAGCCAAAAGTAACTTATCACAGCCTCGATCAAAACCAGTCCCCTCACTCTGGCCATGAATGAGTTAAGTGATTCACTCAGATACAGTAAATCAGACAAGGCTTAGACAACAGCTGAATACCGCTATCTAAAGACAGGAGGTTTATATAAAGCCTTTTTTGGGGTTGTGAGCAAGTTTATCTGGTGTAGGCCTACATCGGGGCCTTTGCATACATACATACATACATACACATGACTCTGGTGCACATGTGCTAAGATACTATCTACGTGTCCTCTCGTGTGGACTGGCGTCTACACAGGTCAGGTTAGGGGTCTCACCTAGGGTCTGCTTGACATGATCAATCAGCCTCTTCAAGCGCGAGACAGACTCGAAGCTGCTACGATCTGTGATGGAATACATGATAAGGAAACCATCACCCCATTTGATGGAGCTCTCCAGAGAAGAGGTTGCAGGACCCAGACATTCCTACAGAGAGAAAGAGGGAGGGAGAGAGAGAGAGATGGGGTGATATAAGTTGAGGTTTTACTTGATTCTGCTGAGCATAATTTAGTGGTTGACTGTTTCGGTGGTCTATTTAGCTCTACGGTGACGGTCATGGATGGGGTGCTTCATCCACTAGAATGGCCATGAATGTTCCTCTTCATTGTTGCCTCAGTGTTCTTTGGTTCTTCCTCAGCATAATTATATTTGATCAATGTCAATGTTGTTGATAGAAGGACCAAGACACTTTAAGACACCATGATTCAGAAAAGCAGACTTGGAATGTTATGGGGGGATCTGGTTGTTGTCTGAGCCCTGGTGGGTTGGAGTCATCTTCCTGTCTTTGTCTTATAAAGGCTGACGCAGGGGTGTGCAGAGAGAAATACATCTCATCATAACATATAGCTTATGTTATACGTCTGCACATTAGATACTGTACATAAACCACCTCACTGTGCTAGCTACCTAACTGTACATAGCTCAACTTTATAGCCCCATAACTGTATGTACCTCTAAACTATACTGATGTTTACAATACTACCTCTACACATACTGTACTACATAGTTACCCATCCCTACCATTCCTGTTCTATTTATGTTGTGCTCTTTTATCACTATTTGCACTTTTGGTTGGATGCTAAACTGCATTTCGTTGTATAGTACTTAGTATTCTGCAATGACAATAAAGTTGAATCGAATAAATCTAATCTAATCTCAGCAAACTGCAAAAAAAACAGATTGAATATTCTGAGGTGGAGGAGTGATATAGATGTCTTTATCATGTCATTGGATGTCAAGTACCTTGTTGGCTGTGTCCAATATCTCTAAATCGATGGCATCCTTGTCCACAGTTTTTCGGCACCTGTAAGTCACTTCTGTGTGAGAACATCACAGACAAAACTCTGTCAGCCTAGCCTAGTGACACCTTACATAAGGGACAGTAAAGTTAGATGGAGTGTCTCTTTACCCTTTTTATGGTCATACTCTCCTATGAAGCGCTTGGTGATGAATCTAACGCACAGGGCTAAAGTTAAAACAAAGCAGAGCATGTCTCCATGAGTGCTCGTGCCTTACACAATCACATTTGAAATATTTCCTCCTGCACAGACTTCCTCCACACCACCAATAACATATCACGTTTACTGGTGGCTATGATGCCTTTGGTGAAGAGTATAGTTTCACTACACAATTATTACTCCATTATAGATTAAAATATTATGCTCTAATATGACTAGTATGTATTG
This sequence comes from Nansenia antarctica, assembly GCF_963989245.1. Taxonomy (NCBI): domain Eukaryota; kingdom Metazoa; phylum Chordata; class Actinopteri; order Argentiniformes; family Microstomatidae; genus Nansenia; species Nansenia antarctica. The sequence goes on along the minus strand of NC_137689.1, from coordinate 4,024,813 downwards.
TCTCATCTTTGGGAATAAATGATCACTTCAGTCCTGACTTGAGATAACATCCCATTCAATTAAAGCCCAGCTGACTCTCCACTTACCTGTCTTTCCACAGTTGTCTCGTCCAAGGATCACCAATTTGGCCCTTGTCATTTTTCTGCTCGGTCCAGAATCAGTCATGGTCTCAACGATGGCGCTGGGGGAAAAGTTGACCAAGAACAGTTGAAGAATTTCTTTTAAAAATGTAAAAATCGGAATGTATGAATTTAAAGAAAAACATGAGGCTACAGTCATAACCTTTATGTCCAATGAAAGGTTCTTCTTCTAAATGCCAGTCTGTTCTAATGTACACGACCCCTGAAATGGGCTTCAGTCAAACACAACGGGGTGGTTTATTTGGTCAACACGACTTGTGACATGAAAACAAACATCAACTAAGTTAACAAATATTAATCAATCGTTCCCTCGACTTGTCTCCGCCCATTAATAGCCTATTGATTTGATAAACATAACAAAACAACATCGTTTCAAATGAATAAGCAACGTAGAGATGTAGAAAAACGTACTTACTCTTTACTTTAGCACATTTTCATTGAAGGAGAAAGAAACTGCAGACAGAAGACTGCATGTGGAATTTTGCAAATGAGTGATATATATTCTCTGCCTCCGTCTATTCTGCGCATCTGTCTGTCTGGTCTCCAAATTATTCACTAGAATGCCAAGAGACAAAACTGTTGTTTGTTCTCCTCCTCTACCCCCCCTTCGCTCAGGTTTTCAGATCACTGTCCATCCCATGCGTCGCAGTATCCCGTTCACAGTGAAATATAATGTATAATGTCTGGAGGCGCGCCCCCTCCCGTCTCATTAAACACATCTGATCTATTGCGCTTGACAGCCAGGCGTGTTTGCAGCGCGTCTATTTTTTTGCGCTTTTAAACACTCAACATTGTATGCCGAATGTATTTTTACGACCAAACCTTTTTAGGGTCTACGCCCGTAGAAGTAAGGACCCTATTGTTACTGTAAGGGTTTCTATTAAATAATCATAACATCAACACAGATCATCACATCATAACAATATCAAGAATCGCCGTCGGTCAATTTCCCGTGAGATGCTTCTTGTAGAGACTTGATAAAGTTGATAAAGATCTGCTGTTCCGTGAAGGACAATAGTAGTGGAGCTCCGCCCACTACCTTGGGTGTATGTTAAATGAGGATTTCTTTCAAATAAAAGTGCCCAAGTTCAACTTTATTTTATTTGATAAAAGTCTATTCAACTTTGAAAGACCAGGGGGGTATTCCATCAACATCGCTAAAAGAAAATTCAGGCTTATTTTTGATAAGTCTCTGGTGGGATTTATCAAAATAAGCTTGAATTGTCCTTTAGCGACGTTAATGGAATAGCCCTCATATCTCCCACGCCCTATGACCTAGACTAGAGTCACCAAATATATTGGTATATAGATCCACCCATCAGGCCCATCATGGTCATGGTATCAGTCAGGAGAAGGGTTCAAAAGAATGTCCAAGGCATTAGATATACCATGGAACACAGGGAAGACAGCCATCATCAAGTGGAGAAAATATGGCACAACAGTGACATTACCAAGAACTGAACATCCCTCCAAAATGTATGAAAAGACGAGAAGAAAACCGGTCAGGGAGGCTGCCAAGAGGCCTACAGCAACATTAAACTGGTCAGGAAGGCTGCCAAGAGGCCTACAGCAACATTAAACTGGTCAGGAAGGCTGCCAAGAGGCCTACAGCAACATTAAACTGGTCAGGGAGGCTGCCAAGAGGCATACAGCAACATTAAACTGGTCAGGGAGGCTGCCACGAGGCCTACAGCAACATTAAACTGGTCAGGGAGGCTGCCAAGAGGCCTACAGCAACATTAAACTGGTCAGGGAGGCTGCCAAGAGGCCTACAGCAACATTAAACTGGTCAGGGAGGCTGCCAACAGGCCTACAGCAACATTAAACTGGTCAGGGAGTCTGCCAAGAGGCCTACAGCAACATTAAACTGGTCAGGGAGGCTGTCAAGAGGCCTACAGCAACATTAAACTGGTCAGGGAGGCTGCCAAGAGGCCTACAGCAACATTAAAGGAGCTGCAGACATTCGTCTGGCAAGTACTGGCTGTGTATTACATCTCCCGTATTCTTCAATTCAATTCAATTCAACTTCATTCGCCATGTGCAGTGCACTAGGAACATGACTTGATATTCTCCATGCTGAACAAGCTACAGTACATACTACAACAAGACGACAACACAACAATACTCAAGACACACAATATACCAATACGAGTCAATAAATATACTGTACAACTTAGTGCAAAAACATGTAAATGTTCTTTATATGTCTGGGCTATGGGGTAGGGTCGCAAGACGGAAGCCTTTTCTTACGAAGAAAAACATCTAAGCCCGCAAAATTTTGCAAAAACATATGTGTTATGGTCTGATGAAACCACGGTTGACCTTTTGGCCATAATTCCAAAAGGTATGTTTGGCGCAAAAACAACACTGCACTTCACCAAAAGAACACCATACCCACAGTGAAGCATGGTGGTGGCGGCATCATATACCATACCCACAGTGAAGCATGGTAGTGGCAGCATCGTGCTTTAGGGCTGTTTAACTTCAGCTGGAACCGGGACCTTAGTCAAGGTGGAGGGGATTATGGACAGGACGACAAAGACCCAAAGCATACATCCAAATCAACAAAAGAATGGCTTCACCAGAAGATGAACGTTTTGGAATGGCCCAGCCAGAGCCCAGACCTGAATCCAATTGAACATCTGTGGAGTGATCTGAAGAGGGCTGTGCACAGGAGATGGCCTCGCAATCTGACAGATTTGGAGCGCTTTTGCGAAGAAGACTGGACAAATATTGCCACATCAATATGTGCCATGCTGATAGACTCATGCCCCAAAAGACTGAGTGCTGTAATAAAATCAAAAGGTGCTTCAACAAAGTATTAGTTTATGGTTGTGCATATTTATGCAACCAGGTTATTGTACGTTTTTTATTTCCCCCCCCTAAAAGAGTTCAGTTTGTTTTTCAATTGAACAGGTCATGTTATAGGTTACAAGGGTGGAAAAAGATCAGAAATTATTTATCTTGGTCTCGTTTTTTTTACATCACAAAGGGTTGTGTAGACGTTTTACATCCACTATATGCTGGTGTAAGATTATGTGCAGCAGAATTTGCTCATTTAAATCAGTAAATGTTTTTGATGTTTATTGCATCAAATTGCTCCCTAAAACTTGTAGTTTTCACTTGACAGTATAGCCAATCAGAATGAAGCCGTGTTAGTACGATAGAGAGGCACTAACTAAAAGCAGTGAGTGTTTAAATAAAAACATAGGCCTATACATATTATATTTTTAGAATATAAACATTCTTTGATATATTCATTTGAATCTTACTCAAAAAGGGAAACACCTTTCCGCAGTCCGTTTCAATGTTTAATGTACAGTGGAATATACACACAATTGTAGACAATTTGTTGCACACATTGTACATAACAACTATTCACAAACGCAATATTGGCATAGCAACCATACTCAAACGATGCCCATTCTCTCTTGATCTATATGTTAGTGTCTCTATCTCTCCACCGATCAAGTAGCCTAAAAGCAACTGTGAGTATAATTCATTGTCTCTTGATTATGAGCATACAGACTTAGCCAAAATGGCTGAGAATGAGCTCCTGGCGAACCTGAACCGCCTCTGAGTCCACCTCCTCTGTCTTCTCATCCACTTCCTCTGACTGGTCTGGCGCCTCTGTCCTCTCGAACGTCCAGGCGTCCAGGCCTGACTGCAGGGACACGTTGTGCAGGACGCAGCAGGCCAGGATGATGTGAGAGCACTTCTCAGGCGAGTACTGCAGATAGCCTTTGGACCCGTCCAGGCAACGAAATCGGGTCTGAATGGCCCTGAACGTGCGGTCCACTATCTCATGCGTGGCGGTGTGTGCGAGGTTGTAACGGAAGTCTGCGGGGGTTTCTGGGAACTGGACAGGTGTCATCAGCCATTTCTTCAAAGGATATCGGCAGTCTCCTGCAGAGGAAAAACATGGCTAGGTTAGAGGGGTGCTTGTTGATTAAGACATGACAAAATGCTGCAAATTATTGCAAATATGGACATGATAAAAGGGAGGGAAACAGTTCAAAAATCCACCAGAAAAAAGTATTTCCTTCTATCACAGTGGGTGACTGAGCTAGATTACTCTCTCTGCTACGACTGGTGGATTGATGATTCACTTGCTTAGTCAAAATGTATTGTAAGTCGCTTTGGAATAAGGCGTCTGCTAGCTAAATGCCAAAAATATAAATGTAAAAAAATGTTTATCTTACCTAATAACCAGCCCTCGTGGCTTTTTTGTTCTTCGAATGTCTTGCACACTGGGGACTGTTTAAATATGACGCTATCCTGCAAACTGCCAGGCCAGTTAGTCTCAGCACTGAGCAAAAGACCCCTGGCGTCACACACAAGTTGGCAGTTAATCGAGTGGAAGCCTTTCTTGTTTACGTAAGACGAGTCCTCTGCGTTGGGGGCCTTGATAGAGATGTGGGCACAGTCTACCACACCCATGACGTTAGGTAGTCCCGCCACCCTGAAGAACTCTTCCTTAGACTGCTGTTTCGTAGCCTCGTCTCTGGTGAGTCCTATGAACTCGTGGGCTTTCTCCACCAGCGCTTTTGTGACGTTGGTGACACAGCGACTCATGGAGGCCTGGCTAATGCCGATGGCGTCTCCCATGATGGTCTGGAAGGATCCTGAGGTGTAAAATCCCAAAGCGGCGAGGATCTGAACCTCTGGGCTGATCGCCCGAGACCTCTGAGTACGTCTCGACAAGGTGTCTTGCAGCAGTTCCACCAAGTAGTAGATGAATTCCCGTGGGAAACCGAATGTCGTTAAAAGAAACTCATCAGACACCGTCTCGATGTCGAATCTGTCAAGGGTTTTATGTCCACGTCCGTGGAGGAGGAGATCACAATCCAGGATGGCTATTGGTATAGCCATTTTTCTTTCTCATGCAGGCAGGATCTATTGAGGGGCAAAAACCACAATGTTGGAAATCAATTTATTATTAATAAAGATGGAGAATCGATAGTATGTATGTTTGCTAATAAGAAAGATGATCAATATCAAGCTTTGATTTGACGTTCTGTTTTTTATCTGCTTGTTTTGACTGGAAAAGATGCAGAGAAGACATTTTGTTTACTTCTGAAAGACAGGAGGACCACATCAATGTGTGTGTTTGTAGATCTAGTTAACAGGGTAGATTTACAACTGAGATCGAGATCCAGCTAGTCTAACCCTAACCCTAAACAAAGTAATGAAACTTCTATCTGCCATTCCGTGAGTTTAGAATGATACGGTTCTATCTCCGTTTAGAATGATAAGGTTCTATCTCCGTTTAGGGTAGTTCAGAGATATTGAGCGTCAACGTTTTTACATTCCATTATGTTCTGTGAGATGGAAAAATTCAACATTTGAAAAATAACACCACACAGGCATTAATAAACACCTAATGGATCAGATTATGTAAAAAAACTAAATTTTGACCAAAAATGGAGATAGAACCTTATAATTCTAACGTCACGAGAGAGAACAAGAAAGGCATGAGCATGATTGGAAGTTTAGTTACCAAAACAACAATGCATGTCTATGGTAGTTACGTTTGATATTAGCTAGCTTATGTTATGAAATACAGTTTTAGATCATTATAACGTACCAGTAATAAATGGTGTGAAAACAAAAACACGCCAAATGAATTGAGGAATATAAAATCAGACCTTAATCTAGTTAATCACAGAGCTTAATGCTTTTGTCCCACACTTCCCTTCTTCCTGATTACTGATATAGCTCACATTTACGAGACGTACTTTCGCCTTATTCGGAGTAAACACATTAACTAACTAATTAAAGATGAACATATGAAACCGCCTCATCCAAGTATTTGCATTAAATATGTATGTTTATACCGTGACAATTGCTTTATTATTATTATTATCAATGGTATTTAATTGTTCAACAACGCTGAAAGTGCCTCAACGGAATGTTGCGCTTTCCAAACACGTCACTGACTTGACCCAAAGGGTGCGTTCGTAAACACCCTGCGGAACTCTGATCAGCACTCATGGAACGCCTCTCGTCTAATCAAATCACCTCGTCCCTTTATGACGTGGAACCCAGTGTGCGCTCCGGCGCTCTCAGAGCAAGTCTACGAACGCAGTCACTGACTGACCCAAAGGGTGCGTTCGTAATCACCCTGCGGAACTCTGATCAGCACTCATGGAACGCCTCTTGTCCAATGAAATTACCTCGTCCCTTTATGACGTCGAACCCAGTGTGGGCTCCGGCGCCCTCAGAGCAAATTTACGAACGCAGCCCACTGACTTGACCCAAAGAAAAATAATAAACAACAAATGGGGCCAGCTTGGCGAGGCTATTGACCTAGCTAACTAGCTAACATCATCATGTTAATTGCGTGATTCTAACACGCTAATATAACAATATTATAACCAATTGTGTTTTGATATCGGGCATTGAGCTAAGCTATATCTGTTTGGTTTACGCCAAACTGCAACATTGAGGAAACACAATAGTTAAAGTCGGATTTGTGATGAGCTGTAAGTACGTAAGCTAACGTGTAGCTTGTTATGCTATCAGGTTAAACAAGCATGTTTATTAATATAAGCATTTTATGACCCAGGTGCTTTTGGATAAGCAAGATCATAACTAGTCATAACCATAATGTATGTTTTGTACGAACTGTCAACCTAGAAACGATGGCTCATTCGGATGTATCTGTCTACCTAGTTTAGGTTAAATGGCTGGCTAGCTTTTAACATTCATTAGACATTCATGTGTCTTGGCTGGCTTTATAGTTGTTTTTATTTTCTTCAGATTGTTGTCTTATAGCATTTTCGCTTTTTAATTGTCTAGTGTGTAATATTTGTGATAATGTTATATGTGTATATGTTTGTGAATATGTTTTCTGTTTTTGCACCTTCAGAAGAACCACTACAATGTCATTGTGTAGGCAACTGTACAAGGACAATAAAGTATATTCTATTCTATTCTAAGCATCCAGGTCTATTCTCAGATAATTACATAGCTACTAAAGTCTTGTCCTTGTCTTGCTCTGTTAAACAACAGGTCAACTTATTTGATGGTTGATCACATGAATGTTACATGTTTTATATTGCATATAGGGGCATGTCAACATGGACAGTGATCTGAGTCCCCAGGATAAAAAAGACTTGGACAAATTCATCAAGTTTTTTGCTTTGAAGGTATTTGAAGGCTTTGATTCCATCTATGCAATTGTGTTGTCTACTTCTGGATATACTTTTTTTGAAGTGAATTGAGCTGTTGTCAAGAACCAAATTCAAGTGCCACGTCCATGTTATTGTGTCGACAGACAGTGCAGGTGATAGTCCAAGCACGACTTGGGGAGAAAATATGCACACTCTCCTCATCTTCACCCACAGGATCAGATTGGGTAAGTCACATTTTGATGTTATGTATATTTTCTATGATTGGACACATTTTTTTATATTTTACCTACCTCTCTTTGGATATATCAACTAATGTATTAGCGTGCCATATAGTCGTGAAAGGATCCTACTACTCTGCAAGTCTCATTTAACTCTAACTAAGTTTTTTTCATCAGTTTAATTTGGCAATCAAAGATATCCCGGAGGTTACACATGAGGCAAAGAAAGCTCTGGCCGGCCAGCTTCCTGGCATTGGACGGTCGATGTGTGTTGAGATCTCCCTCAAAACATCAGAGGTAGGAGGTCACGTTACCATCCTCAGACTGTGCTCTGCAATCAGTGGGTTGGACTGGGTCTGGGTAGTTTGACATTCTGCTGTTGTTATATTTTGCAGGGAGACTCAATGGAACTAGAGACATGGTGTCTTGAAATGAATGAGAAGTAAGTCTTGTCTTCTTTTTAGTTTTTAGTTTCCGTTTATTTGTTATTGGGAGGGGGGGGGGGTCTAGATGTTTCTTTCTTACTTTACTTTAATGGACCATAGTGTTAGGCCTAAGTAATGTCTTGTTTCTCCAGGTGTGACAAGGATATCAAGGTGTCATATACGGTCTATAACCGCCTGTCCTTACTGCTCAAGTCGCTGCTGGCCATCACAAGGGTAACCCCGGCCTACAAGCTCTCGCGGAAGCAAGGCCACGACTATGTCGTACTGTACAGGTTTGTTTGATTTGTGTTTTACTTTGTGTTCAAACCCAGAGTTATCCCAGAGATTTATTGCCATCGCTATCTACCTCCATTTTATAGTCACGGTTTATTGCTCAGTTTAAAACACTGTGAATAACACGTACATGCTTTTGCAGGATATACTTTGGGGAAGTTCAACTCACAGGATTGGGAGAAGGTAACAGTGATTCTCATGTTATTGGTAATTTACGTCAGACTACAGTATGTTTATGCTGCATGATGGTGTATAATTCAGTCCAATACAATTTGTGGCATTGTAGTTTTGTTCACTGGGCACTTCTGAGGTGAGATATACTGTAGTGCTTTGCCTTGAAGCAGTAAAGATTGGCATCTGTTGTTGCTGGTTGTTGTTCTTCAGGGTTCCAGACAGTGCGTGTAGGAGTGGTGGGAACTCCCATGGGCACCATCACCTTATCGTGTGCTTACAGGACGAACCTGGCCTTCATGTCCACCAGGTACAGAGATAAACCCTACTAGTCAACACAGCTGCATTAGCATCAGCACCCATTCTACCCTGCTCTCTTCATGTGGTGCAGATGAAGATTTATTTTACCCTTCTAAGCTGGCTCTGTTTCAGAAATGATCTCTCCCATGTATACCTCTTATCCTCCACCACTTCCTCATACACTTTTCCTATTCTTCACTCTTCCTCCCACAGGCAGTTTGAGAGGACGGCTCCGATCATGGGCATAATTATTGACCACTTTGTCGAGCGCCCATTTGGCAACATGGGGCACATGCATCCATGTAACTACAGGTGGGTTAGCCCGAACGAAAAAAAAAAAAAAAGAGAGAAACATACTCACTGATGCTGACTTTAAGCTTTCTAATGCTGGCTGGTGCATACATTTCCTCAGTTTATATTGTTAGATTTAGGATCTGCAAATCTGAGGCATGATCATGGAGTGTAATACTCAGTCTTATCATGTTCATTTGCCCACTCCACACCACCAGAGCACCAGGAGAGGATGAAGGGTACGCTGGAGTGGAGGATTCTCAGGAAGTGTGCACCACCTCCTTCTCCACCTCTCCACCCTCACAGGTAAATCACTACTGGGAAAGGTTTGTCTCTGCAACATGTAGCTCCAAAACCAGTGTCGTTCTGTAAAATCTGTGAGCATGATGACTGATTTAGATACATGTACTTGTACACCCATATGTAAGGAATCTCTCTCTCCTGTCACAATTCACTTCCAAAATGGGTCAGGTGTTTTTCCTCAATCATTTGTTTAGGTACGGCTGGTCTCGGGCAGCGATGTTTAGTTGCTATGCATGCTTAGGCTTGTCGTCCCGTGTGCTTTGAAGCAATCATATCAAATTGTAGGTAAACCCACGTATACTCTAAAACAGAGGACCCATTTTGACGACCAAATTTTTTTGTGATCGACCAAATGTTTTATTTTGTGATCGACCAAGATCCTTATCGATCAATTATCGATCGTCGATGCCCACCCCTAATACCCATAGATGTCCTTCTTTCCATTTTTCTGTATAAGTGCTTTCATTTCTTGCCCCCTTTTCTCTCTCTCTCTCTCTGTCTCCCTCTCTCTCTCTCTTTCTTTCTGTGCTGTCTGTGTAGTGTGTGTTCACTGTAAGTCAGGCACACTTAAAGACACCTAAACCTGCAGTGATGGACTGTCTGAAGGTCCCCATCATGGGCCTGGCCTTCTCACATCAAGTGAGTGAGTTATTATGTCTGTGTGTGTGCGTGTGGGGCCGTATCTCACTCACTCACTCACACTGCCCGGGGGGGGGGGCTCCAGCACGGTTCGCTCTGTTCCGTCTTCTATTACCTGTTAACAAAGTAATAGAAGGGTACTGCTGGGCTCAGAAGCAGCAAGCCTACAAATAAAGTCGTCATTAAGGGGGGACTTTATTTAAACCGGGACAGCTTTGTTTGTTTCCTAACATGCCCCCTAGGAACCTGAGGCCTACACTTAACGTCGTTAACCTCACACGTCTCTTTGGTTTGCTGATAACGGTTCTTAAGTAGTTCTCACTGCCAGACATTACCACTTTTGTTGCCTAGGTAAGTAAGTTCAGTGTTTGCCTTTATTTTATCGTAAGCGTTTTTCAGTCTTTGCCGTTACCTGTTCAGTCACGGTCAAACATATTGGCATCCCTGCACTTCTGTCAGATAATGCACGTAATTGTTGCATTTACACATGCTTTGGTGTTCACATGTTTATTTGTTTTGTTTGCATTGGAACATGCAACACAAAAAAAGCAGAGAGAAAAAAAAAAAAAGCTGATATCATTCCACACAGAACTCTGGACAAAATTATTCAACTTAATTTTTGTTAAGTTGGGAAAAAATAACTGAAATCAATCGCTTCCTGTAACCATGAATGAGTTTCCTACACCTCTCTATTGGAATTTTGGACCAGTCTTCTTTTGCCAACTGCTCCAGGTCTCTCACATATGAAGGGTGCCTTCTCTCAACTGCTGTTTTGAGATCGCTCCACAGGAGGTCTATGGGATTTAGATCTGGACTCATTGCTGCCAACTTCAGAACTCTCCAGTGCTTTGTCTTAAACCAGTGTATGCTTCAATGGGTCATTGTCCTGCTGGAAGACGTATGACCTCTGACGGAGACCCAGTTTTCTGACACTGGGCCCTACATTGCGTCCCAAAATTCTGTGGTAGTCTTCAGATTTCATGATGCCATGCACACAGTCAAGGCATCCGGTGCCGCAAAGCAACCCCCAAAACCTCTGTGAACCTCCACCATGTTTGACTGTAGGTACCGTGTTCTTTTCTTCGAAGGCCTCATTTGGTTTCCTGTAAACACTACGATGATGTGCTTTACCAAAAAGCTCTATTTTGGTCTCATCCGTCCACAGGATGTTCTCCCAGAATGCTTTTGGCTTCCCTAGGTAAGTTTTGGCTAAAACTCCAGTCTGGATTTTTTTATGTCTCTGTGCCAGCTGTGGTGTCCTGCTGGGTCTCTTACCATAGCGTAAAACAACACAAAGGTTGACTCAGCTTTTCTCCCATTTTAACTGGTTGCAAGTGTGATTTCTATATTGCTGGCGGCACCAGTAACTTGCCACTGGTGAGTTTAAATACAAATTAAAGGACAAAATAACATTATTTCATAGAACTTTTTAAAAGGTGCCAATAATGACATCAGATTTGCCTTTTATTTGTGTTGTTCCAATGCAAACAAAATAAACGTGTGAATACCAAAGCATTTTTCTCCAATTTTCTGGGAGAAGTGGTGCATTATCTGACATAAGTGCAGGGGTATATATCTTTGTCCATGACTACTTTCCTGCTCTTGCTGCCCTGCCCCCTGTCATCCCATTTCTCCTCTATCTCTTGGATTGAATCATGTTTTAGCTCTCTGTCTCTCTCTCTCTCCCACTCTCTCTCTCTCTCCCTCCCTCCTCCCCCCTCCCTCCCCCCCGCTCCCTCTCTCTCTCTCTCCCCCTCTCTCTCTCTCCCCCCCCTCTCTCTCACTCCCTCTCTCAGCTGTACAGCTCCCGTTTCTCCTATCATCCTCCTCAGCTTGTTGGAGCAGCTGATCTGTGCCACCACCCCGCAGCCTTACACGCTGCCAACCCGCACCAGGTTAGTGACAACCCAGCTGTCTGGTTTAGCTGAGCCCTTCAACGCTGCCCTGCCAGTAGCTCTGCCATGGCATGTTAAAGAAGAAACATAGTTTTCTTGCAATTATATGAGGTGTTGATTATTTTCCTCAGTCGAGATTAAAAAGATGGCATTTATTGTTTTGATGATGTTTACTGGCGGATAGTTCTCTCTTTAAGTCCTAGATTTTAGGGATTGAGTTTAGGGATTCAAGAAAAATCCATAGTTGCCACGCCTTGACTAATGAACACAACAATAACACTGCTCTCCTCCTTCCTTCCTCTGGAGATGGTGATGCCTGGTAGAGATGGCGGCGTCCCCCAGGCGCCGGCGCAGCCGTGTCACGGCGCCCAGGCGGAGCACAGACGCCTGTCCTCCTGCCCTCCTGTGGATCACGTCCCCGCCACGCCCTCTAGCTGGTCAGTCTGAGTACTTCCGTCTGTCCACCATGGGGTTTAGAGCCTTCAGCCGCTCCGCCCCGCGCCTCTGTAACTCTCTCCCCCCCGACATCAGGAACATTGATTCAATCTCCACATTCAAAACTCACCTCAAAACTCACTTGTTTACGCAGGCGTATGCCCGTTGACTTACTGTTCCCGTGTTGCTCTGCTGCTAGCTATGTATATACCGGTACTGTATATTTCTCTGTATTTGAATTTTTTACCTGTTTTTTAAATTTCTTGTACGGCGACCTTGAGTGCCTTGAAAGGCGCCTTATAAAATAAATGTATTATTATTATTATTATTATTATTATTATTATTACTTCACACCAAAAACATTTCAGCTTTCTAGTGTGACTAAAACATGGAGTAAATAGGGTCTTTGGTTATGAAGTTGTTCTACTCTCATTAAGCGTTATGGATCAAGTCATATTCATAAGGAATGGGTCAATCATAAGGAAAGGGATCAATAGTTTTAGTGTCTCATGAAGGGAATCCACATGGATTGTCTCCCCATGACCCCATAAGGGATTATAATCACCTCAGATTGTGTTATGATGAGATTCCATTCTGTGTGTCTGTCACAGTGGTGAGGATGCAGAGACCTTGTCGAGGAGCATCGAGGTGAAGAGTGCATCTCCCTCTGAGGTACTGGAGACCACCTTCACCAGGAAAGTGGGTGCCTTCGTCAACAAGCCCGGCACACAGGTAGGCCTTCTGTACTAACCATGATGGATTATATTACCGGTCATGTCATGAATATTCATATTAATTGCTTTTGAAAATCAAACCCTACAAGTTAAGGCCAGATTAACAACGAGGTGTCTAGGTGTTGTAATACTGCATTTTTAAAAGGTGTGTGTGTGTGCTTGGCAGGTAACTACAGCCAGCCTAGATCTACCATTTGCAGCATTCGCTCCCAGAGCCTACGACCTGGAGGAGAACGACCCGATGGTAAAATGATCACAAAGACGGATTCTAGCGCAGGGTTATTATGACTATGACTGCAGACTTGATTCTCATGTCAGTGTAGATGTGAGCTCGCTGCAGATGGGGCGGCTGTGTCTCAGGAGGTAGAGCCGCCGTCTAATGATCACAAGGTTGGCAGATCAGCGGTTCGAGCCCCGACTGGCCACATGTCGAAGTGTCCTTGGGCAAGACACTGAACCCCAAAATTGCTCCCAGTGAGCGGGCCGGCGCCTTGCATGGTAGCTTGCCGCCATTGGTGTGTGAACGTGTGTGAATGGGTGAATTAGAGGCCGTTGTAAAGCGCTTTGGATAAAGGTGCTATATAAGTGCAGTCCATCCATTTATGTAGACTGCTGCTGTCTCCTCTCTCCCAGGTGCAGCCCCCAGAGTCCCCGGCCTCCTCCTCCCCCCTGCAGGGCAGTCTGCACTCCCAGGGCTCCGGAGAGAGCGGAGGCCAGCCGCAGGACGACTTTGTCATGGTGGACTTTGTAAGTAACCTCCCTGTCACTCCACAGACAAACAGACCTGCAGCCAGCTTTTAGTTGATGATATCTTTTGGCTCTGTGAACAGTGAGCGGTTTAGACCAATGGGACAACAGAGATGGGGGCGACTTATTTAGGTAACATAGACACGGCTGTTCTAGTGCCAACTGTCACTTAGATCCAACTGTCACTTTCAAATTAACCTCAAGATTCCTGTATATACCCTGATATTAGTGTTGCAGCAGACAACATGCGTTTTAGTTGAGGAGGGCTCCTCCTGGATTCCTATGCTGTGTTAGAATTTGCCATTTAGCAGACGCTTTTAATCCAAAAGCGAGTTACAATTACGAATTACAGGGACATTCCCCCTGGAGTAACTAAGGGCTAAGTGCCTTACTCAAGGGCACACTAGTAGTGGTGTGGTTTCAGGTGGGATTTGAACTCACAACCTTCCGATCACAAGTCCAACTCACTATCCACTCGACCACCACGACCCCTACTATCAGGTGCTGCTGTTGTTGCATGGTCGGATGTCTCTGCATGGCCTGTTGACATCTGACTTTCAAGAGCAATTGCAGAGGATGTTCTTAGCATTAAGCCCAATGCACACGGCGTGCGATTTTGTCGCACCGCCAAATTCGATTCCATTGTTTTGAATGCATCTCAATGAGACAATGCACACGGCGCGCGATGCGATATTGTCGCACGTCAACATTCGATTCTCCATTCACATTCATTCATTGGTGTGAATTGAGAATCAAATGTTGTTGTGCGACAAAATCGCACGCCGTGTGCATTGGCCTTTACACTTCATTACACCTACTGTAGCAGTGGTCATTTAGACTTCTGTTATTCTGTCTGACTCGTTTGCAGTGCTATAAAGAGGGTTTTTAATCACAATGACCAGAAGAAATTAAAGGGTCCACCAAAGCAAGAGGGAGAGATGTTAGTTTTTAGTTTTTTTAACATTTTGGATAACTTCTGATGCAGAGAAATTACAGTTGCGTAGGAGAATTGATTAGGAGAACAGCAAGAAGCTGTCAAAAATGAAATGAAATGAACAGTTGAGGCCCACAAGTTTTTAGTGAATATCACAGTACTTTATGTACTGAATAACAACAAGCAAGCACGTGACTCTTACCAGCAGCAATGTGAACGCAGAGCGTTCTATAACCTCAACTGCGCTGCCTCTTGTTTCTCCAGAAGCCTGCCTTCTCGAAGGATGACCTCCTGCCCATGGACTTAGGCACTTTCTACAGAGAGTTCCAGAACCCCCCTCAGCTCGCCAGCCTCACCATCGATGTCAGTTCTCAGTCCATGGCTGAGGACCTGGTGAGCTACATTTACATTTACATTTACATTTTTGGCATTTAGCAGACGCCTTATTCCAAAGCGACTTACAATCAATACATTTTAATACTAAGCAAGTGAATCATCAGTCTACCATTCGTAGCAGGAAGAGTAATCCAGCTCAGGCCAGGGGCCATTGAAAAACCTATCACCTTCTTCTAAACCTAGTTTTTTTTTTTTTTTTTTTTACACTGGAGAAACAGAGAAACAGTACAAGGGGGGCAATATAAGTTTTTAGGGACTCAGTAGAGGGGAAAGCGGGTGTCTTTAGGAGACGCAGTGCTGAGGGGCAGAAGACACCCCCAAGCTACACACACCTTCACACACGTTGTGGCCTGAGTCAGTAGTCAGTAGTCCTGTTGAGATGTGGCTGCCAAACACTGAGAATTGGGAGTTACTGCTGCATTTGAGTAATTCCCTCGTCTGTTAATTCAGTATAGCCTACGTTATGGCACATTTTACAGTCTAACAAATCAATATCTCAATAAGTCTTAACATGTCGTTTACTTTTTCTTACAGGACTCTCTTCCCGAAAAACTGGCTGTTTACGAGAAAAACATTGATGAGTTTGACGCATTTGTGGATACACTGCAGTAGGTATAGTAGATCCGATGTCTATTGACAGACGAATAATCCTATTAAATCCATCTGCAGGGTCCTGTTTTCTCCAAGCTTGTCTCCAGTCAGTCATTGTAGGCTGTGCCTGTTTTTTTTGTTTGTTTGTTTTTTTATCTGTCATGATTTGTGATCAGAATGTTACTCTCTGAACCTCACTGGTTGGTGTAAGCCCACCACCTTCTGTGCCAGAAGAGAAGTCTTTTAGATACAAAAACAACAACAACAAAGTGAAGCAGTTCTTTCTTCAGATAGGAAATCAGATGATGATTTCTTCAGATAGCTGCATAATTTAGCTCTAATGCAGATCAGACCATCTCCCGTAATGTAAATACTATATTCCTTCTCACCTTGCTGTTCTGTAATTAAAACAAGTGATTGAAGAAGAAAGACAGTTGATTAAGAGGTTGTATGAATAACGTCAGGAGGTAGGGTGGTATTACTGCTGTCCTGTGTGACACCTATGGAGACAAATGGCTATGTCTGTGAAGAGGAAGTCAAGACTGGTTAAGAATTTGAAGGAAAAAAAATACGGAAATCACATTTTCAGTCAATGCCCATGAAGACCTTTGTAAACATTGTTGAAAGTGTTGCATTGAAAGAGAAAGAAGTCCCTGTAGTTAAATGCTTTTCTTTCTAAATGGGGAGATGTACTCTCTTCTGCTTGTTCTTGCCCTAGATTACCAACATAGGGACACAATCACTGTGTATCACTACAAATTATGTAATTAGTCATAGTTCACTTCCTCTGAATTACCAGATGACATTATCATAAACAACACTTTATTTCTTTACTGTATGTAAAGGGGATTAACATTATTTGCACTTTTCAATGTCTCAATCATGGTTGTCCTTTTCCAATGCTTTGTTAATATAGCATGGTCATGTTGTGTAATAAAACTTGTTTTATTTCATATGGCCTTTTTCTTTTTTACGGTCACACATCAAAGCCAAAGGGATAGCCTTTCTTTTATGTCACGTTGATGGAAACAGGTACTCTTGTGGGCTCGATTTCAGCCGGTGCAAAATGGACGCAGGTCCAAACACAGGCGTGTGTTTGTGTTGGCAGTCGTACTATCTGAGATAACAGGTGAAGTGACCACAGAGCTCAGGCAGGCGGAGAAGTGGTAATAGAACCGTGGCCTTGACAATAGACCTCATATTTCAGACACATCCTTGCGCCAGCGTGAACACTGGTATTAACACTGCGTGACGTTAGAATTATAAGGTTCTATCTCAATTTTTGTCAAAATTTAGTTTTTTACATAATCTGATCCATTAGGTGTTTATTAATGCCTGTGTGGTGTTATTTTTTAAATGTTGACATTTTTTAGTTAGTAATTCATAAAATACAAAGGTTCCATCTCACAAAACATAATGGAATGTAAAAACTTTGACGCTCAATATCTCTGAACTGTTCTAAACGGAGATAGAACCTTATCATTCTAAACGGAGATAGAACCTTATCATTCTAAACGGAGATAGAACCTTCTCATTCTAAACGGAGATAGAACCTTATCATTCTAAACGGAGATAGAACCTTATAATTCTAAACGGAGATAGAACCTTATCATTCTAAACGGAGATAGAACCTTATCATTCTAAACGGAGATAGAACCTTATCATTCTAAACGGAGATAGAACCTTATCATTCTAAACGGAGATAGAACCTTCTCATTCTAAACGGAGATAGAACCTTATCATTCTAAACGGAGATAGAACCTTATAATTCTAAACGGAGATAGAACCTTATCATTCTAAACGGAGATAGAACCTTATCATTCTAAACGGAGATAGAACCTTATCATTCTAAACGGAGATAGAACCTTATCATTCTAAACGGAGATAGAACCTCATCATTCTAAACGGAGATAGAACCTTATCATTCTAAACGGAGATAGAACCTTATCATTCTAAACGGAGATAGAACCTTATCATTCTAAACGGAGATAGAACCTTATCATTCTAAACGGAGATATAACCTTATCATTCTAAACGGAGATAGAACCTTATCATTCTAAGCTCACGAGTGGTATTATGCCTTTTGCTCGTGATTGTTGTTGTGGTCTCAGTAGCTTTATGCACATAAGCTACAGCTAAGCCACCATATACAGTACTGTATACTTTTTCTTCATACACAGTTTTCTTCCTTATCAATTTACTGGCAAATGAGTAACTCCAAAATGGTTTAGGGTAATACAAAATATAGTATAGACATGGAACAGAAAATAAATCAAAACCAATGTTTTACCACACCCTTTTATTGTTTATAATACTTTATATTCACAACATATATAAAAAGTAAGATCTTGAAAATAATAATAGATTGAACAGAGGAAAATAACTCCTCTGTTCTGTAAAAAGATAAATCTAATTTTCACTGTAGCAACCCGGAAAATACCATTAACGACCATACAGATAAACAGATACAGCACAGAGCAACGGGAGACGAACGTTTGTACCTTTCACACAGATGACAACAAAGTGGAGCAGTTGGTCATTTTTTTGCCTGTTCATTTCAATAAGGCACACTGACACGAGGGGGAGGGGCACACAGGTTCTACCAAGCCACTAATCAGCACGTCAATACTAATATATTGACATGACCCTAGGAAGTTTCAATACACAGTAACCAATAGTTAGTTGAATAATAGGCAAAACACACTTTTCAAGTACAACATAATTCTTGCTTATTCAGTCTCAACTTTAGCACTATTGTTCAGGATATGTTCTTTACAAAGTCAATGTTATTCTGCATTACAGAGCTCAGGAGTAAGTAACCCCCATTTGGCCATTGCAATAATAATAATAATAATAATAATAATAATAATAATAATAATAATAAACTGGATGAAAAATGCTATCAAATAACAATAAATGATTGGATCCATCCAAACAAAATCATTGGCTGCAAATATCAACAACACAAATACATCATTGGATCAATAATACAAAATATTGGATGGAAATATCTTGAGTGTTCTCTCCAATGCAACCCGAATTATTTGGTTGAGTTGAACTTGGAACTAAACAACAAAAGTGACAAAATAAGGCTTAGGAACAACAGCAACACAACTCTAGGAAGTTGAGCTACACCAAAGAAACAGGAACAGAAATACAAGATGGCCCAATAGCCCCCCTGGCTCTGGAAGTGCACAGCATGTCAGTCAATCCATGAATAGGAGCTCTTAGCCCTGCTGGCTTTAAGGCTTCATAGATGACTAGTTATCTTAGCCATTGAATGAGGTCTTTCTATCTGGACAGTGATTTCAAACGACTAACTGAATTAGAACTGTTATTAGTACAGTTATGAATATGTATCATGAAATCACTGTCCTGTGCTGCAAAAATGTCACCAGATATAATAATATGAAATGTAAGAAGTTACATGAATAGATGTTTAGAACTAACCTGTACTATGGTCTAAATTCAGGAGCAGGTGGATTTAATACAGCAGAAAAAAAGAAGAAAAAAGATCACCGAAGGTTTTAAATGGGTAGATAATGTACTGTTAAGTTGAGTAAACATTTAAGAATGTAAGGCGATATGTTACAAACATATAAACAACCATAATACACATACTCTTGCGATTTTATTTAAGCGCTATAGGTCTCTGTAGCTTTAAACATAATCATCATTTTTAAAACGTTGTGCACCAAAATATAAATTCCTGGTAGAATTTAGACCTCTCTAAGTGTCAACTAGAATACACTGTTTCAACCAACTCCCACGCCCATTTTTTACATTTCTAAATTAATTCAGCCAGAATTCAGATATGATTTGGAATTCAGTTCACATCCATTGAACATCCAGCAAGCAATTTATGAATGAGTAGAAAACCTTTTTCGCTCCCCACAAACATTTACAAACATAAATGTTTGGTACCATTAAAAAATTAATCGGTGTGAAAAACTTTGATATGATTTAAATCAACAGCAGAGGTGGACTATGCGGTATGTTAAAGATTGTCCAAATTATTTGTAAGTACCAAATAGTGTACACACTCTCTATTGTTGACTTTTTTTAGTTTTTCCTGAGTGAGATCAGGAGGAGACATTAAAGCCTTCTTCATACCTGACATTTGGCCGTCCTCTACGGTTCGTCCCCCCCTGTCTTTTCTCTCTTTCTCTCTCTCTCTCTCTCTTTCTGCATCCTCAGTCACAGTCACAATACACTCATGCATTTGGCAACAAGACTAGTGGGAGCACTGGGAGAGATACATACAGTTACAGGTACACTGTACTAGACCGATACAGAGACGGGGTCAGAGACAGGGGGATGGGGGGATGGGGGGTTTGAACACCGAATGGGGCTATTGTTTTAAACAGCTGTAGGGAGGGAGGCGTCTTTTTTTACGGGGAGAACACCATGTAGTGTTGGTCCAGCAGGGTTCTGGTGAAGTTGTTGATGGGCCCGATGGCGCTGAGCGTCATGGCGGCGTCTTGTCCCCACAGCAGGTTGGGGCCGAACACCACGGCCAGGTTGGCATTGTTCATCTTGTTAATCTCGCTCTTCGCTGACACCTGCAAGGACACGACACGCACGCTCGTTTGTGGTGTTCATCAATAACCCAACAGATTACAGGCGAATTTACGATGAGTACAAGTCGGTGTTGGAGGTCATGACTGCTAAGCTGTAAGGTGATTGCATATTTTGTACAAAGGAATCGTAGAAACTAGGCATTCTACAACTACAGATTAGCGGTTATTACAATGACTGTTTGGCAAGCTTCCCGATATACACGTGAGGTACTGTAATATGCTAGCTTCCGTACCTGAACCAGGAAGTCGATGAGGTACTTCAGGGAGAGGTAGTTCTCCTCAGGAAGGGTTGCCAACATGTCCCGGATCGCTTGCACCTGGGAGCTGCTGTCAACATCTGAGGGCCACAAACAGTGTTGCAGTGAGCATAAACAACCCGTACACAGTAATAATGATGTCAGGGTATATACAGGAATCTTGAGGTTAATTTGAAAGTGACAGTTGGATCTAAGTGACAGTTAACACTAGAACAGCCGTGTCTATGTTACCTACTCAGGGTATATACAGGAATCTTGAGGTTAATTTCAATACCTTTCTAAGACTTTTTAAAGACCTTGTCAATATTTTTCCAGACCTCACCGCCACTTGGAGCTGTAACCGTTTACATCAGTGACACATTTAACTTAACAGTTTTAGTTTGCAATAGACTAGACCACTATCAACACAATTTCCGGTTCATCTTAGTTTTTTAATAAGACTAATAAATTCACGAACTTTTACAAAAAGTTTTTAGGACTCAAACGCTTTGGACAGAGTCTAATTCAGAAAAATACCTACAAAATTCAAGACCTCATAAAATCGTGAGAAGACTTTTTAAGACTTATTAAGGGTCTTGATTTTCCCAAAATTGATTTATCAACTTTTAATACTTTTCAAGACACCGCGGATACCCTGTTACAAGAGACCATGAAAGAAAAAACGTTTTGAGGGTAATGCAAAAAAAAAAGAAGAAGCAAAATCTGATTTCCCCCAAAATACAATTAAGCATATCTTCGACGTCAGTGACTGTGGCAGTTCTGTGACCAGCTGGCCGTGCTGTCTGCTGTGTGTCAAAGACTCACTGTGGAAGTTGACGATGTCGTTGTAGAGCTGGTATGTGAGGAGGGGCTCTGGGAGTTCTCTCAGGAACGTCTTCAGGATGACAGCTGCCAGGTGGACATCCTCCATCTGGGAGAAGCTTACCTCCTCGCCTGCACACACACACACACACACACACACACACACACACACACACACACACACACACACGCACGCACAGGCGCACACGCACGCACAGGCGCACACGCACACACACACACACACAGGCGTACACGTACACACACACACACACACACACACACACACACACACACAGGCGTACACGTACACACACACACACACACACACACAGGAATTAAGACAGAGACACAGACACACAATAATTTAACCATATTTTCTAATAACATCCACAATGCCAGTAGTAAAAAAACAAACAAACATGGGAACATTATCAACTGTTATATTTGGAAATTAAGAAACAACGGGTGCAAATCATTCACCTGAGTTGTATTTGTACTGGATTTCCTTGACAAGGGTCACATTGGCTGACCGTCGGAATATACCCTCGATTTCAAGACCTAAAGCAGGACAGAGAGAGGGCAGCTGTGCTCAGAGCCTTATGTGAAACAGGGTCAATGAAGAACAATGAAGGGGAACAACAATCCTTATTTTCACGAACACCTCATTGTTATTATGCAACAGTGCTGCTGCTGCTGCTGCTTACCCTGTTCTAGGAGGAAGGTGACTGTATCTCTCATCACCACCGGGACTGGCTCCTCGTCTGAACTCTTCTGCCTCAGTCTGGACCAATCAACAACAACATGACCTTTTAAGGAGACTATAGGCTACAGGAGGATAATGCCTTACAAGGTATGGGGTAATAGACCTAATAGATACACTAATAAATAAAACTAATAAATACAATTATTAATAATACAATCAACTGGACTGACAAAGAAACCTATAGGAATAGCCCTAATGATAATAATAATAATAATAACAAAATTAAACCCATTCATACATAAATCCCCATAAACCCTAGACTCCACCCAACAACATACATTGCCAAGGGAATTCCAAACTGTTGATGAGGCAGAGGTGGACTGCGAGGGGGCGACATCATGGAGGCCTGAACAGATGGCTTCAGTGACGCTTTGATTTTGTCGTCATAGCTGAGGAGAGAGAGGAGAGAGAGAGGGAGCACTGAGCAAACCAGCCTTTTAGTTGGGGGCCTTAGGGATATTTTCGTGCAAAAGCACCAAATGTGGCCCAGATGTAGCTCAGAGTATGCTCTAATGATTTAGCCAGGGCGCCCGAGCCAACGACCACCGGGGTCGCCATGGCAGCCAAATCAATATGGCCGCCCTCCGAAAAAGGTTTTGGCTATAACTTTTGAACCAAATGAACTAGAAATGCAAACCTGGTGTCTATTTTATGTTTTTTGACTATTAGAAACGCATTGGAATGCTTATATTTATGATTGGGTGTGTCTGGACCCCTAATTTGCATATTTCCAAGATGGCAACTACCCGAAAGTGAGTTTTATCATATAGTTGGGGGCCTTAGGGCTATATGAGGCTATGTTCGTGCAAATTTGTGCAAAAGCACCAAATGTGGCCCAGATGTAGCTCAGAGTATGCTCTAATGATTTAGCCAGGGCGCCCGAGCCAACGACCACCGGGGTGGTTTTATTTGGAGAATACAGTCAGTTATCACAATATAGTCTAGACACAACCATCATGGAAAAACCACTGCAACGTGTTTTCAAGTGTTTAGACAGACTTTGAAGTGAGAGAAATGTTCTTACTCTTGTACCCGGGTGGGTATCACTAGCTGCTCACACTTCACTATGTCCTCCAGCTCACTCAGGTAGTTGATGTAGTTAATCTTTCGTCCAAACTTGAAGCTGTGAAAGAAAGCATTCATCAGAGGATGGGGCAACATAGAAGACCATTAAGACCACTGCCCTTGCTTGCTTGCTTTGTGCCGGTGGTCCTGGCCTCCCCTGGGGGACCGCTGGGTACTGGTAAGCAAACTGGCTAGTAGTCGCTCTATTGGTAGAGGGCTGCAAGGGAATTTTTCCTGGCTACATAGTATACAGGTTTTTTACTTTTGCCTGCTCGCGGCTCTGTCAGTATTGATTGATTGATTGACTGATTGACTGAACATTTTCATTGTGTGAAGCGCATTGAGTTGCATCTTGAAAGAAATGCGCTATACAAATAAAATTTGATTAGATTTGATTTGATTAAGGGGATGTTGATCAATTTGACATGCCGTTTATTTTCCAGTTTATCCACGGAAGAGAGGTGTCAGCTCAGCTGTACGTGAGTTACGTCTCCTTTTAGCTCCATACTCCAATCGTTTGGATTTGAAATCAAACAATTTATAATGGGTCAAAGTATGGATTCCCAGCTTTTAATTTAATTTTGTGTAATTTAACTGATTTTTTTCAGATTGGGTTTACCATTAAATAAATACTGTACTTTCTAAACATACCCACCCTGTATTTCAGGGCTCCAAAAGTATTGAAAAAACAACAACATACGTCCAAATAAAGAATCTGAGTAACCAGAGACACCTGTCAAACCAATTTTCCAATATTTTTGGTGCCCTGAAATGGTGAAACCAAAAAAAGAAGACACTGAATTAAAGCTGAGAGCCTGTGTTTTGGTTGGAGTATAGCGCTAAAAGAAGACAAAATGCTTCCTCTAAATGCTTTTGCAATACTTATGGACAAAGGCATTGTATATGGGTGAGCATTATGCAGGTCCATCCAACATTATATTGACAGTAATAAAGGTTGTGACCCCTGTGGTGTAGGAATGTTAACCTGATAAGAGGCTTGAAGAGGATGAGGAGAGTCTTGATGAACATGGTGGGGTGGACGATGTACAGAGCCTTGATGTTCTTCTTATACCTGAAAGGCAACAGAGCAGAACGTGAGGAAAGTAACACCAGCAACAGCAGCAGTGAATTAGGTTCATTTGTCATTGGATTAGTCAAGGTATGCTGAAAAAAAGAGCACATGGTCTACTCTATGGTGTTTAACAGGGGCGGCTGTGGCGCAGGAGGTAGAGTCGCCGGTTGTCAGATCAGCAGTTCGAGCCCCGGCTGGCCACATGTCGAAGTGTCCTTGGGCAAGACACTGAACCCCAAAATTGCTCCCAGTGAGCGGGCCAGCGCCTTGCATGGCAGCTTGCCGCCATTGGTGTGTGAATGTGTGTGTGAATGGGTGAATGAGAGGCCATTGTAAAGCGCTTTGGAGCAGCAAAAAAAAGGTGCTATATACTAAGTGCAGTCCATTTACCATTTACCATTAGTTTAAAGGAAAAATCGACTTCCTCTACGCTTATTTTTCGGTTTTACCATTTCAGAACTTTGCTGAGATGGAATCTTCTCATTCGCATGAGAAAGTAAAGTATACTATCAAAGGCTATATCTAGACAGAGCCACCGATGTAGTGGGGTGTTAACGCAAGTAGACACAGTTTACCCTCACTTTGTCATAGTTTTTTTACCCAAAGGCCCCAAAAAGACAACTTTATTCATTCCCTCAAAAAATCACTAACAAGTAGACTGATCTGTCCTGGTTGTAAGGTGGTTGTAAGGTGGTTGTAAGGTGGGTCAAACTCACTTGCGGTCAAACTCTCTGTAGGCGTCTCTGAGCCAGCTGAGGGACGGCTTGTTCTCGCCGGTGAGGCCGTGGTGGAAGTAGATGAGGGTGTAGTCGCTCTCCACATACTGGTCCAGGGTGTGCTTCAGATACCTGGTAGCATACGGAAGAGGAGTACATCAGATCTCAGATCAGGGTATATACAGGAATCTTGAGGTTAATTTGAAAGTGACAGTTGGATCTAAGTGACAGTTGACACTAGAACAGCCGTGTCTATGTTACTGACAGATCTAAGTGATGAAGAGGGACATAAAACATAAAATCATAACATAAAACACATGAGTGACTAAAAGTGACTAGTACTATACTGTGAGGGCTATAGCAGCAGTGAGGGACACTTAGCAGCACTAGAGGATGTATTAGCCACCAACATCAGCAGCTTGTGGTGGTCCAGCTCGTGGTGAGGGGGCATCCGGCAGGCGTTGAAGACGATCACCTTCCTGCCAAAGTTATCATCACCTGAGAGAGAGAGAGAGAGAGAGAGAGAGAGAGAGAGAGAGAGAGAGAGAGAGAGAGAGAGGGAGGGAGAGAGAGGGAGAGGGAGGGAGAGAGGGAGAGAGAGAGGGAGAGAGAGAGGGAGAGAGAGAGAGAGAGGGAGGGAGAGAGAGAGAGGGAGAGAGAGAGAGAGAGGGAGAGAGAGAGAGAGGGAGGGAGAAAGGGAGAGAGAGAGAGGGAGGGAGAAAGGGAGAGAGAGAGACAGAGAGGGAAGGGGAAGGAGAGAGAGAGAGAGAGAGAGAGAGGAGAGAGAGAGAGGAAGAGAGAGGGAGAGAGGAAGAGAGAGAGAGGGAGAGGGAGAGAGAGAGAGAGAGGGAGAGGGAGAGAGAGAGGGAGAGAGAGAGAGAGAGAGGGAAGGAGAGAGAGAGGGGGGGAGAGAGAGGGAGAGAGGGAGAAAGGGAGGGAGGGAGAGAGAGGGAGAGAGAGGGAGAGAGAGGGAGAGACAGAGAGACAGAGAGCGAGAGAGAGAGAGAGAGAGAGGGGGAGGGAGGGAGGGAGGGAGGGGGGGAGGGAGAGAGAGAGATGTTTTTGGCAAACGAACATTCAGAAAGAATTGTATATATGATCGCATATTCAAATCAAGCGGTCTCTTGGAGGTAACTGTTTACTGAATAAAGTAGTTTCTGACTGGAGCAGTAGCCTTTTTTTCGTGTGTCCCATCATGGCACAAATGGCCAACATGTTTTTTTGCATTATTTGCAACTGCTCGTGTTATTTTGACAACTTGTCCTGCCAATTAGACAGACGCAACATAATCATCCCACTCTTGATCAGCAGAGAGAGAGAGAGAGAGAGAGAGAGACAGAGAGACAAAGAGAGAGAGAGAGAAAGAGAGAGAGAGAGAGAGAGAGAGACAGAGAGAGAGAGAGAGAGAGAGAGAGAGAGAGAGACAGCAGATCAAGTAAAGACGGGTGGGGAACATGGTGCTTGAGGAATGGAAGCAGAACGTCTGCACTACACAGTCGTCGGTTACAAAGTTGTGCATGCAAGCGAGCGCCTATATCCCCTTGACGATGCGTTTGGAAATAGTTTTGTATGCCTTTGGAAGCTGCGCCCAGTACCGATACATGCACATTAGAAACTTGGGTTATTTTGATTGGGCAAGTAAGCCGAATGAGCGTTTACATGCCTAATATTAGCTAATATTCTCCTATCAAACATTATCAAAGGTATAACCGAGCCCTAGGAAGACATTTAATTCAGAAGTGTTTACAAGAGAGTATTTTTCTTTTGCATTTACAGTTACGGTCATAACCCTGCTACTGGGCAACACAATAAACAGTGTAAGACAGATTGTTGTGTTGCTTGTCAGGAGCATCAAATCAAATCAAATCAAATGTTATTTGTATAGAGCATTTCTTACATGATGCAACTCAATGCGCTTCACATACTGACAGAGCCGCAAGCAGGCAAAAGTAAAAACCTGTGTAGCCAGGAAAATTCCCTTGCAGCCCTCTACACATAGAGTGACTACTAACCAGTTTGCCTACCAGCACCCAGCGGTGGACCCCCACACCCCCCCCCTCGGGGAGCCCCCCGCCGCGCCACACACCCAGCCCGCCCCACCACCAGCACATCCGGCCCAGCCAAGCGAGCACAGACCATAAAGGCCCCGCACAAGGACGGCCAAGCAGGTGCCCTGGCGGCGGAACAGACCAGGCACACGGGGCAGCCGGGGGCCCCCAAGGGGAGGCCCAAGGACCACCGGCGCAAAGCAAGCAAGCAAGGGCGAAAAACCTGTACACCATGTATCCAGGAACAGAGGTCTTACCTGCCACCTCTACGATCTGATGCCTGGCAATGTCATAGTAGGGGTGGTCCCAGCTCAGGTGTGACGCCTCCCCCAACCTCCTGGTGATGTCTGTCTCTGTGGGAACAAGGATGACAACACATTCAGGCATGTTTTATGTATATGTTATGGTACATGTGAGAATACGGCACATGTGGGAAAACAAGGGTTAGGGTTAGGTGTTACGTCGACTTGGTACATGCTGGCATGTCTAACCCTAACCCTAACCTTAACCCTAACCCTAACCCTAACCTTAACCCTAGCACCCTAGCACCTAACCCTAACCCTAACCCTAGTTTTCCCACATGTACCGTATTCCCACATGTACCGTAACATATACACTCATACTAGGAGATAGATGGGAGTAGCCTAGCATTCATGATCATATTCTTCACGATATCTCATGTCATTACAGCCAGGGAAACAGTATCTGACATTATGCAACAGAAACACAAAACCATTGTGTATTATAAAAGCTGATTAAAGCCAAACAACCACATGAGATAACAGCAACATTATCAAGGAAAATTGACAAGTTAAAACTTAAAATGATAAATGATCTTGATTAATAATGAAAGGCTTTGTGTTCAATCTCCTCTGGGGCATACTGCCTATTGGCAGAGAGAGAGAGAGAGAGAGAGAGAGAGAGAGAGAGAGAGAGAGAGAGAGAGAGAGAGAGAGAGAGAGAGAGAGAGACAGAGAGAGAGAGAGAGAGGGGGGAGAGAGAGAGAGGGAAGGAGAGAGGGAGAGAGGGAAGGAGAGAGAGAGAGAGAGAGAGAGAGGTAGAGAGAGAGAGAGGGAGAGAGAGAGAGAGAGAGGGAGAGAGAGAGAGAGACAGAGAGAGAGAGGGGGGAGAGAGAGAGAGAGGGAAGGAGAGAGGGAGAGAGGGAAGGAGAGAGAGAGAGAGAGAGAGAGAGAGAGAGAGAGAGAGAGAGAGAGAGACACATCAAGTGCTATGGATGGACGGGACAGACATTGTATTCTACTCGCTGCTCCACACTACAGAGAGAAAGACATCTGCAGTGTGTGGTGCTCTGTCAGCCCTTATCTGCAGGCAGGGACGGGCTGAGTAAAGTAATTTGTCCTTAACACAGAATTAGTCACCAACACAGAAGTAGCCTGATCCCCCTGAGGCAGGGTAGAGGCATAAGAGTCGGCTTCATTTGGTCTCGGGTTTGGTCTGCTCCCTCTTCTCTAAAGCTCTCTTCTTGTCTGTTCCCTGCTATTATCATTCTCAGCACAAAATTCTAAAAAAGCGAGCTACTGTGTAAAACACATCACGAATT
The DNA here is from genome assembly GCF_963989245.1 of Nansenia antarctica. Classification (NCBI taxonomy): domain Eukaryota; kingdom Metazoa; phylum Chordata; class Actinopteri; order Argentiniformes; family Microstomatidae; genus Nansenia; species Nansenia antarctica. The sequence goes on along the minus strand of NC_137689.1, from coordinate 3,996,301 downwards.
ATGTCAACAGCACCCTCAACCCGCCCGCCCGCCCGCCCACCCATCCCCCTCTGACTCCAATCAGCCAGGGGCTTGATCTGCTATGAAACAGAAATCAACCAGAAGCTTCTTCTCTGTGGCTGTGGCGGCTAACACTGACTTATAATAAATATAGAAGGCATAGCTAATTTATGCACATTGAATCAGAGGGGCCTTCAGAGCAAGCGAGTTGTAATAATATGACACACAGAGAGAGTACCCTCATAAAAGCTGACTGCGTCAGGCTGTGAAGAGAGAGAGATAATTTTCCCTCAGAGGTCTTCCCCAAGAACTCTAGATTATTCAATTGATCCTATTCTAACATACATTGGAGGATTTTTTTGGGTGTTTAATCTACAACAGACTAACTGTAACAGAGGACATATATGTGGTGTTACGTATATCATACTACAATGATTGACATTTAGCCTGCTGCATCTGACAACAGAGAGAGAGAGAGGGAGAGACAGAGAGAGAGAGAGACAGAGAGAGAGAGAGAGAGAGAGAGAGAGAGAAGGGGAGAGAGAGAGACAGAGAGAGAGAGAGAGAGACAGAGAGAGAGACAGAGAGAGAGAGAGAGAGAGAGAGAGACAGAGAGAGAGAGAGAGAGAGAGAGAGAGAGAGAGAGAGAGAGAGAGAGAGAGAGAGAGAGAGAACAGAGAGAGACAGAGAGAGAGAGAGAGAGAGAGAGTTCTGGTTCTGGTTCTTACCAGACTTGCTTATTGAGGACTCATCTGTGGGCCACTGCTTGTCCTCCAGCGGAGACAGCTTGAGCCCGTCCAGAGCGTTGCTGGGGGGGTCGTCTCCCCCAAGGTCGTCCTGGAGGTCAACCAGAAGGTCTGAGGACATGGTGCTGTAGCCGTGGGGGACTCCACACGGAAATGAGTCTGGTCAGGTGATCAGCCAGGCTCCTGAGGGAGGGAGAGAGAGGGAGGGAGGGAGAGAGACAGAGAGAGAGGTGATCAGCCAGGCTCCTGTCACACAGAGAAGGGCTTCAATCAACATTCAGAACATTCCCACTGTGCTGAAGGCATTAGAAGGAGCAGCCAATCATTATCCATCAACAGTTTCACTGCAAAACCTTTTTTCAGCATCTGCTAAATCTTGTAAAAGCAGCTACCAGTAAAGTGTCTGGCTCTGGATAGATAGTAGGCATATGTTGTTGAACCTGTAGTGGAAAATATTTTACTCTAATACTTTCAACTATAAACACGTAATTCATTAATAATAAATACTCAAAGAAACCGGAGCTGATGATTGATTACGAGAGAGACCCTTTATTGAGAACAATGCCGGGCCGAGTTAGTTTGCTAAGCAAGACCTTTATACCTTCCCATAGTCACCCCTCCTCAAATGGTCATTTACCTACAGTGGCCCCCACTCCAAGCTACATTTCATGGGCCTGTTCTTATAAAACCCTTTGATCAGTGATCAACTCTTTTCCCATACATTCCAAGGCCTTGTAATGTTTACTCTGATTACCTCTGATTACCTGATTTACTCTGATTTAATCTTAATCTGCCTGTCCCCCTGCATACCAAATTGTACCTTCAGTTACCATTCTATCTCTTTCCACACACACACACACACACACACACACACACACACACACACACACACATACACACACACATACACATTTTAACACAATTCTAAGAAGAATCCACCATAAACCAAGCGATGATCAGTGCACCTGTCTCTCCATCTATTGCAGTTGTCAAAAATGTTACATACGTACTTGGGGATATAGATTTTTCCTTCAACTCAGACAACAGTTAGGCTAAACATAAATGGTAACACACTTCACAAAATTACTTCTGATTTGGATAGATGGGTCCTCATTGCCTAATTCTGTCCGGCAGTCTGTCTCTTCCACATTTTTAACACTATTATTGGGCCTTCACGCTTAGACCGTTATTAACCTGGCTCCAGCCTGAGGCCTCGGTGTCGTGGCGGGCCCTAGAGGAGAGTCTGCTGGGTCCTTACTCCCTCCAGGAGCTTCTGGATTTCAATATGTCCATCATTCAATGTCGCCCTAAGTTCGGCCCCATTGTATCCCAATTGCTCTCAGTATGGAGGGCGCAGGGCGGTAGAGAAACTGTGTGGCTCCCCCTTAGCATGGAACCCATGCTCCACATTAATTAATAATGCCAGACTGTTGATTGGTGGCCTTCCCATTCAGTTTATGGACATTTAAGGAGATGTGTATGGAGGTGTACCTACTTTCCAGGGTCTATGTACAGAATTAGATTTTCCACGTTCTTCCTTTTTCTTTTATTTACAATTGCGGTCGGCTGAAGGCTAGTGGCGTTCCATTGCTAAGAGTCCTCTTGCACCACACCCATTGCACATAATTCTTCACAGCACTAGTGGGCTAGTTTCCAAACTGTCACTTTTGTTTTTTGTTTTCTTTGCTGTTTTGTGTTGTATCTGTGGTTATTGTTTGTGATACAAAAACAAAATTTATGAAGTACAGAGCAAAGGCAGACCTAGTCTTTTGTCAACATATTATGTCAACATATTAGCCTATGTTGACAATAATAAGCTTTTGCTTTGTCCTTGTCCTTTTTTACCCCCTAATCTTATCTCTGCTTTGTGGTGGGATCTCACTGCTGTGAAACTACTGACCCTGTGCAAAATCCATGCAATCATCAAGCTACTGATGAGTCATCCCAAACTGTGAAGTGGTAGCCTACTCCAATGGACAATACAGCAAGCATGAAAAACAGAGCACACAACCATTCTCTGGTCCCAGGCTACATGCACTAAGGACTAGCCTAAACACTGCAACAATAATGCAGAGAGCATTGTCTCAAGTGTAGGACGGTTGGTGGCATAAACTACGATACAACTGCAAGGTCATTCCATGTGAAAAATGAAAATACCCATAAAATATCCTTTAAAACACATAGCCTACCCAAGCGTAAACACACACACACACACACACACACACACACGCGCGCGCGCGCACGCACACACACACACACACACACACACACACACACACACACACACACACACACACACACACACACACACACACACACACACACACACACACACCCTCTCTCTCTCTCTCAGCAGCCCTCTCTCTGTGCTAAACCCATTCTTCTCTTAATTTTGCTGCAAGGCTCAAATACATTTCTCTCCTCCGTCACTGAGATGTTGATCTGTTCTGACATTTGGTTTCTGTAAATATCACAACTGGAGAAACACATTACTGCATGGCGCAGTCCCACGTGACGAACACTGGACTGGGCTCAGGCACAGTCACTCTCATTTGAACACAAATCGCTTAATTAGGCCTGGATAGATACTAGTCAGCGTTTCATCTAGCCTGGGGACATGTGCTGTGTGCAGGGTGGTCAACCCTACCTATGTATGGAGACTCTACAGCCCGAATTCAGCAAATCAACCAGAAGCTTCTTCTCTGTGGCTGTGGCTAACACTGACTTATAATACATATAGAAGGCATAGCTAATTTATGCACACTGAATCAGAGGGGCCTTCAGAGCAAGCGAGTTGTAATAATATGACACACAGAGAGAGTACCCTCATAAAAGCTGACTGCGTGAGGCTGTGAAGAGAGAGAGATCCTTTTCCCTCAGAGGTCTTCCCCAAGAACTCTAGATTATTCAATTGATCCTATTCTAATGTACATTGGAGGATTATTTTTGTGATTAGTTTCATCTACAACAGACTGTAACAAATCAACATGTGCTGTGCAGGGTGGTCAACCCTACCAATCCTATGTATGGAGACTCTTACAGCCCTGATTCACACAATCATGTGCAGAAGAAAGAAGCTTGGAGGAGAGATTCCTTATGTGAAACCATTATTACTCAGTTTGACACACATGAATAACTGTAAGTTTTTTTCCCCAAGGATTGTCAGAATTAAATAGGTCTTATTATTATTTGGATGTCTCGTTAAGCAGGAAACGTTGTTTAATTAAAATGCAGCATGTACTCAACAGTCATGAGATTAGAAGCTGATACATTACATGTTAGATGTGATATCAAGCTTATTAAGGTTAATAACTCGGAGATACATTACATGATTAGTTGGCCAGCTAACGTTAACTAGCTTCATCTAACGTGATTGTGTGATTGAAGCAACACACGTTACTACTTACTCACTACATTGAACATGACCTGTAGGCTTTACATGACATGCACATGACCTCTGACCTGTAGGCGCTTCTAATCTAACACCAACATGCTTTAAATTAAATCCGCTTGTTAGCAAACTAGCCAGGGAGGTATTCCATCAACGTCGCTAAAAGGAAAATCCTGGCTTATTTTTGATAACTTCTCGCGAGACTTATCAGAATATGCCTGGATATCTTTAGGAACTCTCGCGAGACTTGTCAGACTAAAACCTGGATTTTCTTTTAGCGATGTTGATGGAATACCCCCCCAGATCTGCTACAACAATCTTGTTAATCAAATGTATCTTAACACATTTGGGACCTAAACTAAGCACACTAAAAGAACATCATTGCATTTAAAACACAGATAACATGGAATAGGGTTGACGTATTTACCGTATGATCTGTGGAACCGATCCAAATGAAGGATTAGACGGGTTAGTTCTGTTGTTGACAGCTGCAGTGGTGCTGCTGGTCTGAAATCACAAACATCCGGGTTCGGTCAACGGATGATGGCTGCGTTCGTCAAGTTGCTACTGACAGTGCCGGAGCGCACACTGGGTTCGACGTCATAAAGAGACCGAGTGATTTGATTGGACAAGAGGCGTTCCCATCAGTGCTGATCAGAGTTCCAGAGCGAGTTGACGAACGCACGCGAAGTCTTGAGGAGGTCTTGAGGCTCTCCTTGGCTACCACTGGGTATTTACTCCAGGCCACATTTGAGGAGATCTAAGCCATATATGGTTATACATGTTACCGACATGTGTACTGTATAAATGACAATAAAGACCATTCATTCATTCATTCATTTCATCCCTAGTTTCAATAGTTTACAAGTAGAATTAATGTTCTCTTATCTACTGATTAATATGATATATAACATGAATCCTCGTATGTTTCTAATATTTCCCATAAAAACAGAATAAAAAATGATATAAACCTGAAAATATATGTTAAAAGTGTTTAATGTTTGAAACCCTAAAAGTAACATTTTTCTTTACAGCAATTGTTAGGGATTACAGTAAAAAATGATTTTTTAAAATCAGATAGAGAGGGATTACATGTTATCCTTTACTCCCTAACCCTGTTTACCATATCTTTGGCTCAATCATCAAGATGCAGTGAATGAATGTGCAGCAGAATTGACTTTTTCACTAATAACAACAAGCATTGATCATGATCAGGAACACAAGTTTATTTCCAGTTTGACATCATTTCAACTTTGCATGTAGGAATGACAAGCACATGAGAAATGAAGGGATCGACAGGTAATGTCTGTTCAGGGCTCTCCATCAATCAGTCATCATCGCCGCCTGCTTTGTCAATAACCTTCCTCATCCACCTCCTCATGCGGAAAAGATGGGTGTAGAATCCATATTTCCCATCGCGGTCGCAACCCTCTCCCCAGGACACAATACCAATCTGGTACCAACGGTTGTCGTCTGGACTCTGTGGACGGGCATGTCATTTCATTAGTGTAATAATCATAATAATAATAATAATAATAATAATAATAATAATACATTAGACTTATATAGCGCTTTTCTAGACACTCAAAGACGCTTTACAAACTGAAAAGATCGAGTAGTAATAATAAAAAGAAACACAAAATAAATAAAAGAAAGTGTAGAGGTGGTCTAATTCATTTTTAGATGAATCAAGTGTCTTTGTAGGACAATCTACTCTGGATACCGCAGTATAGGCTACTCTTTCTTGCATTGCTCAGCAATCTCAACTTCCGTTTTTCAACTCAGCAGCCTTCCCCCCCCCCCCCCCCCAAAAAGACATGATTTTGTTTCCTAAAACTTGTCTCATGTTTCTCTAGTTGTTAGCCAGAATACATGGAGCTAAAGAAAGGACAATTCAAACACGGACCTCTGCAATACAAAAGATAAAAGAGTTGATGGAGTGACTGTGTTTGTAGGATGTGTTGTATGTGAATGTAACCTGTAATTATTGTACTGTTATGATTTTATGATACCAAATATAGTGTAATGAAGAACTATGGGGGGGGTGGGGGTGGAAGGGATGTTATCGCCATGGGGGGGGGAGGGGGGGGGTTACTCGTGTGTTTATAGTGGGTGGGGGGTAAGATATGTAAAAAAAAAAAAAAAACAGTATATATATATCTCAGGACAGACACTTATTTTGTTTTGTGTAATTGTGAGTTTTTCATGTGTACTGAATAAATAATTGATTACAAAAACATGTTTCTCTAGTTGTAATTACCTTCATGACAAAGGGACCACCACTGTCCCCTTCACAGGCATCACCACTTTTCCCACTGTCTGGTTTGTAGCCTACATGTGCATGAAGATGACAAGGAAGGAACGGTTATACCAGTGATACAACAGATTCAGCAGTCAGTCAGTCAAGTCAGACTACACATATAGCATATTTGAGATATCTTCAGTAAAATGGACTGTACATACATGAACAACCTTTCAAACTGTCAATGGGAATTGTTTGGTTAAGGGGTTACAGGTAAACAGGTGCTACTAGTAAGAGCTTAACAAGCAGTGGCGGACTCAGGCTGTTTGAAGGGCAGGGGGGGCGAAAAGAAAAAAAGGGCATCTACTGCACAACATGGGACCCCATCAGTGCACATGGTCAAGTTTAGACCATTGGAAGGGCAGCCAATAGGGCACATCCTCTAATTTTGCCACTCAAAAGGGCACTTTAGTGGGACGGTTTTCAACTGTGGGGGCACATGGTCAAGTTTAGACCATTGGAGGGGCACCAATAGGGCACGTCCGCTCATTTTCGCCACTCAAAAGGGCACTTAAGACAGACTATTTTCAACCGTGGGGGGGCACCAGGAGGGGCCGTCGCCCCCCCTGCCCCCCCCCTGAGTCCGCCAGTGTTTACAAGCTACAACTCCTCACCAGCGCAGAACATGTTGTCTGTGATGCGGATAGAGGTGGAGGCTCTGCAGGTGTCCTGTTCAACGATGGGTAGATGGACCTGCTGAAGGACCGTGGGCATGTTGCTGCTGACTGAGGACCAGGTCTCCTTGAGGTTTCCCCAGCCCGTCACCCGGCCTTTATAGCCAGCAAACATCAGTCTAGAGAGGGACACATAGAGACATGACACACAGCAAAAACATCAGTCTAGAGAGGGACACATAGAGACATGACACACAGTATGAATACAGTAGAGTAAATACGTTTTGATACGTTTTGATTTCAATAATGGGGGCGGCTGTGGCACAGGAGGTAGAGGAGTCGCCGTCTAATGATCGCAAGGTTGGCAGATCGGCGGTTCGAGCCCCCGGCGGCTGGCCGCATGTCGAAGTGTCCTTGGGCAAGACACTGAACCCCCCCCCAAAAAAAATGTGCTCCCAGTGAGCGGGCTGGCCGGCGCCTTGCATGGTAGCTTGCCTACCTCGCCATTGGTGTGTGAATGGGTGTGTGAATGGGTGAACGAGAGGCCGTTGTAAAGCGATTTGGATAAAGGCGCTATATAAGTGCAGTCCATTTACCAATAAACGTCCTCAATGGATATATATGAAGACAATCCAGGTGGCCAATGGACTCGTGAATGAGCGATCTTACGTTTTAACAACCTTCTTAGTCGGCAGACAGACAGGGTGGATCTCATCTGTGAACTCAATAGGTCTCCTCATGTGCAACAGAGCGATGTCCCGGTTCAGGTTCTCCTTCCAGTTGTACTTCGGGTGGACAATAATCTCATCGATGGCGACAATCTTCTCTGTGGCCCTCTCGAATCTGGGAATTGTATGAGAAACACTGTATGAGTAACCAATATTCATAACACACACGAAACACATTCAAACCTGCCTTTTTCAACGATTATAGAGCTGTCATTTGTCATTGGGGCGGCTGTGGTGCAGGAGGTAGAGTCACCGTCTAATGATCACAAGGTCGGCAGATCAGCGGTTCGAGCCCCGGCTGGCCACATGTCGAAGTGTCCTTGGGCAAGACACTGAACCCCCAAATTGCTCCCAGTGAGCAGGCCAGCGCCTTGCATGGCAGCTTGCCGCCATTGGTGTGTGAATGTGTGTGTGAATGGGTGAATGAGAGGCCATTGTAAAGTGCTTTGGAACAGCTTTGGAGCAGCAAAAAAGGCACTATATAAGTGCAGTCCATTTACCATTTACCATTTATAATCTGTAACCCATTCCTAAAAGATCAGGGAAAAAAAAAAAACGGGATTGAAGAACTCACTTGATTCTGTTGTGTTTTCCGAGGCGGACCAGGATGTCGTTGGTGGTGAAGTTCTTCCCCCATGGCGGGTAGAGGATGCAGTGGGCCGCCGTGAGGATCCACTCGTCGCTGATCAGACTGGCCCCACAAAGCAACTCCTGGGGACTCTTCTTATACAGCATCACCTGCCTACAGCGACCAACAGCTGCCATCAGTGATATCTACACCAAACACCAACTGTATAATAATAATAATAATAATAATAATAATAATACATCAGACTTATATAGCGTTTTTCTAGACACTCAAAGACGCTTTACAAACTGAGAAGATCGAGTAGTAATGATAAAAAAGAAACAATAAATAAATAAAATAAAGTATAGGGGCCTAATTAAGGTAGTGCTGGGGACACATGGGAAGGGGAGAGGGGGAGAGGGTTAACTGGTGAAGGCGAGCTTGAAGAGGTGGGTTTTGAGGGCCTGTTAAAATGTTGGCAGGGTGTTGGCCTGTCTGATCTGGTTGGGGAGGGCGTTCCAGAGGGACGGGGCTGCGGCTGAAAAGGCCCTATCACCCCAGGTCCGGAGCTTGGTCCTGTATGTATTGTATCTGTCTAAGACAAAGACCCATTGAGGATAGAAGCACACAGAATATGTATACTTCTCCTTCCCATTCTCATGAAGAGAAATCAAATAGTAACACTAATACATTATATTTTGATTCTCTTCTTCTTTTCTTTCTTTACCATGGTGCACTGGCAACTTCTGCATCAATGCCTTTAACAATGCGGCCTGCGATATAGGATTCAAACAGCTCTTTCTCCTTCTCGTCCGTCTTAGAGATCCTCTCGAACATGGGTCGCTCGCCACACACTGAAAATACGGCAAAATAGAGAAAATACAAGCAGCATGTTTATGGCTGTCCAATAGTGTTTATTTATTAAACCTTATTTCTCCAGGGGGTCCCACTGAAGTCAAAACACCTCTTTCTCAAGGGAGACCACAGGGGTATTCCATCAACGTCACTAAAGGAAAACCCAGGCTTATTTTGATACGTTTTTCTCGCGAGACTTAAAAAATAAGCCTGGATTTTCCTTTAGCAATGTTGATGGAATACCCCCCCTGGGCAAGACGGCAGCACACATTAACACAAACAACGACAATACACAAAACACAACCAAAACATTATATATAAGGAAAAGTGCAGAAGTAAAAACACAAACAAATACTTAATAAAATACATCTAGCACAAGAATAAAAATGTTTATGTTGAAGTTCAAAGTGTTAATCTATTACAATAAAATGTTATGTCTATTTTTTCGACTATTCTTACAATGTTATCAATGTTAGCACCAGTAGTAATTTAGAGTTTTGAAGAGTTTAAATAACCATGCAGCCCTACTGTAACCTAGAAATGGAAAATCGTGAGCTTAGAATGATAAGGTTCTCTAAGGATCGTTTAGGGCAGTTCAGAGATATTGAGAGTCAAAGTTTTTACATTCCATTATGTTCTGTGAGATGGAACCTTAGTATTTTATGAATTACTAACTCAAAAATTTCAACATTTAAAAAATAACACCACACAGGCATTAATAAACACCAAATGGATCAGATTATGTAAAAAACTACATTTGGACAAAAATGGAGATAGAACCTTATAATTCTAACGTCACGAAATAGTCTCTTTCCCCTTCTGTGAACCCTGTGTCGTCTGACTTCTGTGTAGTCATACAAATCTACATTAACTTGCTAAACCAATATTGTACTAACCCAGTTCTCCTTTGCCAAAGCTGCGGGGGCTGAAAAAGGCTTTGCGGGGTCCAGAGAGCACAGTTCTCTCCCTGGCTCCGGTATCATCTTCAAAGTTATCAATGGGGTCATCTGAAAAATAAAGAGAACAGACCAACCAGCCTTATATAATCTGTCCAATGAAGACAAATGTCCCTAGCAATTGAAAGTAGTAACTCAGCGTGACTGATTATACCTGACTGGGGGGGGGGGGCAGTGGTCAGTTTTAAAAATACAAATCAAAGCTGTATGTATGTATGTCAGATGAATCCTGGATGAACAAAATGTGCAAACGTGCCCAAAAACACCCCACAAAAACCACATTAAATTAGGTATCCTAATCATTTGAGTGAAACAGTTCTACCAGAAATAAGGATCAAACGCTCACCACACATCTGAAGGTCACAGTAGCCCACGGTGGTGTTCCCACCCTCGTCCACGTAGCACCAGGGCCCCTCCATATCTCCGTCAGGATTCCTGCAGTGGTTCTGGATTAGTTTGACCTCTGGGATGAACTCCTTTCCTTTGCTACTTGCCAGTGCCTTTGGAGATGCCCACAGCAGACACTTGGAGCCTGCCATGGTAACTGATAGATCACCTGTATAGTCTATGCCATTGTTGGCCAGACAATTCGTTTTGGTGTATACAGGCCTCACAGTGGGTGGTGTCGAATCGGCTGGGCCCTGTGTAAGCGGAACATCAGGACCACCTGGAAAAATGGTATGGAAGACATCAAAATCTATTAGGAACTCTCACTAATGAATGAATGAATGAATGAATGGTCTTTATTGTCATTGCTACAGTACAGGTACCAAACAACGAAATTTAGGAGGGGTAAACACACTGTGACAAAGGTACTGCAAGAGCTTTGCTGGTGCACCCTGCTGGTGCTCAGCATCAACATCATGCAACTAAACGTTACTATGGTTACCATGATCACAGGCTGGGTGGACATTGGAATTTCCTGTCACTTAATTTTTGTAGGACCCAGCTAAGATGAGCTCTAAACAGTCTGCCGTCCCAGGTGAAATGGGTAGTAACTAAATGCTTCATAAATGCGTTATGTGTGAATCTTGATGCACAACGGCCAGACTGAACACAGCGAGGCCCAGTACAGTTGATGCGTGGAAGGCTTATTCATTGAACTTGACCAACTTGACTACTTTGTAATTTGATTTTTTCCCATTTACCCCAATCCGGATTGTGTTATACTTCTACTATTTTGCTATGACTTGTCTGCTACACTACCCCTTTTCTTTTTGGTTTTCTTTCTTTTTTCCCTCCTTTGCTTTCTTGTTATGTATTGTCATTGTTATGTGTTGTTAAAAGCAATTAAAAAATCTTGATCACACAAAAAAATTATGCGTTATGTGTTTGCCATACCATAACACATTGGAACGGGGCACGCCTCTCTCCTGACAGTGGGGTCTCTAGTGAAGCACCAAGGACCGCCTGCACTCTTGTCTGGGTTCCTGCAGTAGTTCTCCGTCAAGGAATCATCCAGGGAAACGTTGAACTCCCTGAGAAGAAATAGCACCACTCAGCAACACACTAGTAAATGGGACAATCTGTTGGGATGTCGTGACGTTAGAATTATAAGGTTCTATCTCCATTTTTGGTCAAAATTGAGTTTTTTTACATAATCTGATCCATTAGGTGTTTATTAATGCCTGTGTGGTGTTATTTTTAAAAATGTTGACATTTTTTGGTTAGTAATTCATAAAATACAAAGGTTCCATCTCACAAAACATAATGGAATGTAAAAACTTTGACGCTCAATATCTCTGAACTGCCCTAAACGGAGATAGAACCTTATCATTCTAAGCTCACGATGTGCAACAATAACCTCATTCCAATCATGGGGTAGTAAACACATACGTTATTCTGTGGGGGAAGTTACTTTTCCAGTACTGGCATGGTTTTCCTGAGGAAGTTCTGGATATTGTACCGTTGAAGGTCGCACCAATGCCAATGCCAATGCATTCTCCTGTAAAACGCAGGCCCATATAATCCAATTAAGAACACCATACTTCTTCCTTTGACTAATAACTACATATTTTTCCTGAGTCAATGGTTTTTACAGGTAAATACTTGAAGAATGTAAATGTATTTTCAAACAAAACCTGAAATGTTTTAGTCTAAAATATTGACACTTAGAATTTGCTCTACATTTTCAAACACAAACATAAAATGAACGGCAGAACAATAATATTTACCATCCATGCATTTCCTCATTGTATTAATATTATCCTGGACTCTCAGCAGCTTAGTGCCTTCACAGTCTGTGGACACGATAAGAAACATGTTAAGAACTGAATTTGAAGTCTATTCATCAAAAGAATGTGAACTTTTATGATAATATGAAATATGTGTGGGATCACCAACACAGTGGTTAGTATGAGTGACATCCAGAGATGAGCAAAGGTGCATACAAATGCGTTATGTTACAAAATACCCTAAAAACCAAAGTGTATAAAAAAATTAATGTTATATATATTTAATAGAAATGGCAAAATACAGACAATACATTTGCAAGACTGGCAGCTTAGCAGACATGTAGAGGGGACTTTCTAAGACATTTTTACATCACTGTAAATTAAATGTAATACCAATATCACAGCGAAAGATGACCAGAAATGTGGTACAGTTGGCCTAGGTTTTGTGCAAGACAGTTTTGTCTTGGAATTAACCAAATTTAGTAAGATGCATCCTCATTATCTTCATAATTTCTATCAGAACTGGCAAACTCAGACCCCTGCAAAGTATTTTAGAAGTTGTTCAGGCCAGTCAAATCCAAATTAGAAAACAATCAATACGTATTTCAAATGTAACAGACATAGGCTACTACCCATCTCTGTCCACATCTAAGTTGCACTTTGTTCGTGGTTCAATACCATCTATTTACATTGGGTGCTGTGTCTGGAGATACTGCAGGCAATTCAAGAGGGTTTTGAATAGAAGAACACATAGGTTTGATGGAATAACAAATACTTACCCAAATATTTGGCCCAAAAGGTTTCCTAAATTAGACAGAAAGTTAATTGATAACATTATCCACCAATCATTATCATACACATCATTCTGTAGAGGCACCCAGAGCAATAATACAGTTTAACAAGCAGTTCAATGTCTAACACTGCTACAGGGTATATACAGGAATGTTGAGGTTAATTTGAAAGTGACAGTTGACACTAGAACAGCCGTGTCTGTGTTACCTATGGTAAACATGTGTTTTGTCTCACCGTCACTTTGGGCTGTTCAAAAACCTCTCGGGCTTCCTCATGGTCACAGATCTCCTCAAAACATTCTCGCTCCAAGTTTCCAGGTCTCATCTCCTCCGCCCAGCTATTTGCCCGTTTGGCACGGACAAGAACCTGAGAGGCCGTCTTGCTGTCAAGAAACACTGTAAAAAAAAACACATCTATAGACTATTATTTTCTGTGGTAATGCCATTAAAACTGACATAATTCACATGTAGTTATAGTTCAAGTGAACTACTTTTCAGAATTATGGGCATAATGACATTGAATTGACTTTTGTTGGTTGGTTGCTTTGATATAAAAATCAGCCACCAGTTATATTCCTTTGTTCAAGGCTTAGTTTCAACAGGACAAGTAGCTGTAAATGCTGCAATCCAGGGCTGGTAAAGAAGGCACAGAAGTAACAATTCATAAATCAGACATAAATCTTACCGTCATCACCAAGGGTGACCTGAAGAGTAGATGACAATAGAATGGAGAAAAGGAGACTTGGAGGTATTCTACCCATTGTTTCAGAGGGTTAATGCAGAGGTCCTAGCAAAACCTAGGACACCACAAAACCTTATCACCTCTTCAATAGCCTAGTGCACATTGACTATCCTCCCACTCCTAGTTGATAGAACCACTTAGTTAATATTGAACCACTGGAGTTCAAATAATGACTCAATTCAGAGGCTGCAACTCCCATTGGGTTTTGAGTCACGTTCAATTCTGTTGTGTTCAACCTCTGTTATCGATTCAGCTATAATATATACTGCACCCGCATAGCTTTCTTCTTTGTTTCTTTTCAGGGACAACTTCTAAAAAAGCATCTAAAAAGGTTCAGTGGTTCAGATAACAAATGATTTCTCATCTGCTCATTTGAACAGTACAATCAAAAGCCATTATCAAACGTAGGTAACAACGTTAGGTTAGGTTAAGTCAAACCACACAAAAGAAGTTGCACCAAACCAGAATGTTTATTGATTCACTCTTAAAGACTCCTGTCCCAATCATCTAAATATTTGCTGACAAAATAATTTCCAAAAACACATAAAACATTTGTAAAACCATGTGTTTATTTTCAGTAGGAGTCTTGACAATAATGAATATTTCATCGATCGAAGGCCCATAATTAAAGCAGTGGGTTGTGAGAGTTCAAATAGTGTGATCTACTTTAGATAGTAATCATCTTCATTCTCTAGAAGTAAAAATGATCTTGATCCAATTAAAGGAGACAACTATAAGCTTTCATTCGTAATGATTTTATTTCTGTTTAACCACTGGCATTTGCTGACACACCATTTCGTTTCAGGACTGTGCTTGAAAAGAACATCTGGTGCAAATAGTGACAAGGTCCACCACAAAAGTCAATATTTGCTTAAATCCTCAACTCTGTCACAGCTATCATAAAATGATCCCGCAAACAGTACCAATGTATCTACATGGAATATCATGATGCTTTTTTTTTTTCTATGATGGGAACAATTTATTTTCATATTATGAGATCAATACAATAGGTTCTGCTTATTGATTTCCCTCAGGTACAGTGCAGCACATCTGACAAGCTAGATGTTTGTATGTTTTATTCAAGCTCTAATACTTCAATAGAAGAATTCAAAATACAGCAGAGCATCCTCATGAAATAAGAACTCTATAGGTAATGTAGGGGAAAAAATCTTACACTTTGTCTTAACAATCGTTGGCAGGACAGATTCCTTAGCAGTCTCAATGACGTGTTTGCTATTTTGTGAACACATTACGCATGCAATGGAAAAGCATAGGGCGATGACTATAAAAACATTGGAAAATGACAGAAATGAAGTCCGGAAACTAACTCAACAGCAGTTAAGTGAGGCAAAGAGAAAGAGGGGGGGGGGGGGGGGGTAGGGATCTGTCCTGCCAACGATTGTTAAGACATAGTGTAAGATTTTTCCCCTACAGTAACTTTACAAAGACGTTCCTCTAAACCCCCGTCTCTATCTCAATGGTCTCTGCCACAGAGCTCAGTCCATCCTCTCCCTGTAGAAACACCAGGTTGCTATGCGCTTTGTGGTCTCTCACCACAATGCACTTGTCATTCGAGTCGACAATGATCTCTATAACCTCCTCGTTAAGATGGATCTGTCCCACCTCCTCCTGTTCCACCCCGTCTTCTGACACGACACGCTCCAGAGAAGAAACTGCACCGTCATGGTGGTATGTGTCTGAGGTGCTGACGATAACTCCCCCCGAGTTAGACATGGCTGACAAGTCCTCGATGGCTTGAACGTACACTACTGTCTGACTCTCGATCTCCTCCTCCTCCTCCTCGGGGGCTTCGACCCATGTCTTGACCGCTGGCTTGCGAGAGGTCTTTCTGGGTCTGCCTCTGGTTGGGGTCGGATGGCTAGAGGAGTCCAGAGCCGCCAGAGCATCAGCGATCTCCCCAGACGTCCGCTCCTCTCTCTTTATGTGGGAGAGCTGGTGGCGAACCAGGCTCTGCAATAGAGTGTAGCCAGCGCCACAAGTCTGACACTTATAGGGCTTGTCCTCGAGGTGGGACTTCATGTGCCGACGGAGCTTGGTGGCCATGGTGTAGGCTTTCCCGCACACGTCGCACTTGTGGGGCCTCTCCCCCGTGTGTAAGCGTTCGTGGGCCCGCAAAGTGTGGGGGTCCCGCAAGGCTTTGCCACATATGGGGCAAAGGTGGACCTCCCCCGTGTGCGAAATGAGGTGTCGTCGCAGCTCGGGCACCTGGGAGAAGTACTGATCGCAATGGTTGCACTTGTAGGGCTTTTCCCCCGTGTGGATGCGTAGGTGGCCCAAGAGGTTACCGCGTTGTCGGAACGTTTTGCCGCAGTGCGGGCAGGGGTAAGGGCGTTCCCCTGTGTGTAAACGCATGTGGTTCCTAAGGGAGCCCGTGTTGGCCAGTTCTTTTTCGCAAATGGGGCACTTGATCTTTGGAGGTTGGTAGTTTTCCTCCTTATTGCGGTGGGCTTCCTTGTGGATGCGTAGCGAGGGTCGACGGGCGAACGCCTTCCCGCAGATATCACAGACGAACGGCTTCTCGCCTGTATGGAGAACCTCGTGCTCCTTGAGGTCCCGTTTCAGGCCGTAGCTCTTGTCACACTGCTGGCATTTGAACGGCCTCTCCCCCCGATGCATCAGCAGATGGGCCTTGAAGTTCTCTTGGGAGCTGTAGTTCTTTCCGCACTCGGTGCATAAATAAGGCTTCAGGTCAGAGTGGGTGAAGGTGTGCTTCTTCAAGTGGCACAGCTGAAAGAAGCTCTTGTCACACTGGTTACATTTATACCTCCTTTCCCTGGCGTTAAAGTCAAGGAGATCCGGAGGAGCTGACTTAGGAATGGCCTCTTCGGCTTTCTTGTCCTCTATTTCGTCACTATCCTTGGATATTTCATCCGAACTGGCATTCTCTCCATTTGTTACACCCGTTGTTTCTTGGTGAGTTTCTTGTCCATTCTCATCACAAACTCTGGACAGAACCTCTTGTGTTGACGCTTGCTGATTCAGAGATCTATTTTTGCACTCTTCGAGACGCTTGTGAATGCGGTTGACGAGTGAATGCACCTTTCTTGGTTTAGCAGCGAGTCGTGAACTGGCCCTAAGGGCTGGTTGCCCTTGTTCCTCCTCCTGAGGCTTTCTGACCACATCATCTTCCTCCCTACTCTTTTGAGACTCTTCTGTATGACTCACAACTGTGTCCTTACTCAAAGCAAGCACATTGTTGTTTTTTTCTGTGTTGTTTATTTTGCATACATCATCATCATCATCATCATCATCTCTGTTCTGCGGTAGTCTTTTAACACCACTAGAATGGGAATCTCTCTGGGGCCTTTTTTTCATTTTGAAGATGTGAGGTTTGCTCCTTTTTATTTGAATCTGGCTTTCCTCTGCCTCCACCTTAGGCTCCGTTTTCTCCAGTGAGGAAGTTGACTTTTCTGCGTCGACAGTGTGCTTTGGATGACTCTCTTCAGTCTCTGTAAGATAAGAAAAAACAGCATTCACTATAAATGTCTTTCTGAAATAGCTTTCAATGCATAGAAATCATCATGAGGTTACAGTACAAGAGTAATGAGCATAAACATTAGTACAAATGTCCAAAGAACAGTGCATCTGTATTGGTGTTAGGTACAGTAGGCCTAATTTGGTGGATTCGTTCACACATTGGCTTTCCTAAACATCAGTCAACTAACTCCATGTGTGTAATGAGAACATTACTGAATGAGTGTGTCGGGCTACCTGTGCTACTTGTCAGATGCAGCTCCTGCTCCATGGAGGGTACACCTAGGGATACGTCCTCTGTCGATTTGCGAGGTGTGCCTTGCTTGCGAGGTTTTCCTGTTGTGGGCACTGGCCCTCTTTGGTCTGCGTCCTGTTCCAGAGGTTCAGCAGGAACCTCAGAGTCTTTCAGCCACAGCAGGACCTCCGTCCCTGGGGGGATGTCCCTGCAGGTCCTCAGGCAGAGACATCCGTCCAGCTCATGGACCGTAACGTTCTGTTCCTCCCTCCTCTTTGCATTGCAGGCAAATCTAGACGAAACAAAGAGAGAAGGTGTTTCACTCTCTTTTTTTTATTATTTAACCAGGAGGTCCCTTTAGATTAAAATCTCTTTTTCGAGCCAAGAAAGCACACCAGTACAAGTTACAAATTGGTGAATAAAACATAATAAATAACAGATAAAAAAAACATTTTAAGAGAAGCAATTGTACATTCCTGTCACACAAAGAGCTTTGAACTACTGGGAGTAGTGGTGGTCTAGTGGATAGTGAGTTGGACTTGTGATCGGAAGGTTGTGAGTTCAAATCCCGCCTGAAGCCACACCACTACTAGTGTGCCCTTGGGTAAGGCACTTAGCCCTCAGTTACTCCAGGGGGAATGTCCCTGTAATTCGTAATTGTAAGTCGCTTTGGATAAAAGCGTCTGCTAAATGGCAAAATTAAAATTAATTAATTAACTCTCTCAGGGAGACAAGGTTATTCAGTTTTAGTGTGTTCTGGAGTGACCTACTATAGCCTATTGGTTTGATTGATTGCTGTTGTTCTGTATAAGCTAACTCCACTCCAAGGTTATTAGCCCCTCTACCTAGGGTAGTGGTGGTCTAGTGGATAGTGAGTTGGACTTGTGATCGGAAGGTTGTGAGTTCAAATCCCGCCTGAAATCCCGCCTGAAACCACACCACTGCCCTTGAGTAAGGCACTTAGCCCTCAGTTACTCCAGGGGGAATGTCCCTGTAATTCGTAATTGTAAATCGCTTTGGATTAAAAGCGTCTGCTAAATGGCAAAATTAATTAATAAAAAATGACCTGACTGGTGCTAGGAGCTTTGACATAGATAAGGTTAGACCTACCTAATCCAATACATAATGTCCCATAGAGGCCCCATGGCTATGGGTCGACAGGCTTCTTCCAACGAGCTCTACGAGAATGAAGAAAATAACCATTAGATAAAATGTAATACATCTACAGCTTTAATCAATAAAGTGCATCAATTACTGTACGCACTAGTTGACAGCATATTACGTACAGCTCTGTTTTACATTGCAATTCACCCTATAAGTGACAGACAAAGTCTGGATGATAAACATACAAGTACAGTTTTGAATTGAAGTATTGAACTGGACGCAGCGATGGGAGAATGTGCTCGCAATCTTTGAATGTGAATCAATTGAATGTTGCATTCCAAGAACCCTCCCCCCAAATGCCACTGTAGAATGGATGCTTGTTGTTTTGTGCCTCGTCTATTTTGCAGAGAGTTGGACTCTCTTTTGCAGAGGACTATTTTGCAGAGAGTTGTTGCCTATGCTAGCTTGCAACATGGAAGAAAGCGAAAGAAAAACCTGTAGGAAAAACATTATTCTATATAATATCATATCTAATATATTATATTTTTGGAACTCTGCCTGAGCAAGATGTTTGACTGTTCTGACGTGTTACGAGGCGTCATTCGTTTCAAACAGGTTTTTATAACCCTAGGTAGCTACTTTCTGTAAAGGATTTCCTCAGGCTTGGAAAGCCTGGTCTCAACGAGGTTAGTCAAAACAAAAATTTCTAAATTTGGCATGAGCTGTCACATGTTACACCACATCCTCCTAGCATACTCGCATAAGATACCATACTGCGAACTGGCTATCCTGATATGATCTGTCAGATGGCACAGCAAAACAACATCAAAACAAAACACAATGTGTGCAACAGGCACAGCACAAGCGTCTGAAACAACACAGTGGTGTTCGATGCACGCAGCCTTTCAATGGCTGATTTTAGAGGGACGGATCTCGCCTGTTTTTCCCCTCGACACGAGTTAATAGGATACGGTGTGAGCCTAAAACATACCTCCTCTGTAAACACATCTTCACCATGGTTTAGGCGGGCTTTGCTTTGGCCCTCCAAGCCCAGTAGCACCCCTTTCCGCAGAGCCTGCCCCACACACCAGAGCCCCAACTGGCCATCGTTCGCTAGAGAGGGGCCCACTGTCAGTCCACGAGGGACAGCGTTCAGCACACTGTGTAGGAAGTCCTGGTTTAGGGATGAAATCTTCATGGCCTGAGGGTCCACCATCACACTCTCTGTACTCACTTAAGTTAGAGACACAAAACAAAATGCATTAAATGAGATATAATTCGTTATAATTAATGTATTATAATTTCAAGTCTGCCCATCATCATGCAACATTAAAAAAATGGAATTAAGTAAACTGTCTTGCTGTAAATCTCTCACTTACTATATGATATTGATACATTCATCAAAGTCTATTATTTGTACCGTATCATTCATGACCTCTAGATAACAATAAAAATATTATAGAATTAATCATGACCCCCCCCCCCCCCATTGCACACACATTTTTGTTTATTGGGACATGACACTTTTAGTTTTAATTTTGTTTTTGTCTCTTTGCTGTTGTTTATTGTCTTGTTAGTTTGCTGTTGTGTTTTGTCTTTTAATTACTTTATTTTTCTTACTTTCTACTTTATTATGGAGTTATTTGTTTTCCCTTAATGTCTGTCCTTGTTGTGACGTCTAGATGTTTGTTGTTTAAACATTTACCAAAATAAATAATAACAAAAAAAAAGAATTAATCTTAATAATAACTCTGTAGGGAAAAGCACAAGCCTCACTGCCACCGTGACAGACCCATGCTCACGCATGCGCAGTGAGTCGCCCAGATTTCCGCGCTAATGCCAACCCCTAAACCAACTCATGTCTGCTCAAAGGAAATGTCCAACTTTTAGCTCGCTAACGTTACTACTAACGTTACTAACGCCAGATAACAACGTTTGGACATAGTACACGTCTGTCCTGTGGAGGGTAAGCTTGTCAATAAATATAAATTATTATATTATTATTAACACGTTTTTACCTATTACATCAGGATGGAGCTAAGCTAAGCTAGCAAACTCAAGACTTGCATCTTATGTCCTGAAATGGCATTAAGAGGACACGTGTAGTTAGCTAGAGGTTATAACATGTATGCAGGTTAGCTCATTAGTGTTACACTGTTGATCAGCTGACATCATGGGGCTGACTTACTTACCTACAACAACTTAACAGTTACAACATATATTTTACAGCTAGCTAACAGCTATATATATACCTGCTAAGCCCAGCAGACAATGTTGACATGGTTCTCTAAGGTTAGTCAGTGTATCACCAGTCACATTAAAGAAGCAGGATGGTTGATTAGTGGCCAATAACTTAGGTTAATACTAACTCAAGAGTCTTTAGTCCTTTGGAGAGTGTAGTATTATTAATTCTTTCCATTTAAAAACTCCGGGAAACATCATCGTTCTCCAGCCAACAAGGACACCCACAACCGGAAGTTGGTGTCTCTGTCAAAACAGTTCGACCTGGAAACATCCGGTTTTTAACAACACTGTTAAATAGTCTAGCTGCATGTTGTTTTTTTAAGTTGTTTTTTAGATGTAGTAATATAATAATATGAATGGTGATATTATGACAAAAGCAAAGACCTTTACCTTGATGTTCCTTGTGCACTGCTTATTTGCAACAGCTCATTCTTAGGCAAGTGGAACTAATGTTTGTGGTTGCTGACTAGCTTAAAATAACACAATGATTGTCTGTCATATAATGTTGTATCGATACTGATTGTACACAAATAACCAATTTTGTAAGACTAGCTAGTACGCAGCCAATGAGACAGCTCTTATGTCGTGTTTGCTTACTTACTTTGCATTTGAGATACACACACTATAGAGAGAGCATGTTGCAGTGTGGACCAGTAAAACTATGGGAATTATGTGTGAAAGGGGCTTATGATGTTTTACCCCCTCCCCAACAGTGCTGACATGGTATGCTGAGGTGGGACTTGTGTGGACGTACACCATGGCAGAGGCGATTTCCGACCAGGATCATTGTTCCACAGAAGCAGAATTCTGCTGCACAGAGTAAAAAAAAAAAAATTCTTCTTTGGGTCTATGTACAATATGCATTGTGTTGATGAAGACAGCAACTCCACCTAATTTCATTTGGCCTTGACCTACTATGTGTATCACCGATTTCATGGTCTCGGCAAAGCAGTGATCCTGCTGTGGTCTTCTTTCTTTTCATCAACTTGCAACGTTTATTTTGAGAAGCTATTTCTATATGTTTTGTATTTGTATATCTTCTTATCACTTGTTCTTATAATCACATATATCTTCTTTTCACAGTGAAATCCAAGACATTGAGTCTTTACAGAAAGAAGGTCCTGACCAGACATTGAAAGTCGACCACATGCTTTTTACCATTGAAGGACATCAAAAAATAGACTTCTGGTGTGAGTATAATGTTATGTGCTTCTAACGAATGATGTATTAATGTGTCTTGATATTGTAATATTCACTGGTTAGCCTACATCTAGTTGCCATAAACATACAGAATAACCCATCTCTGTGTGTGCCTCCACAGTTTGTGAAGAATGCAAGGAGTATTTTGTGGACGAATGCCCCACACACGGCCCTCCTGTCTTTGTGCCTGACACCCCTGTGCCTGTGGGCGTCCCAAACCGGGCGGCACTCACAGCCCCAAGTGGCATTGAGGTCATCCAGGAGGGCAGCGAGGTGGACGTGTACTGTGTGGCCAGAGACGTTACCAAGGGGGCGGTGTTTGGTCCTTACCAGGGGGAGGTGGTGTCACAGGACAAGTCCTCTGGATTCTTCTCCTGGATGGTGAGTAGGAACCACTGCTTACTGATTAAATTGTCTGACTAATGTCATGCCCTGTGTGAATCTTTAAGGTACTAACTAGCTTCTAGGTATTTTCATATATTATGTACTCTATTTTCTCCTAGCTGATGGATGAAAACAACTCATACAAATCCATTGATGGCAGTGATGAAACGAAAGCCAACTGGATGAGGTAAAAAAAAAAAACGTAACCCTTTTAGGTCAATTGGTAGTTTAATCATAGTTTATTCGTTGTTTAATCATAGTTTGATTGATAATGACTAGAAGATATGTCAGTATGAAGAGATATGTATCAGTATCTCTATGATGAGTTTTGCCATAAGCAAAATGCATCAAACCTGTATTTTAAAAATAAATGGTTTCAATGGAATCTCTAAACCCTAAACTTTAATTTAATTAATTTAATTTTGCCATTTAGCAGAAGCTTTTAATCCAAAGCTATGTCAAAGCTCCTAGCACCAGTCAGGTCATTTTTTATTAATAAATCCAAAGCGAATTACAATTACGAATTACAGGGACATTCCCCCTGGAGTAACTGAGGGCTAAGTGCCTTACTCAAGGGCACACTAGTAGTGGTGTGGTTTCAGGCGGGATTTGAACTCACAACTCACAACCTTCCGATCACAAGTCCAACTCACTATCCACTAGACCCCCACTACCCCACTTTTCACCACGTTTTGTTCCCAGGTATGTGCGGAACTCTGCGGAGGACAGCGAGCGGAACCTGACAGCCTTCCAGCACGGAGAACACATCTACTTCCGGGTGTGCCGTGACCTGTCAGTGGGAGAGAGGCTGCGAGTCTGGTACAGTGACGACTACATGGACCGATTACACAGCATGTCCCAGGACACCATCGACAACTTGGCCACAGGTCACACTGACTCCTTCCCCCTCCCCTGATCCTCCTCTTGTCCCCCCCGCCCTCATAGCTCCCTCCACTCCGTTGCAAGACAACGGGTGTAAATGTTGTACGCGGAAGTCCTTTCAAATAGTTGTTTTATTAAGAAAGTGATTAGTATAAACAAGATCATTGTCCACTTTGCGACACTTTTTAATCATACCACCAGGGGGACCTCAAATGTTGTGAAACGTGGAAGCTACTTAACAACTGAATGCAACATTGATTGTGTTAGCAACTATTTGTCACCTTTAAAAAAATGAATACTACATAACGCGATTTACTCAGCAATGTGCTAAAACCCCCCATATTTTCTTGTATAAGAGTGATAACTAACTACATGCCTTAAACTACTGTATGAATACAACATGCTTACCAAAATATATCACATTTCCCATCCCTTCTGACAGTGGAGAAAGACCCCCCGGTGTGGTCAAACCCCTGGAACGTCACGGCGCGGGACCGCGAGGCCACCCAGGCGCTCATCCAGCACTACGGCTCCCCGGAGACCCAGGGTCTGCTGACCAGCCGCAACACCAGGACCAAGCAGATCTTCGAGATCATCGCCAACCGCATGGCGGCCCAGGGCTTCCTGATCAGCGAGAACTCCTGGCAGGCCGGCAAACGCTGCTTCCAAAAGTGGCGCAACATGGAGCGCACCTACAAAGACTACATCCTGGCGTCCAAAAAGCCAGAGGCCGGGCGCAGGAAACAGCCCGAGTTCTTCGAGCAGTTCCACACGCTCATGGGCCAGCGGCTGAGCTCCAAGCTGGCCGCTGCCGCTGCTGACTGCCCAGCGAGGGGCATGACCAAGCTGAAGCCTAAAGCCGTGGCGTCGCCTCCTGAGCCCCTCTACGCTATGGTAGTCCCGTCCAGCCACGCGGCCAACCTCAGTATCC
Source organism: Nansenia antarctica (assembly GCF_963989245.1). Classification (NCBI taxonomy): domain Eukaryota; kingdom Metazoa; phylum Chordata; class Actinopteri; order Argentiniformes; family Microstomatidae; genus Nansenia; species Nansenia antarctica. The sequence goes on along the minus strand of NC_137689.1, from coordinate 3,971,959 downwards.
CCTCCACCGCCTTGACCCCCGAGGCTGAGGATCATGTCCATGCGGGCACCACCACAGAGCCTGAGGGCACCAGCCCAGCTAGGAAATCCGGGAGAGATCCCAAGATGCATCCCAAGATGCTCCAGGCGAAGGAAGAGAAGGACGTGAGGGACGAGAAGCGGCTGCAGAAGAGGAGGAGGAGTCGGTCGTGGCTCGGGGACGTCAGAGGTAAAGTTTCTTAGGCTTAAGTTGAGTCTGTGTGCCTTAAAGCGATGCGACGCTCTACTTAAATGTTAGAGTTGTTTCGTACTGGTGTTTGGTATCGTCACTTACCTGTCTCGCCTTTGCTTATCACCGTTTTTTTAAGTATTAACGTACTCTCCATCATCTGAGATGAACATGGCACTCTGCATCGCGATTTAATTTCCACTTCTTCGTTTACAATGATGCCGTTTAGCCGGTCACACTTCGGTTTAACTGTTATATACTGTACATTTGTACGGATGTTAAACAGCCAATTGTTTATCTCGCGGGGCCGATGAAAATCACAGATGATGGAGAGTACGTTGATGCTTTCAAAAGTGGGATAAGTGAGGCTGAAACGTGTAAGGGTTAGGGTTACGTCATGGTTGAAATAAGTCGCAAGTTCCGGCAAGCCGTTACGATGACACTGAGTGTCGCGTCGGAGGTAGAGGCAAGCCGATGGACCAGTTAGTGTTGACTAGAAGAGTGAGAGGTCTACTTGCTCCTTTGTCAGGAAATAAGTCTGATGTATTGAGCACTTTTAGTTTTAAGACAGAATAGCCTAGAACATAGATGGTCTGCTAGACTGTGTCACAGACTATATCAAGTTCTGCGAGGAGAGCATCGTCCCCATTAAAAAGGTACGGTGCTTTCCTAACAACAAGCCGTGGATAAATGGGAACATCAAGAACCTTCTGAAAAGGAAGAGGAGGCTGTTTAAGGCAGGGGACACTGAGGGAGCCAGGGCCACTCAGAAGGAGGTGAAGAAGGAGCTGAGAGCAGCCAAAGAGGAATACAGGAGGAAATTGGAGGGCGGGCTAGAGGCCCACAGCTCCAAGGAGGTGTGGAAGGGCTTCAAGAAGATCACGGGCCACAAGCAGCCACATCCTGTGGTGGAGGGGACCCGAGAGCAGGCAGATGACCTGAACTGCTTCTTTAACAGGTTTGACCAACCATCCCCCTGCCACCCCCCACAGCCCCCGACCCTGTCACAGCCCCCGACCCTGTCACAGCCCCCGACCCAGCCCCCGACCCTGTCACAGCCCCCGACCCAGCCCCCGACCCTGTCACAGCCCCCGACCCAGCCCCCGACCCTGTCACAGCCCCCGACCCAGCCCCCGACCCTGTCACAGCCCCCGACCCAGCCCCCGACCCTGTCACCCCCCCCATCCCCCTGTCACCCCCCACAGCCCCCGACCCTCTCCTCCCCTCTCCAATGTACCGCACCCCTGGCAACAGTAGCCCCCACTCCCCCTGACACCCCAGCAGCACCCCAGCAGCAACTGCCTCCCCTTACCAACACCAGGAGCCAGGGAGCATGCTTCACACCTGGAGACACCGGTACTCACAGCTTTATAACATCTGAGCAGGTGAGAAGGCAGCTTTCCAGGGTGAATGTGAACAAGTCCAGAGGTCCAGACAACATCAACCCCAGGGTTCTGAAGGTGTGTGCTGGAGAGCTGGCGGACACATTCCAACATCTCTTCAGTCTATCTCTAAGACTGAGGAGGGTGCCACAGCTCTGGAAGACCTCTTGCATCGTCCCAGTGCCAAAGAAGGGACGGCCCAGCACCCCAAACGACTACAGACCTGTCGCCCTGACACCACAGGTCATGAAGATCCTGGAGAGGCTAGTGCTGCAACACCTTAAGCCCCAGGTGAAGGACTTCCTGGACCCCCGGCAGTTTGCATACCAGGAGAGCATGGGGGTGGAGGACGCCATCATTTACATGCTGCACAGGGCCTACACACACCTGGAGAGGCCACAGAGCATGGTGAGGACCATGTTCTTCGACTTCTCCAGTGCATTTAACACTATCAAGCCATCACTGCTGGCTGACAAACTAGCAGTGATGTGTGTGGAGGACTCCCTGACGGCTTGGATCCACAACTACCTCACAGACAGGCGTCAGTATGTGAGACTGCAGGGCTGTCAGTCTGAGGTGGTGGTGTGCAACACCGGTGCCCCCCAGGGAACTGTTCTGTCACCCTTTCTCTTCACCCTCTATACCTCCGACTTCCAGTTTAGCTCCGACCAGTGCCACCTGCAGAAGTTTTCGGATGACTCCTCTATCGTCGGTTACATCACAGACGACAGGGATGAGGAGTACAGGGCCCTGGTGGAGAGCTTCGTGCAGTGGTGCGACACCAACTACCTTTTGCTTAACACCAGCAAAACAAAGGAGTTGGTGGTGGATTTTAGGAGGAAGAGAAGGACCCCAGCCCCCATCACCATCAAGGGGGTGGAAGTCGAGAGGGTGGACTCCTACAGGTACCTGGGAGTACAAATTAATAACAAACTGGACTGGACTGACAACACCGAGGCTCTTCTCAGGAAAGGGCAGAGCAGACTGTTTTTCCTGAGAAGGCTGAGGTCTTTCGGTGTCTGCAACAAGCTGCTGCAAATGTTTTATCAGTCGGTGGTTGCCAGCGTTCTGTTCTTCGCCGTGGCCTGCTGGGGTGGAAACATCTGTGCCAGGGATGCTGCGAAGCTAAACAAACTGGTGAAGAAGGCCAGCTCTGTGGTGGGGACCGGGCTGGACAGCCTAGAGGTGGTGGCAGAACAGAGGATGGGGAAAAAACTGGCGGCCATGCTGGCCAATCCCTCCCACCCGATGTACTGCGAGCTGGCAGGGATGAGGAGCAAGTTCAGCCACAGATTTGTTCTCCCCCGTCAAAGTACAAAAAGATTTGGACAGTCCTTTATTCCAGCTGCACTCCGACTCTACAACCAGGCCCTGCAGGGTGGGGGAGACCTGGAGATGGAACTTTTGGAACTTTTTACTTATTGAGCCTGCACTGTTTTATGTTTTTTTATTGAATGTTTTTCTGTTTTCTGTACTGAATGTTTTCTGCCCTAACTGAGCTGTTTGACAACAACATTTCCCCATTGGGGACAATAAAGGTTTTCAATCAATCAATCAATCAAAAAAACATAGCCTAGAACTAGAAACTAAAATGTATACACCAATTGCCGTTGGCAGAGTTGAGTTTGATTGTTGTTATTGATTTTTTTTCGGACAGAAATGTAGATAATCTAAAAATACGAACAATGAACATAAAAACAGTTTATGGGGTGGTGTACTACTTAGTATATGTAGTCCTAGACATGATGATGTAATTACAGAGGCACATCCCCTTTAAGGTGTTCAGTCAGTGCCCTCATCCTCCGGTAGCCATTATCTGCCAAGTAAACTGCTTAACATTCCTTTTCCCTCTCTCTCTCTCTCTCTCTCTCTCCCTCTCTCTCTCTCTGCCTCTCTCTCTCTCTCTCTCTCTCTGCCTCTCTCTCTCTCTCTCTCTCTCTCCCTCTCTCTCTCTCTCTGCCTCTCTCTCTCTCTCTCTCTCTCTCTCTCTCTGTCTCTTTTCTCTTAGCAGCAGAGAACGGGAGGGTCGCGAACGTGTGGTCAGAGAGGAAGGTAAGAGGAACCATACATGTAACAAGGGTAGGCACAATAAGCCATGGCTTCAGCCTACACACCTTTTTGGTCCTGGTGTTACGCATTGTAACTGTGTACATTTTTTATATCTGTATTAGGAATTGTATAAGGGACCAAAATAAACATTCTCAATCTCAAACATTGTCAATCTCAATCTCAATCTCAATTTCTCTCAATCTCAATCTCAATTTCTCTCAATCTCAAAAGGTGACCAGACAAGACCTGGAGGCCACGGAGGCCCTGGTGGAGATGTACGGCTCCCCGGAGATCCAGAGCCTGATCCGGGAGAACAAGACGCGCACCAAGAGGATCTTCGAGATCATCGCCGGCCGCCTGCGGGAGCAGGGCTTCCCCATCTGCGACGTCCCCGAGCAGGCCGGCCAGCGCTGCTTCCAGAAGTGGAGGAACCTGTCCAGGGCGTACAAGGACTACGTCCTCCACCCGGAGAGAGCCGACACGCCCAAGAAGAAGCCTCCGCCCTGCTTCCAGCGCCTCCAGGACATCATAGGCCAGCAGCTCTGCCTCCAGCTGGCTGGGGGGGGGGAACACGAACACTCCCCCCCTGGGGGGGGAGGCGTGGGAGGAGGCACAGGGGGCCAGACGGAAGAGCCCGAATTAGAGGCAGACACCGAGGGCGACGGCGACGTCAGCCAGTCTCTGTTGAACATTGTGGAAGTGCCGGCCAGCCCCAACGCCGACGCTGTTAGCGGCAACCCCCTTTCTACGTCTACCACCACCACCACCTCCTCTACGTCCTTGTCCTCTCCTACCCACGCAACGACGAACCACCACCTCCACGTGGTCGGACCCGGCGGGATGAAGAGGAGGAGGAGGATGACGGATGTGTTAGACGTCCTGCAGGAGTACAGGGAGGAGGACGAGAGGCTGCAGGAGGAGAGGGAGAGGAGGGAGGAGGAGCGCTTCCAGCAGCTGAGGAGCCTCCTGCAGCAGCAGCACACAGAGACCATGACGCTGATGAGAGAACTGATCAATTCCATAAAGACTGAAAAGTGATATTCATTGAAAGATGTCTTCTTGATGAGGAAAAAATGTGTTGTTGTTCTTATTAGGGTTGACTGTTACCTGCCCTGTTAGTATGAAGTTACAAGTAAGTGTCTTTTTTTTTATTATGGCCAGAGAAATGTTCCAGAAATGTTACAGAAATGTTACAGAAATGTTACGGTAACAGAGGCGGACCAACCCATCAAGTATTTCATGTTAGCCTATCGTTGCCATTGTTTGAATTGCTCAGTTATTCTGGACGGTGGTGCTTTGAAGTCTGTCCCGATCGATCTGTAGTGAGCTAGAATATGTGACTCTGTGGCCTATTTGTCCAAAATAAACCTCCTGGTTTTGAGTTTGACGATATCTTTTGGATTTTGGTCTTTTTGTTTATACAGCAAAAAAATGTGTGTTTCAATATCATCATCTTCTCTGTTGTTAAAAGGTGATAGGAGATAATCTACCACAGAGCTATGCTGTTTTGAAACAGCTTCTACACTGCGGTGTTTTGAATACGACTGTATGTAAATCCACTCTTTTCATTTCATGTTTCTGTTTCAATCATAGAAAAGCAATAACAGGGCGCTTAGGGTTAAGCGTTGACCATGTAACCGCAGGGTCCCCGGTTCGATTCCGGCCGGGGACATATCCTGCATGTCATCCCTCCTCTCTCTCTCTCTCTCTCTCATATCCTTCCTGTCTAAAATCTCTACTGTATCTGTCAATAAAATGAAAAATATGAGTGGGACTGCTCCACTCAGAAAAAATAACTTAAAAAAGAAAAGCAATAACAAAGTGATAACGTGATACATCCATTCCTTCAGTGGGAAGTCATGTGGATGAGGACGGAGCGTAGGGCTTTGTAACAGGTGTTATTGACGTCAGCTCGAGTCCCCCGGCTGCGGAGTGACGAAGGCTTCGGGATGACGAGGAGGAGAGTGAGAGAGAAACACGAGCGTCATGCTTCAATCCCTCATGGTTGCAGAGGAGTGGCCTCGGGTTGTCAGCCCGTTTCTCTGCAGGCTTGCTGTGTGACTCGAGGGTTTTTAAAGGGTGTCAGCCAAGCCAGGGATCTCTTTTTGGGTTCTTTCAATGAGCTCGTACAAACGCGAGGCACGCATTGTGAAGCGCATATGATGAGAACCTCATTACTCCTCTTGTCGTAACCGGGTTTCATACGAGCCTTTCATATTGTGACATACTTATGATATTGCTTTTATACAACAGTTCTACAGTGCAATTTATTAGTTAACAGTAATAAGTGACAACAGATTATGATTTGTTTGTTTATTTAATAATTTATTTTGGCTCCGTCAACAAGAAATAGTTCTGCAACTGGACTGTTGTTGCCTAGCAACCTGAACACAAACATCTGCACGCTAGCTACTTTGTATTAACGGTCATTTCGGAGTGATACATATAGCTAGTTAAAAGTCCCAGTGCTGTTATACTGTATATCAGCACTCATGGAACGCCTCTTGTCCAATCAAATTACTTGGTCGGAACTAACTGTTGTATAAACATAAATAGCATTTTCTAACAATGTTAATTGTTGGTTATTGTTGGTTGTTTTTTTAGGCTGTCATCAGTGATCCTGCTCTCCTCAACTTTAATCACAGATTCACAAATACCACCTTGAGATTACCACTCTAGAGTAGAATTGTACTACTGTATCATATTGGTTCTGTTATACTGTATATATAACCAGAGTGGAGGCAACATTCATTATTAATTCAGGCCATGTCTGCAGTTGTAGGGAGATGTGTAATAGATAGGCAGGACAGGAAGACAACTGGATGATGCATTCTTGCTTGCATATCCTACTACCTCATATCCAACCACATCCCCTCTGCTGTTCTCTTAGGTAACCGATAACATTAGAGCATAATTATCTACAAACACTTGTTTAGGACTGTGAAGTGTGTGTACTGAACAAGTGTGTAGTGTACGGATGTTTCGCACATCCTTTAAACAGGCTAGTGTTACTTAGGCATTCTGTATACTGATAGACCAATAGACTGATTCTGAAGGTTGGACAGATTGGGGGCGCTTGGTGGCGTAACACACTAATCGTCGACCATGTAACCACAGGGTTCCTGGTTGGATTCCGGCCGCAGACATATCTTGCATGTCATCCCTTCTCTCTCTCTCTCTCTCTCTCTCACCCACCCTTCCTGTCAAAAAGCTCTACTGTCTCTATCGCAATAAAAAGAAAGAATATGACTGCCCCACTGAGGAAAAAATTACTTAAAACGAAAAAAGTATTGATTGAGATTGTATGTTCTGGCAAAACTTCATATAATTTCTCTTTTACTCACAGCAACTTGAACATTGTCTCTGAGGTCATGACTCAGTCACGACCCCCGAATACTTTACACTCCCATCTGTCTGTGAGGGTGTGAGTGTGGAGGAGACACCAGAGGACACCAGAGGACACAGTGGCAGAGGACCTCCTGCTGTAGCCAAGAGTGTGCTCAGCCAAAGCAACTAGACGTTTCTCTCTCTCTCTCTCTCTCTCTCTCTCTCTCTCTCCCTCTCTCTCTCTCTCTCTCTCTCTGTCTCTCTGTCTCTCTCTCTCTCTCTCTCTCTCTCACACACTCACTCTCTCTCTCTCTGTCTCTCACACTCCCTCTCTCCCTCTCTCTCTCTCCCTCTCTCCCTCTCTCTCTCTCTCTGTCTCTCTCTCTCTCTCTGTCTCTCTCTCTCTCTCTCTCTCTCTCTCACACACTCACTCTCTCTCTCTCTCTGTCTCTCACACTCCCTCTCTCCCTCTCTCTCTCTCCCTCTCTCCCTCTCTCTCTCTCTCTCTCTCTCTGTCTCTCACACTCCCTCTCTCCCTCTCTCTCTCTCCCTCTCTCCCTCTCTCTCTCTCTCTCTCTCTCTCTCTGTCTCTCACACTCACTCTCTCCCCCCCCTCTCTCTCTCTCTCTCTCTCTCTCTGTCTCTCTCTCTCTCTCCCCCTCTCTCTCTCTCTGTCTCTCTCTCTCTGTCTGTCTCTCTCTCTCTCTCTCTCTCTCTCTGTCTCTCACACTCACTCTCTCCCCCCCCTCTCTCTCTCTCTCTCTCTCTCTCTGTCTCTCTCTCTCTCTCTCTCCCCCTCTCTCTCTCTCCCTCCCTCTCTCTCTCTCTGTCTCTCTCTCTGTCTCTCTCATGACTGTTTCACATGATCTCCTCAATTAGACTAGATCTGAATCGTGTACTTTTATTGTTCATTCCAGAGATGCCATTAGGATGGAAAAGGTTTCACCCAAATACATTTTAAGAGCTAAAAATGAAGATGAGAGCAAAGTTCATGTAACATCTGTGTTCAATCAGGATAGAGGCAATATTGTGTTTGTGCTTTACAAAATTAGTCCTAATAAACTAACAACAGTTGCCTGTCACTTCACATGGTAATGCTTAGGTAAATATAATAACAATTCAACACCTAGTCTCCAAAAGTCTTTATTCAGGCCAACAGTTCATTAGGGTTAGAAACTATTTTACTCTGTCTCGCTTCCTCTCTTACTGGGAAAATGTAGGCTACAGTATCTGGTCCAAAATGGAAATAGTCTTGAATTGAAGGTCTGGTTACAAACCATCTCAGAAAAGCAGATAAGAGTGCTGATAAGTTCTGTTAAGTTAAAAGAAGACATTTATTTCTTTTTTTAATCAAAAAACATTTATTCAAACACAGAAACAGCATTTTTATTACAGCAGAGCAGATTTAGGCTAGTTGAATGTGAAGCGATTTGTTTAATTGTATGATTGACAAAAAAGATGCAACATACAATATCATAGTGAATACAATTCCATGCTTGTGAATAGGGTTGCCTAAGTTTGGAAACTTTCCAATTCATTTCCATATGGGTTTCAATATGGAAACTTTGGAAATCATTAAAATTACTTGACTGATTAACGTCGTAATGAGTAATTATTGGTATTGCTTTTCACAGTATTCATTATACTGTATGTCTGGAGTTGGTAGGCCAGTGGAAGTTATGACTATAACATTCGTTTGCTGTAATTGCCTGTGAATCTACTTTTGTGTCATTTGGATCGAATTAGTGATATTGATGATGAGAGCTTTGCTTGGCTTTTTATTACGGGAAGCCATACATCAGCAGAAAATGCCCAGGGTTTGTTAGGTAATTAATGAGCTTTATATTACAGTATATCCACAGAATTATAATAATCATATTTTATTGATTGATGATCTCTGTGACGAGATCAATGTCTGCAGAATGTCTAACGTTAGCCAGACACATAGTGATCTGTGTAGGCTAGTGGTGGTAGACATCGGAGGACGGGCTCATTGTGATGCATGGAATGGAATGTACATGGGTACATCAGTAGCAGTGTAACTAGAATCAGACCTGTTGAAGAGCATGCGTGTTCTATTGATATGTTCCCACATCTTGACTAACGTGAGTCAGCATATCATGTTTGACAGCATACAGACAGTATATTGGTGCAGTTTAGTTCACTTGACAAAAGCTTTGTAAAAGTATTATACTGGAGGAAAATTCTCTTTGTGCACAATAACGGAAGCAAAATGGACGACATTAAAACCAGGTGCACAATTGTGACAAGTACTGTAGGTATATTCCCGTTATAGTATTTAGAAGTGAGACCACCTGTCTCGTTTCCCCATTTATTGATAAATACAATCTGCACATATTGATGAGAATGAATCAAACAAATACTGAATGTTACTTCATGGAACACTACATGGTGCGTATAACATTAGCTGCTTTGTCTGTGCCTGAGAAAGGAACTCTAAACATACCATCCACTGTAATTCCATGACAATTACAGTATGTCAAAGGAAAATCAAAACTGGTACTGCTTTTAGTTGTTCACAGGGCTTTTGAATTATACAACACAAAGGCAGACATTGCTTTATTTATACTGTTCAAACAGCGACTGTACTGTATGAGAATATGTCACATCTCTTCTGAAGATGAAGTCGCTAAATATAGGTACTGTCTGTAGGTGCAGTATTACACTGCAGCAATGCGATTTTAAATATCAAATGTGTACCTAGTTTTAAAATGTACAATCTTGTAAAATCTCGTATTATACTGTATATCCAGTAGTATATCAGTTCTGTCCAGTCAGAACTCTGATTGTCCACATAACTGTACCTTGTTTTAAAACGCACAGCCACTCTGGATAACTTGACATGATCTAATACGCTTTTTGACTGAAGGTTTATGCGACTCCTCGTCTTTCTGCTTTCTGATAATAGGAGAGTAACGTTTCGATGTCAGTTGAAAAATGGACTAGGGGGCTGTCGTAAATGCTGATCCAGGAAAGCATTTGAATTGGCACCTCAACTCTCTAGTATTTGATGCCATGCGATGCCGCCCCTGATCAGGAATTACACCAGCCCTCATTAGTTTGATATTCTATGTGTGGTATTTTGTGTTATATTTATGTAGATGGGGCATAGAGGAGGACAGGTGTTTGGTTGTTTGTTTTAGGCATACAGCGGGTGCCACATGGCGATCTGCTTACGGGGGTTGTCGAGCATCTGCTGCCAGTGTTGCAGCCCGGTGTCGGAGGCCTGGAGGCCCAGCTGGCAACGGCCCAGGGTCTCCAGCTCGCCAGGTCCTGCCTGGTTCAACACCTCCAAGTCCAGGCTGGATTTGGCCAGCAGCTCCCTGGGCACCTCCAGCATCATCATCTCGTTCCAGACGGGGTTCATCTTGTGTTTGACCCGCCGGGTCTGCTTCTTCTTTAGCTTGGTGGTCTGGTGCTTCAGGGCCAGTTTCACTGACAGGTCTGGAGAGGAGAGGCGGGAAGGAACAGCGATGATGGACGGTTACATGACAACATTCCTCTGGTGGCTCAGTTAGTAGAGCATGGCGCTATAACGCTAATGCTTAGGTTGTGGGTTTGATTCCCACTGTCTGGGACCATACTGTATATACTGACAAAGAAAAGAATCAATCGGGCCAGCTCATCGGGCCAAAGGAGACATAATTCACCGGTAGAACGAGCGATTGTCCAATCAGAATCGAGTATTTTAGAGAGACGTGTAATAGCCTAGATAATAAAGAGCGTTACAGTGATCTCTGAATCCATGACATAACCTGCCCTATCAACTGTTTTAAGCAGAATAAACACATAATAATAATAATATTTGACAAGCATTTATCCTCTCTCTAAAATACTCGATTCTGATAGGACAATCGCTCGTTCTACTGGTTCTACCCCCCCTAAACAAGAAAAACAGGACGATGGTGTTTATTTTCAACTGTCGCTTAAAGTTTGTTTAACTTTAGACCCTAATGTTCACAAAACAAGGCCAGTGGTCGCGCGTCACAGGAAGCCTTTAGGCGTGCATGCATCAAAGTGAGAGGAGCGCCTTTCGAGAACTTGTTGACACACAGTTGAGCTGTTGTTGACCTTGATTCTTGCTTTTTATTTCCACCATGGCAAAGAACATGTATGATACTGAGAAGGATATGAGGAGATATTAGCTTTGATAATGATGGTCAGACGGTCAGACGTCGAGAAGATTCATCTGACACGGAGAGCAGCCACCATGTCGCCTCTCACAAGATGAATTATTCATGTCGTTGGTAAGCAGCCGTGTAATACGCGGGATAATGTCGGTCATTATCGAAAGATAAGAGCCCGACAGTGCGTTCGGAACCCCGAGGTGAAGCCGAGAGGTTTGGTAAAGCACTGAAGGGATTTGACCGGCTGGCCATACTTTATCCCTTACATAGCAGACTCCGCATTCCCCATTTACAAATGTGTTGGTCCTACTTTTAGAGTTCACTGCATGTAGGCTAGACATATGTTTTGATTGATGTAATATAGGCTGCTTTAGTCGTAGGCTATTTAGTTAAATACAGTGTGAAGCAAATCCCGTCCGTGCCGCTGGCGCTGTCCATGGTGCTAAAAGTAAGAATGTGTTATCCCACATGAACCATCCTGACGGTTTATGCCAGCATGTCCCGGGAAATGCCGACATAAACCGTTTTCCCACATATGTACCGTAGCATATTTATATAACATTCACTTATGTCCAATAATTATATTATTAGAGGAGTGGGTTTAGCTAATGGAATTCCTATTGTAGAAGCTATTTCCTGTGGCTCTGTTGTCCTGTCCCGTTCTTCCTGTAGTTGTCCAACCTACTGGATTGTAATAAACTTGAATCAAACAAAACACACATCTCAGCATGGTGGCCAACCTGAACAACAACAACAAAAAAACTGCATACTGCAGTAGGCATATTCAATGTGTCCCCCTTCCATAACCATTGAATTATTGAAATATTCTCGACCATCCACAGGAGGACGGACGCATGCATAATGTTATGAGGAGCAGTAGCGTCCCCTTATGAGCCACGGTGTATGAGGGAGGTGGATGAGGGAGGTGTATGAGGGAGGTGTATGAGGTAGGTGGATGAGGGAGGTGTATGAGGTAGGTGGATGAGGTAGGTGGATGAGGTAGGTGGATGAGGTAGGTGGATGAGGTAGGTGGATGAGGTAGGTGGATGAGGTAGGTGGATGAGGTAGGTGGATGAGGGAGGTGGATGAGGGAGGTGGATGAGGTAGGTGGATGAGGGAGGTGTATGAGGGAGGTGTATGAGGTAGGTGGATGAGGGAGGTGTATGAGGTAGGTGGATGAGGGAGGTGGATGAGGGAGGTGGATGAGGTAGGTGGATGAGGGAGGTGGATGAGGGAGGTGGATGAGGTAGGTGGATGAGGTAGGTGGATGAGGTAGGTGGATGAGGTAGGTGGATGAGGTAGGTGGATGGATGAGGTAGGTGGATGAGGTAGGTGGATGAGGTAGGTGGATGAGGTAGGTGGATGAGGTAGGTGTATGAGGGAGGTGTATGAGTTAGGTGGATGGATGAGGTAGGTGGATGAGGTAGGTGGATGAGGTAGGTGGATGAGGTAGGTGTATGAGGGAGGTGGATGAGGTACAGTAGGTTACCTATAGAGTCCTTGAGCTTGTCCGACTGCAGCCCTCTGGCCTTCATCACCACCACCCCCAGACGGTTGGCTGCAGGCAGGTAGCTGATGGACAGGAGGAGCTCTCCTGTTGACTGGCAGTCCTGCGGGGTACAAGAACACGCCCATTTTTATAGGGACATGCTAGCATGTACCAAGTCGACTGTTTATGCTGGCATGTCCCGGGAAATGCCGACATAAACCGTTTTCCCACATGTACCGTAACATATTTATATAACATTCACTTATGTCTTATAGTCTTTTTCTGCTCTCAGAGACGTGGAGGACAACCAAGATCCCAATGACTAGAGTGCAGTCATTCATCAACAGATGCCTGAGGCGGATCCTGAACATCCACTGGCCAGATACCATCAGTAACAACGATCTCTGGCAGAGAACGGGCGAACAACCAGTGGAAGAACAAATCAAGAGAAGAAGGTGGGGATGGATCGGCCACACACTACGCAAACCAAACACCAGCACCACCAGACAGGCCCTTAGATGGAACCCCCAAGGCAAAAGGAAGAGAGGCCGGCCCAAGAACACCTGGCGCAGGGACTTGGAGACAGACATCACACAGAGTGGACTAACATGGAAACAGCTGGAAAGCAAAGCACAGGACAGAGGACCCTGGCGAACTGTTGTCGATGGCCTATGCTCCTCCAAAAGGAGCGATAGGCGTAAGAAGGAAGAAGAAGACTTATAGTCTTTTTATAGGCTTTGGTATGACTCAGGGGCCAGGGATTCGAACTCACAACCCCCCAATCTCAGGGCAGACAGACACTCTAACTGCAAGGCCACTGAGACACTGGGACTGCGCAAGTCAAGAGACAACAAAGACTATAACGCAAGTTATATCATCCATATAAATCCAAATAAGGTGTGTGTGCCTGTGCCTATTACTTTGACACCATCAGTCGATACACAGGTCGTGTTCACCGGTAGTTATATGGACTGTCTGTGAGTCTGTGAGTCACCTCACCTCTGCAAGATTAGGTCATTAAACACAAATGACCATGATGCCTGTTATTAAGAGTCTGATGTGAATAGATGTTATTGTGCTCTATTTATTATGCACAAATCTCTGATATTGAAAGCCTTGAGCTAATCTGCACCAATTATGAGCATGGGCTGTACGCATGAATGAGGATGAGGAGAGAATCAGGTAGGTGCAATATGCTACAAACTGTAAGTATTTTTTTCATGGTTTCTTCTAAGACTCATCTACATTAAGTAAATATTGTATTTCACTGTATAAATTACCGTGGAGGGTTGAGGCGTGACAGTAGTTGATCTTACATTTTGGAGATTTAGCGAGACAGTCTTGATCAAGAGTCATGACAGGAAATGGTTTCCATAATGTCCAACCATGCCAACCTAAAGGGTTACCTACTGTCGCTAATGGACACATATAATATATTCAATATGTAGAGGCAGGATGGCCTCCTAGTTGACTTTAGAAAAGGCAAAGCAAGTTTATTTGGATCTTATTTGCACATTTCATACAACAGAGGCAATTCAAAGTGCATAGGATAGCATCTAAATGCATAATTTTGCATTGCATCTAAATGCATCTAAATGCATAAATTCCATGCATAATCTTTAGCAGTGCTTAAGACCAGACCAGTATGCAATTTATACAGCTTAAGTATACTTTTTGAGTCTTATATCGATAGCAAGTAAACACTTGAAATAGCAGCCTTGACTCGTTGATTTGCACTGAGCAATACATCAGAGCCGTGGCAAGTAATCGATGCCAAATGGGTAGTGGTGTGTGTGTTTTATTGAATAGTACTGACTGGATCATACATTATGTCACTAGCGTTAACATCCTTGGACGCAATTCATCCCTCTCCCTCAATGGTTTCTATTGGAATTCTTTTTTCTTTTCTTTTTTGCGGATTTGGTAATCATCGTCATCTCTCAATGTTCAGCCAAAGCAGCAGTCTGTTGGGTTACAGTGACAAGGACATCTACAACCGCCTCTTTCTAAAATACTAATCTATTACTGTGAATAGACTTTATTATATGAATAAGTATACTTATTAGAGAGTGTGTGTTTGTGTATATACCGTATTTGTGTGTGTGTGTGTGTGAGTGTGTGTTTGTGTATATACCGTATTTGTGTGTGTGTGTGTGTGTGTGTTTGTGTATATACCGTATTTGTGTGTGTGTGTGTGTGTGTGTGTGTGTGTGTGTGTGTGTGTGTGTGAGTGTGTGTTTGTGTATATACAGTATTTGTGTGTGTGTGTGTGTGTGTGTTTGTGTATATACCGTATTTGTGTGTGTGTGTGTGTGTGTGTGTGTGTGTGTGTGTGTGGGTGTGTGTCTGTGTGTAGACTATTTAGAGAGTGTGTGTTTGTGTATATACAGTATTTGAGTGTGTGTGTGTGTGTGTGTGTGTGTTTGTGTATATACCGTATTTGTGTGTGTGTGTGTGAGAGTGTGTGTTTGTGTATATACCGTATTTGTGTGTGTGTGTGTGTGTTTGTGTATATACCGTATTTGTGTGTGTGTGTGTGTGTGTGTGTGTTTGTGTATATACAGTATTTGTGTGTGTGTGTGTGTGTTTGTGTATATACCGTGTGTGTGTGTGTGTGTGTCTGTGTGTCTGTGTGTCTGTGTGTCTGTGTGTGTGTTTGTCATCTTTGGCCTCTATCAGCGCCATCTGCCCCTGTGTTCTCTACGCCGTAATGATCATTGAGTGAAGAGCTGTGAAGCCTCTCGCTGAGTGGAACGATGAATTATTTATGGCCATTCTTCTTCTTCTGCTGCGATGCATCATTTGCGTCACACCCGACCCCACATCACACAAATTCCCCCATCCACAGTCACACTAACCCGTCTCCCTCCCTCCCTCCCTCCGCCCCTCCCTCCCTCCGTCCCTCTCTCCCTCCCTCCCTCCCTCCCTCCCTCCCTCCGTCCCTCTCTCCCTCCCTCCCTCTCTATCTCATCTCCCTTTTTATATATCTGGCATCCTTTTATTTATCTAATTTCATCCTCCTATCCCACTCCCTCCTCTCTGGCCCCCCCTATCCCTGCTTGTCATTCCTGGCATGACTTCACACTCTCCTGCGCATCCCTGGAAAAAGATCCCCCGGGTCTTTAGGATGACGTAGATAGTGATCTCACTCTGCAGCAGACAGGGGAGGCTGGAGGGGATGGGGAGGCTGGAGGGGCTGAGGAGACTGGAGGGGGGGGGGGCTGGAGAAGATGGGGAGCTAGGCTAGCCTGACAGGTTTAATTAACTCCCTATCTGCTCAGGTGTCCCCTATTAGCCTGAGGTTTAATTGAAGTGAAGCCTTGGTGGGTCAGCCAGCTCACCCGACAAGAGGTAAACAATAGGGACGTGTTAGAGTATCTGTTTCTTTGTTTCAGTATTGGACTCTAAAATGCATGATACTACATCATCATCATCATCATCATCATCATCATCATCATCATCATAGATATACGTATTCATATTCTGTAATCCTTTGACTTCTCCGACTGTGTCCTGCTACAGTTAGGAGGAAACTCCATGTTCACATCTCAAAGAAAAACACAGCAACATAGAAATGCGTGAAAAAAATAATTTGTATGGGGAAAAAAACTCCACAACCACAACAACATTTGTTAATTCAATTCCTCAGATCCGACTGATGGAGGCATCGGATAGACGCCAGTGAGAGCAGAGTGAGATGAGCTGCCCTTTAGCTACCGCGTCTCAAGGTTAGACGCAACATAAAAGAGGATGGTTATATCATCCCTCTAAATCTTGAGCACTAAGCAAGCTTATTGTGCTTGAAGAAGGTGCTTGCCAGACAGGCAGGCAGGCTTAAGTTAATTATACAATGCACACACAAGTACCGTTGCCTCTGTATGCTCCTGTAACAAACTGGTAAGAATGGTAACCTAGGATACCTGGCCCAGGTCAGACAGACAGACAGGGGATATCCATAATTCTTTACAATGACTACTTATAATCACAACATCTTGAAGGGAAATGTTTCACCAGATTCATAGATCTCTATAGGTAATACAGTTACAGTATCCTACAAACTACAGCTGCTATCAGAAGTCTGGATAGAGATCTGTGGTGCCTCAGGGTGGTTTCAGATGATTTAAGACTTACAAAGGATCTTATTTTGAAGGATTTCCATGGCAATGGCTGCTGTCATCTCGTTAAAGCAGAGGTGAGCCAATTAGCAGAAGGTAGAGATCGTTAGTTGAAACATAACCTCGGATGCCAGAATGTCATCTCTAGATTTTGGGGGCGTAAGGAAAAAAAACACTGGAGGTTGTCTGTGAGCTGTGAGCCTCCACTACAGATTTAGATCGCTATAGCTCCAGCTGAGCCACTCACTACGCCCTCCCGTTCCAACCATGCTCTGCATGCACTGAAGGGAATGAAAACACAGATTTAGCAGAAAATTATTTTGACACCGTCATTATGAAGGTGAGCCGTGTGAGCCATTCAATTCCCTGTTTTGAAAGAAAGATGAAAAATGGGAATAACATTTTGAAATCACCTGCCTCCATTCCAATCCCAACTGCAATCCTTTTTCTGTCGATAGCTGTGGCGTAGGTAAACATCAACAGATGGATACCCCCCCCCCCAGCCCCACATACATGACTGTTCGCCATAAGACTTAGTGACACAGAAATCCATCTGAAATAGATCTGTAATTTAGTACTATGTCTTGGAGGGGAGAATTCTTTGATTCTCTATTTCACTCTTGTTTCCTAAGAGATTGACTGTAACAGACAATTACAGTAATCTTCAATGACATTGGAAACACAATACTATTATACTACACACAAATAATATAAAAAGAAATATGAAACATAATGACTATTATATCGATCTAAGCTCCAGCTAATAGTTGAAGATGAGGTTGTTTTCAAGCCAGCATCTACAGTAGCAGGAAGCAGTACTGTGCTGTGTGCCTGTACCTGTTTCGGCGGTTGGAGGTCCACCCAGCAGTCGGCGTTGGACATCATGCCCACGTCGGCCATCTTGAACCTCATGACGCCCAGGTTGGTGTTCTGGGAGAAACGGTCACAGCTGTGCAGGGACATGGCCACCTCGCCCTCCACCTCGTACCCTCCTGGCAGGGAGAAGACCAGGCCTTCCTCCCAGCGCACGTGGCTGGTCAGGCTGCGTACCGAGGTCTGGGCCACCCTCTGACCCGCCGCCGAGCTCAGAACCCCGGCCACGTACCCCTCACAGCCTGGGCCCACACTCACTTGCTCCGCTGCAGAGAGAGACAGGGAGACACACAGAGAGACACACAGGGAGGGCAGGGAGGGATTTAGCCAGTGGCCCCCAATTGAAATTAAGCTCAGATAATAGCCTAACACTTGATACATTCACTGTGCATCCATTACATTTACTGTAGGCCTATTGTAGCTGAGGGACGCCATAGATCACTAACATGACAAGATGCAATTAATTATTCATAGTTATTCAGCTTTCACTTAGATTTCAATGTGATCCTTAACAAGACATTTGGCATAAGCTAAATGCACGGTTTGGATATAGTTTTAATAATAAAGAATCTGAATAGCTGTTCCCTCGTTACTGAAATAAGCAACAATTACCACAAAATGCAAAATATTTCGTACACTACTAAGTGTTACTTAGAACTCTCTGTTTTCTCAATGTCCTTTATGCGTCTTTATAGAACATGCGGTTATGACAAACAATGCAAAAGAGACGCAAACAAATCCACACAGCGTTTACCCCTTTGTGCCATTGTAGTAGCATCCTTTAACACAGGCGATTAAGCAGTACTTAAGAGGAAAACAAAACAGAGGACTTTCTCTCTCTCTCTCTCCAATAACAAAGCAGACTATGTGGTGGTGTGTGCCTTGGATAAAAATAGCCGTGAGTGAAGCGGTGGGCTGAGAAACAAGGAGATTTAATTGAGCCCACTGCAGGTAATAAACAAACCACAGATCCAGCAGACGGCTAGCCCGCCTGCAGAGGACCTGTGACCT
Organism: Nansenia antarctica; assembly: GCF_963989245.1. NCBI lineage: Eukaryota > Metazoa > Chordata > Actinopteri > Argentiniformes > Microstomatidae > Nansenia > Nansenia antarctica. The sequence continues at coordinate 3,953,358 of NC_137689.1, read as the reverse complement.
GCGTTAGCACGGTCAGTTAGCCCTGTGAGACACGAGTGTGAACACAACGACAGCTTACACACACACGCACACACACACACACACACACGCACACGCACACACACACACATATACGCACGCGCACATGCACACTCACGCACGCACATACACATACTCTCACACAACACAACCTCCAACCACCCACACGTCCATTCGCCTGCCGCAGGGCCAAGTACTGTGTTGGTGACCTTTTCATTGGACAATGCTTTTAAGTGTCTGGAGTGGTGTGGTGGTGTTTGACGTGTGTGCGTTGGCACTCTGGGTGGCTGGTTCCAGCACATGGGCACTCGGTTGGCTGTGACAAGTGGCCAGGTGCAGGTGGCCAGGGATCAGCCATCCAGAGTGCCAACGCACACACGTCAACGCACACACGTCAAACACCACCACACCACTCAGACACTTAGGCCTTTTGGCTCTCTTGCTTTCCATTCTCTGATAACCATTTAATTAAAAAATGTTTTAATTGTATAAGAACTAGTCCTATAAGATCCAGCAAAAAAACAAATATATAGGTGAAGGCAGCTGGTTAGGTCCAACCACAGATAATAACACAATAAAATCTTTCTTCCGTTCTCTTGTTCTTGTTGGAGTCAACAACTTGTTAACCTCTAGCTCTGTTACCATAACACCCGACTAGATCATTTACATTAAGTGAAGTGGGTGTTTTTCACAGGTACTGATGTAGAGAGATATCACATTATTATTATTAGCTCATAATAGGGGGGGGGGGGCAGAGGGTAGTGTTGATATGATAAAGCCTTACCCTCTATGATGGTGATGTGGAGTTCTTTCTCCTGGCTGTGGTAGGTGAGAGAGAAGTGCAGCTTGGGGTGGAGGATGGGGAGGCGTGCGGTCGTCCCATTGATGAGCTCCCGGCCACACTGGGTTTCATCCTTGGAATCTGGGTGAAAGAGGCTGCTGGGTAAGGGCTGGGTTTGGTTATCAGGGGAAGTGTTCAACAGTAAGCATGTACATACCTGTGTGCATCAACTGAAGTAGGAAACAGACTTTTAACTAGTATTTGAGCCTACAATAGCACAGCGCTGTTTCGCTAATTGTATTTCAGATCATTAATCCATAGCATATAATAATTGTTTCAGGATGAATGGGACTTGAATTTCTTTTTTTTCTTTTTAAAAAAATAATTGTTTTACTCATCGAAGGACCAACATCATTAGTTTTCGACTACTAAGGAGGACTGCACAGGCTGACAGAGACAAAGTATTCTACGTTAGTCTTACAACACTCCTGGTTGCCAATGTACCTTGCCTGGGAATCACACAGATATCAGAGCTATCCGTTGCTTGGTTACCGGCGTCTGGCTCGGTGGAGGGTCCCCTGGGGGCAGGCTGCTCGGTCGCCTTCCCTGGGGCATCTGGGTAGTTGATGACCTCGGGTGAGGTCACTGATGGTTTGGGCTTGTAGATTTTGGGGAATTTCAGCAGCGTCCTCGGTTGGATAGGCTCTGTCGATTTTTCCACACTGAACTAGAGGAGAAAGAAATTATGTTGAAGGGGGGAAATCTTAGTTGTGTATAAGATAACAGGCTAACTCGCTGAGACCATAGTTCGGAGAGCCTGGGGAAATCCTTTGCAGAAAGTAGCTACAAAGAGGTGGAAACGCATTTGGAAATGAGTGACGCCTTGCGGCGCGTTAAAGCAATCAAATACCTTGCTTGGTTGGCGCTCCAAATAAAGAGAATTTCTTTATGGCTTCCTTCAGGCTTTCTTAAAAATGTCTTCAATGTTCCAAGCTAGCATCTAGGCAACAACTTTTTGCAAAAAAGTCCTACCCAGACAGAAGAGATGACGCACATAACAACCATCAACCATTCTTTGCCTTTGTGGGGGAGGGTTTGTGGAACGAAACATCTAAAGAAATGACGAGCATGTTCTCTCATCGCTCTCTCTGTGCACTTCAATCCAAGCCAGAACGGCTCATCTATAAAATCCTCCACACCTCCAAAAGCGGCGTGAAAAACAACATGATTTACAGTATGTTTTGCGAGGTCTGGCAAGAGGATAATATCAAGAAGATGTTGATCATTTATCAGTCCTACAGTATTGATCCCTTAGTTCTCAGAAAACAAGCCTGTTGTATGTAACCAACCATAGAGGGTCTTATAACGACCAACAGTGCCTAACCACTGCACTCAGGAAACCCACAGGGATCCACGGTACACACATTTACTGTGAATGCATCTCTCGCTGTGTGGCACTCAGATAATTGTGGCCCTTTCAGATGGGGGTAGTTGGACCGGGCTGAGTTATAATACACTGGTGAGAATTCTATTCTTAGTGGTGAGAATTCTATTCTTAATTCTATTCTTTCTTTAATTCTATTCTTTCTTTAATTCTATTCTTTCTTTAATTCTATTCTTTCTTTAATTCTATTCTTTCTTTAATTCTATTCTGGTGAGAATTCTATTCTGGTGAGAATTCTATTCTTTAATTCTATTCTGGTGAGAATTCTATTCTTAATTCTATTCTTTCTTTAATTCTATTCTGGTGAGAATTCTATTCTTAATTCTATTCTTCCCATCTATTCTTAGTGCCTCACCATTGTCCTGTTCTTGCATCATTCACCCCCAAAATCTCTGTAATTCTAAAACTAGTACCAATGAGGGTCTAGAAGTGAGAGGACTGCTGAATACATGTTCTATGAGGTATTTATCATTATCACGTTGAATCAGAATAAAGCTATTATTATTTGATGATACAGCATTGTACTTTTCTTGTGGAATAGATTGCACTTTATTCGCATGATAGGATATACAAGAGGGGAGGACAAAAAACGTTTTTTTTCTCTCTCTATTCGGCAAGTGTTTTTCCCCACCTCAGTAGCACACACTTAGGGCTTCAATAAGGGAGCAGACAGGGAGGTGGTGTTCCTCTGGACCATGTATGCGTCACTTGTATGGTATTGTATTGTGCATGCTGAGAGAAAGAGCTTAGGTGGATTGCTAGGGAAGTCATCTGCATTATTCAGCTCATACTCCATCATCTTGTCATAGACCTTTGCAGCCTCTCTGTGTGTGTGTGTGTGTGTGTGTGTGTGTGTGTGTGTGTGTGTGTGTGTGCGTGTGTCTGTCTGTGTGGGTCTGTCTGTTTGTGTGTGTCTGTCTGTCTGTGTGTGTGAGTGAGCAGGGATAAAGATGCTCACACACAAACACACCATACACACACACACACACACACACGCAATCACAGACAAACACACCATACACTATATCATTTTTGGTACATTAGTGATCTGTAACAAACACAAGCACAAGCATTTATAGCAGTCCAAAGAACGGGCATCCTTCACATCCCTTGTACAGGGATATGTATGACACAACTCATAAGAGTAACCGATGGAATTGAATTCATGTTATACTGTATTTCAATTTAACGCTCTGTAGTTCCACAAGAGACTTACTGAGGCGGAGTTTGTTACAGGAACAACATCGTCTAAGAACACATAGCGTGTTATCCCCACAATATTTTGAGGACAAGTGCAAATAAATAACTCCTTGCAAGCTAAATTAGCTACATTGAATGTCTCTATTTTATCACAGAGTATGACATGTGAAATGTATATTATAATTATGTCATTATTTACAATCTGGTGTCCCTTAACCCCTGAATTTCCTGAGATCTAGATGAATATCTATATTACGACATTTACATCTTGTCCTGAAAGGAGGAGGTGAGGCATATGGTATCACTGCTTCAGTGATCCAGTTATCGTCACAATGTAGAGCTCTGAAGGGAACACAATCTTTATTATTATTCTCAAATAACTATTTAATGCAGCCAAACAATATCCTCTATCTGCTGCCTCTGAAAACCCCACCAAAATGAACTAACTAATTTCTCTTCTGTTCAATGCACATTTTCCACATACACATCTTAGATAAAAAAAGACCATGTCTGGACGTAATCTAATTGATTAACATCATTATTTTGGAGAATAATGTAATGATGACTAAACATGTCAGTCAGATAAAAGTGCTAAACAATAAAAAATAAAAATAAATAATGTATATGATTTCATACAAAATAATGTATCATTTATGTTCACTGTGCCTGCTGGAGCCTGTTTTTACTCAAAAACCAAATAGCCCTGGGCTTTAGATCAACAGCTTTTACACATTGCTACCCCACAATATCCCCAGGCATTCTCTAGCAATCACACTTGCAATAGTCCTGTCTCTTTCTGTCACTTAAATCACAGAGTCACTGATAGATTCTCATCTAAGCAGTTATCCAATCGTGAGGTTAGAATTATAAGGTTCTATCTCCGTTTAGGGTAGTTCAGAGATATTGAGCTTCAAAGTTTTTACATTCCATTATGTATTGTGAGATGGAACCTTTGTATTTTATGAATTACTAACAAAAAAAAACACAGGCATTAATACACACCTAATAGATCAGATTATGTAAAAAACTCAATTTTGACAAAAATTGAGATAGAACCTTATAATTCTAACGTCACGTAATATCTGAGAATCATCATGCCAGTCCCACTACTGCAGGTAGCAGGGCAGCTTTACGTTACCTGCTGGGGAGAGTGCAGCACACTGGGCTTGGCCTTCTCTGGGTCCGCGTCCTCTCCTCCCTCCAGCTTGTCTTTCTTACAGGACCTGCAGATCAGAGAGAGCCCACAGAGGGTGAGGATGCCCGACGCCGTGCCCAGGGTGGCTCCCAGGACAGCAGCTGTGGTAAAAATCATTCTGGGGGGGTGGCGACGAGGTGCAGCTACACAGCCCAAATAAAGTGATGAATAGAAAAAAGGGGAAAAAAATAATGACTAAGTTACTCTTCAGGCTGCATAGCTAAACAGATAATATGTGACGCTGGGCTGGATAGTCCACGGACCACAGAAGAGCGAGTTGACATCCAGCAGCTGGTACTCAGACACTCTCTCTCTATGCAGATCCCTCATCCAGAGACAGAGAGAGAGAGAGGGAGAACGGTTCTGTCTACCAGAGAAGCAGCCCGCCTTGTCTGAGCGCATAAATTCAGTGAGAGGAGGAGGGGGGGGGGGGGGGAGACAGGGAGGGAGGGGAGAAGAGGGAGGGAGGGAGGGAGGGAGGGAGGGGAGGGAAAGGAGTGAAAGTGCATTGGCTGGCTGACTGGCTGAGACAGAGCGAGGGTGTTTCATTGATGCCTCCCTCCCTCGACTTTCTTTTTCGGTCTCGCTTTTTCGCTCCTTATCTTTCAGTCACTCTCTGTCTTCCTCTGTTACTTTGTCTAGTGTGTTTGTGTGTGTTTTGTTTGTTTCCTGTGTTTCTCCCAGGTGATTGCCCTTCCTCCCTGCCTATTGCCATGGTGATGACCTGTGCTCAATAATCGCCTAATTAAGGGTGGAGGAGGTGGAGGACCAAAGGCTGGGAGAGAGACACTCAGATGGGGCCAGTGGGCCAGTCTATAACGCCTTGTAGTTGTTGTTTGTGGTTAACATTTTAGCTACCGCTGTTGTGTAGTACGGCAGGTTAGTGTGGTGGTAGTGTAGTGTGTATCGGTGTCGGTAACTTCTGTTACTCCCCATATCCCCGGGATAATATTTGGGGACGTAACAAAACACTATCCCCTCCCTCCATCCCTCTGATCCATCTCCTCTCTTCACCAAGTGACCCCTTTCCAGTTGCACTGGAGACATCCATGTCTTGTTATGACATTTCGTGACGTTAGAATTATAAGGTTCAAAATTGAGTTTTTTTACATAATCTGATCCATTAGGTGTGTATTAATGCCTGTGTGGTGTTATTTTTTAAATGTTGACATTTTTGAGTTAGTAATCCCTAAAATACAAAGGTTCCATCTCACAAAAGATAATGGAATGTAAAAACTTTGAAGCTCAATATCTCTGAACTGCCCTAAACGGAGATAGAACTTTATCATTCTAAACGGAGATAGAACCTTATCATTCTAAACGGAGATAGAACCTTATCATTCTAAGCTCACGATTTGTATGACATCAGAAGTGAAAATCTAGGTCTCTAAAAAACCAACCTTTTAACAAAATTATTGTTAACAGACAATTATTAATATTTTGCTGCATTAACATAAGAAAACTCCTTTTTCTTCTTGAGAGGGAGGGAATCCTTAGTCTCAAATTCTATATTTGGCCCTCTAACTTTTGCATGATATGCAGAGCGTTTCCATGGAAACAACATCACCCACACTTGCACACCCCCAAATCTGTGAACAACTTGGGGGAGAAGCAGAACTTTTCTCATAAGATCATATCCTGGCTGCGACAGACTACTAGGCTGTACGACGGTAACCTAGAAACTGTAGGAATAATAATACGAAGAAGAACAGTTCCAATCCGTCACAGACCCATGCAGACACCCAAACATACCAAAAGTGAAAAAATTAAATACTACAATGCAGTGGGTATTGAACCCGTTATCCATACTCTTTGATCCTCACTAGCTTTATGCATGGGATACAAAATGATGATAATAATAATAATAATAATAATAATAATACATTAGACTTATATAGTGCTTTTCTAGACACTCAAAGACGCTTTACAAACTGAAAAGATCGAGTAGTAATAATAAAAAGAAACAAAAAATCAATAAAATAAAGTATAGGGGCCTAATTAAGGTAGTGCTGGGGACACATGGGAAGGGGAGGGGGAGAGGGTTAACTGGTGAAGGTGAGCTTGAAGAGGTGGGTTTTGAGGGCCTGTTTAACTGCTTAACTCTATCTCTGTTCTAGAACGTCACTGCCTTTCTATGAAAACATGTATGGAAGTAGCTGGCCTTGTCCTCTTGAGGCAAACAATCATGGACGCACTCATTGAATGGTCATCATCACAATCAGTCACGACTGTGACATCACACTTGATTCCTCCTGAACATCATGTCTATATGAATCACATCCGGATATTTCTGCTTGTGGGTGGTTGTTTTCCTTGAACTTGTGATTGGGTATGAATACCCTGTGATTGGGCATGACTGGGCTTCATCAACCACGGACAATGTGTCCTTATTCTTATTGACTGCTCCCAGCTTCCCTGTAGCCTAATATAGTTCCACCGGTCGATCATTATAGGCTACAGCGATATCTGCTGCTATTACCACCACATGATAATCATAATCCTTTGGCAAGGTGTGAGAGACAGCGTCTATTAATAAAGGCAATAAATCATGTCAATTGAAAGTGCAAGAGAAAAATGTTCTTCAATTTGATATGGCAAGGAGTGCTATCAAGACACCTCATGATTTGGGGTTTGCAACTTGCCAGTCATACGGAATGAAAAAACAATCTTTGATGCCATCTTGAGGATGTGAAAGAAAGTAAACAATTACAATACTACAATAGACAGGTGCTTTCCTATTTCGGACGTTTCTTGGAATGTGACATCTAATGAAATTGCGAGCACATTCTCCCCTTGCTCTGTCCAGTTCAACCCAAGCCAGAAGGCTAATCTAATGTTCTCCAGACCTCCAAAACAGGCGTGAGAACAACGTGATTTGGAGGGATGGATAGGCGAGACTGTAAATAGACTTTAAATGGGGGGGAACAGGCGGATCGGTACCAATAGATTCAAAGCACCTCCACACATCCTGTGCCTCATCATGTGCAGAGGTCAATGGCTATGTAAACCAGCTCCTTTCCCTTCTTGTTTTTTTAGTTTTTTTTTCTTTCCTAGCACCAGGGGAGCCACCCCTCCCAAATTTCGTTGTTTGGTACCTGTACTATAGCAATGACAATAAAGACCATTCATTCATTCATTCATAAATCTACACCGCTTGTCTGGCTGCTAAACTACTACACTAGCAGGGATGGCCTAACATGGTCTGGTGGATGAGAACTTTTTTTACCAGCCACATTTTAAAAAACAACAACAACAACAACAACATTAAGGCAAATGAGCAAAAACTACTAATTAGCATGACTCAATGGCCGGGGACTTCAGCTGAAAATGTTACGCCTAGGCTAACGCTGCCTTTTTTACTGTATTTTGTATGGTTCATGTATTTGGATTGTCCTCGATAAAATAAAATAATAAACTGAAACTAAACTAAACTGAAACTGCACAAATGTGACAGGGTCTGATGAAAAGGTCCCCAAGTAGGGCAACATCATGTTTCAGTTTTTTCTCGATTACGAAAGGGTATTTTATAAGCTTTCAAATGACGTGGTGTCATACATTGAAATCAAGGAAATGTAAAACAAGTTGAAGAAGTTATGCATATTTGAATGTTGATGATACCCCCCCAAATCAACGAGCCGAGAAATTCGACCTCAAAGTATTCACAGCCACTTTTCACAGGTAGGTAACGGGTGGGATACAATCGCTGGTTAACTCCAACCCAACCACTCCCTCGAGAGCAGGGAGCTCGGAAGCCTTCTCCCTGAACCATGCTGCCCGTGTCTGCCGACATGTCCCACATGAGGAGGCGGGGGCTCAGGCGGGCGCAACCGGGAGAGGCGACCAGGGCTGCCTTGGCGTGTTCAACGTTGTGCTTGTCGGTCGCCATGTCCATGGAAGAACAGCAGCAGTGAGCCCTGAAAAGGGCTTTTGGGGGTGGCGGTAGGTCCACAGGAAGGAATGCCGGCGGGTTCTCCAGCGTTCTTGATTCTTCTTCTTCCGTAGTAGTAGTCAGTCTTCAGTTCGTCTGAACCCGTGCTGAAAACCCAGACCCCATTTGGGAGGACGAGTAACAGACCCCGTTATATAGCACCCACAGGCGGCAGGGACATGTTAAAGTTGTAGTCATTGGCTACCTAGGTAGCAGGGTAAACCAATAGGAGCAGAGGTCCCCTATGGGGCTACCTGCAGTAACTATCCTCCTATCTCACGATCAGAAGTCAGGGGGGGCATTCCATCAACGTCGCTAAAGGAAAATCCAGGCTTATTTTTATAAATCCTGCGGGAATCATCGGAATAAGCCTGGATTGTCTTTTAGCGACGTTGATGGAATACCCCCCAGGAGAAGCGAGTATGATGCGCAGCAGTTACAGTCAGCTGGAGTAGCAGGACTGTTGTCACAAATAATAATAATAATAATAATAATAACTTTATTTGTATAGCGCTTTTCCTGCAAACGTTGTAGTTCAAAGTGCTTTAATCATTATATAATCTTAATTTAATTATTTTGTAACTTAATTCAATACTAAAAGGATGGGTTTTTATAATCTTAATTTAATTATTTAGTCATTTAAAGGCAATATTAAAAAGATGGGTTTTTAGTCTTGACTTGAACATTGAAATGTTGAGTCAATGGTGACAATAATTGCGGATCACACTAGTTTCATTTTTAAATTAAAGCATAGCCATCCGCACTTTTGTTGGCTACCCGCCAAAGTCAGGCCCATCACTATGGGCGGGCCTACGGTGGCCGACAAGGGCAAACGCGCTGCAAATACCGAAACGCGCTGCATATAGAGAAACGCGCTGCATATAGAGAAACCGACAAGGGCAAACGCGCTGCAAATACCGAAACGCGCTGCATATAGAGAAACGCTGCAATTCAGTTCACAACACAACGGAAGTGTTCTCACAACACAACGGAAGTGTAGAAAACGCTGCAATTCAGTTCACAACACAACGGAAGTGTTCTCACAACACAACGGAAGTGTTCTCACAACGGAAGTGTTCTGGGGGGGAACGATAAGTGGAACGGACCGGAGACGTGTTTTTGAAGAAGTTCCGAAAAGCAGTTCTGAAGAGGTTGTGGAGTGAAGAAGCGACATAAAAGGTACATATTATATTTCTTATTTATGTCTGCAGATAACATGTGCTGTATTTCAAACCGAAGGGCTCATTCTATGCCCTACACCCTACGAAGGGTTCGTAGAAGCTTGTGCAGTGGAGGGATTCTTTATTGGGAATTAGCCGTTGGATCGTATTCAGACATAACGTAGGCTGGTTCTGTCAAGATATTGGTTCTGTCACGAAGCCTTGCGCATTGTGACAGGATGCTTGCGTCCTACCCCCGTGGACAACCTTCCCATCCTAGCAGGCATCCAGCCCGCAGGCCTCCGCCGCATGGGAGCCACAGCACGTCTCGCCTGCCGGGCCGTGGAGCTTAATAACCATCTGCTCCATGATAGGCTCACTATAACAGCGGAGCCCTCCCGGCGTCTCAAGTCGAGACACCCATTTGTGCCTGCCGCACAGGATCTCAGGCAGCAATGCAGAGATCTCAACATCAGTGCGGCAGGATGGGCGGATTATATGTGGCGCGCGGAGTGGGAGGCTAACACCTCCAAACTCCGCGACCACATCCCAGTCGCCGGCGCTGAGCCCCTCGGGATGGACTTGCCAAGGCTATCCTGGGTGAGGCTCAATCGTCTCCGGACCGGCGTCGGGCGTTTCCGCTCATCAATGCACAGATGGGGCTTGGCCCCAAATGCGTCGTGCGAGTGTGGCGCAGAGGACCAAACCGCAGACCATATTATCCTGGATTGCCCGGTGTACCACCCACCCAACGGGATGCATGGTCTGTCGGTATTAGATGACGAGACGATGACGTGGCTTCTGGAGGGGTGTCCAGAAATATAGCCCGGGTGAGCCCCTCAACCAGGTCTCGGGGTGGTAAAAAGGGTAGCCCCTCGGCCCCGAGCCTGGTGGAGTGGAGAGGAAAACAACTACCCATACGCCGAAGAAGAAGAATGTGCAGGGTTTTTCCTAGACAATAAATTGTAGTGTTTTTTCTTTAATTAAATGAATTACACATCAGCATATTGTGTTACATGAAACACGTAGTTGGTTAAGAACATATCTGAGTGGTGTCCTGGGGTCGGAGTCAAACCCAAACCCAACTGAAGGTACAGCGAGAAAAAGGTCAAATCTCCGGACCGTTACAATCTAGCTGACGGATCTCCCTGTCTCTCTATTAGTGAGTATAACTGATGGGTCTCCCTGTCTCTCTATTAGAGCAGTGTTAAATCAGTACAGGTACAAGCATGTCCAGCCTAAGATGTCTTTTGTAATACAGGTTTTCATGCTGCATCAGAACTGTGCCTCTAATGTCACACAAACGATGCGTTCATAAAACTCCATGTTCAACAAACTTAGTCAAGCAAATGTTCATTTGATGCTTTTCTTCTCCTTTGGCGCACTCAGCCCCATCCCATGCATATTCTGAGTGCCACGTTGATTTCAATGAGTATACATGCGTTAGTATTTTGCGCACAACAGTGACTGAAATTCAGCAGGGGGCATCAGCAGCACAGGGAGCTCCCTCCCTTCCTCCCTCCCTCCCTCCCTCCCTCCCTCCCTCCCTCCCTCCTTCCCTATCTTCCTCCCTATCTTCCTCCCTCCCTCCTCTCTCCCTCTCTCCCTCCCCCTTCCCTCTCTCCCTCCCTCCTCCTCTCCCTCTACCTCCGTCCCTCCCTCCTCCCTCCCTCCCTCCCCCCTCCCTCCCTATCTTCCTCCCTATCTTCCTCCCTCCCTCCTCCCTCCCTCCCTCCCTCCTCCTCTCCCTACCTCTCTCCCTCCCTCCTCCATCCCCCCTCCCTCCTCTCTCCCTCCATCCTCTCTCCCTCCCTCCTCCCTCCCTCCATCCTCTCTCCCTCCCTCCTCCCTCCCTCCTCCTTCCCTCCCTCTCCCTTATCGACAGCAGTCACAGAACAGCAAAAACACACCTCCACACAGTTTGTTATTTTTATTTAAATTAGGATAAAACTTCAATTCAAGCACTTTCCATCTTTATTAGAGTGTTCTGTATACAACTCAAAAAAGCGTAAATAGTGACATAAGAACATAATACAGAGAGAGAGAGAGAGAGAGAGAGAGAGAGAGAGAGAAAATACAGAGAGAGAGAGAACCAAATCTCTCGTGAAACTATCGCAGCACCATAGAAGCTGCCACAACTCAATAACATTGAAAGCTCATTATTAAAGACACCAGCCACCCTGCCTATGCACTATTCAAACTCCTCCCATCCCAAAAACGCTATAGAAGTATCGACTCACACACAACCCGGCTCAGAAACAGCTTCTTCCCACAGGCAGTCAGGTTGCTGAACAGCTGAACCATGCACACTGCACTTGGCACTTTACACCCTGCACTAAGACCTTTACACCCTGCACTAAGACCTTTACCCCCTGCACTAAGACCTTTACACCCTGCACTAAGACCTTTACACCCTGCACTAAGACCTTTACCCCCTGCACTAAGACCTTTACCCCCTGCACTAAGACCTTTACACCCTGCACTAAGACCTTTACACCCTGCACTAAGACCTTTACACCCTGCACTAAGCACCTTGTACTGTGTTGTTTGTATTGTGGACTATGTTGTTGTGTGTGATACTAGAGAGAGAGACGAGGCTGAAGAATGGCATTGTATTAATACATATCACAATAAACCTGAACTAGATAGATAGTTTATTAGCCACACGTCCAGAGCCTGTGGAATTTGTTCTCGGTACAGCATATGAATCACTGCAGCACACAAACGACAAAAACAAGGAAGTCACACTTTCACACAAGAAATGCAGCTCAAAGTGCTGTACAACAGGGAGAAAAACATAAAGTGAATATAAAAACATATACAAGCATAACATTTATATAAAAGCAGGGGAACTAGATAAAACAGTAAAAAGAAGTAAAGATAAAATGCAATAAAAGAAGAATACATTTAAATAAATAGATCAAACATTTAATAACAGTCACACAAGTGAGGTTCTATCCCCTAACACGAAATGTAGGTTCCACTCTGCCTTAATAAAATGCTGAAGGACTTTGTACCACTGAGTCCCTTGCCTTGAAAATATTTCAGAGTCCCTTGCCTTGACAATATTTAAGACTTCACTTGCCTTGAACATATTCAAGACTTGGCTTTATTAACCCTCGTGTGATGTTCACTTTTTGGACCCTTTCGTAGTGTTCGGGTCCAGTTGACCCGGGACATCATTGGGGTTTTAAAAGCACTTGTCCTGACACGGTGCTCCTAGTCCCAAGGGTGACCCGTACAAGGGGGTATACTCAGGGTGCAAGAAAGCTCCAAAATAGCCCATAATATTAAAGGGTGCCTCCTGTGGGCACAAACAGGTACTGTACTCAATAATGCACAATAGGTACTGTGTACACATTCAAAAGTACATATCTTTTGTTCTGTGGATCTAGGGGGCTGCCCTTTGGAGAGGCTGGAGCAGAGGATGCTTAGTAACAACCCACAAAGTGTCAGACCCCTGGGAATAGGTGGGACCGAATGACAGCATGATGAGTAGAAGCGTTTTTACGCACATGATGCCCCTAACTTTGAAAATGCAAAATCCACTATAATAAAGTGTCATAAATCAAACTTATCTAGGAAAAATGTTAATGAAACAATGTTTTCATTGCTCTTTATTATTTAGAATGTATATTCTCAATTGAATTCCAATTTATCTAATTATAATCAAAGCTGTAAAGAAAATACAGGTGATGAACAAGAATAGAAATGAAAGAACCAAACTAAGATTGTTTTTGCCAATAGCTATGAAATACATCTCAAAAATGTCTGCAAATGCTGAATCACAAAACACGAACGGAATGTACACTGTTTTCACTGTCACTGTCGAAATACAGTATTGTCTGAAAAATCCCAAATAATTCTGAGATATCACTGGCTACAATTGTGTTCATGGGTATGCCTATCTACACAACACATGAAGCACAGAATGTGACAGTGCGTGTACCTCAGTGCAAGAAAATGTAAAAATGTTTACAATGTTGCACTTCATAGGGTAAAAAGTGTGAGAGCAGGCGGCTTCTTGGCGTGGGAAAGCCAGAGCAGAGGTGTGTGAGTGAGTGAGTGTCAGTGTGAGTGTGTGTATGTTTCTGTGTGTCTCTGACTCTCTGTGCATTTTTTTTTCACTTTTACATTTTTTCATAGAAAATAAGCCAAGGCCATGGAGTTTCATATTGATAAAATGTATTCTTGTACCATTTCTCTTTAAGTAAAAATGTAAAACGGGTCCAGTTGACCCGAACACCACACAAGGGTTAACATATTTAAGACTTGATATTAAACCTCACAGGTTGGTGAGAAAACATAAAATGTATCCTTTTAGTCTTCAACTGTATTTACTTCTTAAAAATGTAAACATACGCCATGGGGGGGGGGGTTACTCATGTAATTATTGTGGGGGGGGGGGTAAGATAAGGAAAAATAAATAAATCAGGACAGACACTTATTTTGTTTGGTGTAATAATGTGAGTTTTTCATGTGTGCTGTTTTGCAATAAATAATTGATTACAAAAAAAAAAATGTAAACATACAACACCAGTGCCCCGTTTGCCAGGTAAATCACAGGTGCTGCTAATAGTGAGCTAAATGTCACCTGTAACTTATCCGTTTCCGCCTCCTACGACGTGGACGAGGGGTTGGATTTTAGGAGGCAACTTTATTAGGCATATATCAAAAACATACAATTACATCGATTTTTCAACAACATCACAACAACTCGGAATCGCGCCATATATCCAAACCGGTCATGCTGGATGATGTTGCAGGCAGCATAACGTTCGCCACTGCGTGTCCAGACTCTTTCACGTCTGTCACATGTGCTCAGCGTGAACCTGTCTCTCTTCTATGAAGAGAACGGGGCGCGAATGACGAACCTGCAAATCCTGGTGTTCTCTGGCAAATGCCAATTGAGCTGCACGACTGTCCTAGGGTCCTTACTGTTCTCCCTCTATGCCAAGTGTTTTGGCTCTGTGATCAACTCACATGGGTTCTCCTACCACAGCTAGGCAGGTGGCACTCAACTCTTCCTGTCTTCCCCCCCCCCCCCCTCCCGACCTACATGTGGCAACACGTGTCTCTGCGTTTCTTGCTGACATCTCTGCATGCATGTCAGCCCACCACCCCAAGCTCAACCTTAAACAAGACTGATCTACTCTTCCTCCCTGGGAAAGCCTGCCCTCTCCAAAACCTCTCCATCACAGTTGAGAACTCTACTGTAACCTCCTCCCAGAGAGCCAAGAACCTTGGAGTGATCCTGGACAACCGCCTATCCTTTGCGGAGAACATTGCAGCGACAGCACGCACCTGCAGATTCTTGCTCTACAACATCAGAAGGATACGTCCATCCCTCACCAGAGAAGCTGTGTAGCTAAAGAGCTCCTCAGAGCTGAACTCAATACCCCTCTAAAAAACAGTACCAGATTAAAAGCCTAATAGTGCTATAAACAACTTGAGAACATGCCAGGTGACAGTATACGTGCAGGGGGGAAAAAAGAAGTAAAAGAGACGGCAACAACTGAGGAGGCCAAGTTTGACACAGGTGCGGAGCTAGCTAACTTCAAGACCATGCTACAGGGGATCGCGACAGACTTTGGTGGAATGAGAAGAAGCAGCTCGGATTTAGAATTACTGCTCAAGTCGTGACTCCAAACTTCAGCCCGTTCACTCCGCTCCTCCACCTCTGCTGGCCGACTGGCCCCACCACCTCTACGCCAATGCGGCAGTCACGTCTCTTCACTATACTCGCTCCCCGCTGGTGGAATGAGCTTCCCACAGCTGCCAGAACTGCAGTCACTCCCAATCTTCTGTCAGAGAATAAACACTCATCTCTTCAGGCTACACCTTAACTGCTCCTTCTGACACATCTACTACCCCCCTGTACTGTGTCTCCAGAGACACCTGCATCCCCCCCCCATACTGTTTCTCCTGAGACATCTACTACTCCCCAGCACTGTGTCTCCAGAGACACCTGCATCCCTCCCACCCCCCTCCTATACTGCTCCTCCTGAGACATCTACTACCCCCCCAGCACTGTGTCTCCAGAGACACCTGCATCCACCCCCCCCATACTGCTCCTCCTGAGACATCTACTACCCCCAGCACTGTGTCTCCAGAGACACCTGCATCCACCCCTCCATACTGTTTCTCCTGAGACATCTACTACCCCCTTGTACTGTTTCACCAATGTCTATACATCTTCCTTCTTCTAGCACGACGACTGCCAATGGCCCCTAGCCTATGCCTGACTGTTGGACAGATGATTCACTTACTTAGCAAAATGTATGATTGTAAGTTGCTTTGGAATAAGGCAGCAAAGGTTTAGCCTAATTGCGTTAATATTGTAAATATATAGAAATTACCTTTGAGGCACAAGAACTGGAAAGAGGGGTCTGTCTGAGCAAATCAGCGTAAGTAATCATTCTACACCTGAGACAATGGAAAGTAGACATCTTAGGAGACACAGTAGAGGAGAAAGCAGGTGTCTCAGGAGACACAGTGCTGGGGTGTAGTCGATGTCTCAGGAGTTTCAGTTAAGATGTAACCTGAAGAGATGGGTCTTCAGTCTCCGATGGAAGATGGGGAGTGACTCTGCAGTTCTGAAACCAGTGGGAAGCTCATTCCACCAGCAGGGAGCGAGTGTAGTGAAGAGACGTGACCGGGCAGCGTGACTGCTGCGTTGGCGTAGAGGTGGTGGGACCAGTTCCCCAGCAGAGTTTAAGGAGTGGAGTAAACAGGCTTAAGTTTGGGGGGGTAACTTCAGCCCATCCACTCCACTCTCCACCTCTGCTGGCCGACTGGCCCCACCACCTCTACGCCAATGCGGCAGTGATGCTGCTCAGTCACATCTCTTCACTATGCTCACTACTGCCCCCTGGTGGAATGAACTTCCCATGGCCGTCAGAACTGCAGAGTCACACCCCATCATCTCTCAGAGACTGAAGACCTCCATCTCTTCAGGATACACCTATACTGCTCCTCCTGAGACATCTACTACCCCCCAGCACTGTGTCTCCTGAGACACCTGCACCCCCCCCCCATACTGTTTCTCCAGAGACATCTACTACCCCCTTGTACGATTTCACCAATGTCTATAAATCTTCGTTCTTCTAGCACGACGACTGCCAATGGACCCTGGCCTATGCATAGACTACTTTTCCTGCTATGACTGTTGGAAAGATTATTCACTTACTTAGTCAAATGTATGATTGTAATTTGCTTTGGAATGAGGTGTCTGCTAAATGCCAAACATGTAAATGCAGTGCTGGGCTGTGAGTATGGTGGATATTACTGTGGGGGATCAAATATACATTGTAAAGGTTTAATTGTGTTAATATTGTATATATTGAAATTACCTTTGAGGCACAGGAACTGGGGGAGGGGTCTGTCTGAGAAAATCAGCACAAGTAATCATTCTACACCTGAGACAAGGAGACCAGTTCATTCTATACCTGAGACAATGGAGACCAGTTCATTCTACACTTTAGACAATAGAGACCAGTTAATAAGTAATCATTCTACACCTGAGACCAGTTCATAATCATTCTACACCTGAGACAAAGGAGGCCAGTTCATAAGTAATCATTAGTGTTGTTCCGATACCATTTTTTGATCCCGATACCGATCCCGATACCTGACCGTGCAGTACTTGCCGATACCGAGTACCGATCCGATACCACTGTTATACCACTGTTATACCACTATTATACCACTGTTATACCACTGTTATACCACTGTTATACCACTATTATACCACTGTTATACACTGTTATACCACTGTTATACCCTCCCCCTACTCCTCTCACTACTTTCTCCCCTGTTGACTCCTCCCTCATCACTACTATCATCACCGCCTCCAAAACAACCACCTGTTCCCTCGACCCCCTCCCTACCACCCTGACCAAGGCCTGCCTCCCTGCCCTCATCCCCCACCTCACTGCCCTCTTCAATCAGTCACTATCCCAAGGCCACGTTCCCTCAAGCTACAAACTTGCCGCTGTCACCCCCATTCTCAAAAAGCCCACTCTTGACCCAGCCAATCTCTCCAACTACCGCCCCATCTCCAACCTACCATTCCTTTCCAAAACCCTAGAGCGCGTTGTCGCTGCCCAACTTCACTCCCACCTCCAATCCAACAAACTGTATGAACCCCTTCAATCTGGCTTCCGCCCACATCACAGCACTGAAACAGCCCTGGTCAAAGTAATCAACGATCTCCTCACGTCTGCAGACTCAGGTGCCCTCAACATCCTAGTTCTACTAGACCTGAGCGCAGCCTTCGACACAGTGTCCCACTCCATCCTCCTTCAAAGGCTGCGCCAACTGGGTGTTGAGGGCACCGCCCTGGACTGGCTCACCTCCTACCTCACCAACAGACACCAGTTCATCTCCCTCTCCGGTCACACCTCCTCCTCCTCCTCTGTCACACAGGGGGTCCCACAAGGCTCAGTCCTCGGCCCCCTGCTCTTCCTCTGCTACACACTCCCCCTCGGTCACATCATCCGCCAATTCAACCTGGACTTCCACTGCTACGCCGATGACACACAGATTTACATCACCACAAACTCCACCCAGAACCCACCCCTCACTCACATCGAAACCTGCATCTCCGCAATAAAAACCTGGCTCACACACAACTTCCTCAAACTGAACAGTGAAAAGACCGAAGTCATCCTCATCGGCACCAAATCCACCCTCAATAAAACCGGACCCATCACACTCACCATTGACGACACTACCATCACCCCCTCCCCCCTGGCTCGCAACCTCGGCTTCATTCTGGACCCCACCCTCTCATTCGATCCCCACGTCAGTTCCATTGTCAAGACATCCTACTTCCACCTCCGAAACATTGCAAAAATCAGACACTGCCTCTCCCCCCCCGCTGCTGAATCCCTCATCCACGCCTTCATCTCCTCCCGCCTCGACTACTGCAACTCCCTACTCACCGGCATCACCTCCCGCTCCCTTCATAGACTCCAGATGGTCCAAAACTCTGCTGCACGCCTCCTCTCAAACACCCGCTCCCGTGACCACATCACTCCTGTCCTCCACTCTCTCCACTGGCTCCCCATTAAAGAACGTATACACTTCAAAGTCCTCATCCTCACATACAAAGCCCTCCATAGCCTGGCCCCCCCTTACCTGACTGACCTCCTTCTCCCCCACCGCCCTACCCGTACCCTCCGATCCTCATCCATTGTTCCCCTCACTGTCCCACCCTCAAAACTCAAAGGCTTCGGTCACCGTGCCTTTTCACGAGCCGCACCCCGCCTCTGGAACTCTCTCCCTCAACCACTCAGAGACTCACCCTCACTCCTCACTTTTAAATCCCACCTCAAAACCTACCTGTTCTCCCATGCCTACAGCCTCCCCTACCCCTAGCCATCTCCCCCATCCCTGCCACCCCCGCCCCCCCCTGGATATGCATACAACCTCCCCTACCCCTAACCATCTCCCCTAACCCTGCCACCCACCTCCCCTTCCCCGTTCGTTAACTCTGTGTTCTATGTGCTCATGTTATCTGTTGCTTGTTGTTTCTGTGTTTTCCGTTTTTCCCATATTGTCAGCGTCTTTGAGCCTCGGAAAAGCGCTATATAAATCTAATAAATTATTATTATTATTATTATTATACTACTATTATACCACTGTTATACCACTGTTATACTACTATTTATACACTAGTATACCACTGTTATACCACTATGTCTATTATACACTGTTATACCACTATTTATACACTATTATACCACTATTTATACACTATTATACCACTGTTATACCACTATTATACACTATGTATACACTGTTATACTACTATTATACCACTGTTATACTACTATTATACCACTGTTATACCACTATTTATACACTGTTATACCACTATTATACCACTGTTATACCACTATTTATACACTGTTATACCACTGTTATACCACTATTAATCATTCTACACCTGAGACCAGTTCACAAGTAATCATTCTACACCTGAGACCATGCAGAACAGTTCATAAGTAATAATTCTACACCTGAGACAGTGGAAAGTAGACATCTTAGGAGACACAGTAGAGGAGAAAGCAGGTCTCAGTAGACACAGTGCTGGGGGGTAGTAGATGTCTCAGGAGGAGTAGTTAAGATGTAACCTGAAGAGATGGAGGTCTTCAGTCTCCGACAGAAGATGGGGAGTGACTCTGCAGTTCTGAAACCAGTGGGAAGCTCATTCCACCAGCAGGGAGTGAGTGTAGTGAAGAGACGTGACCGGGCAGCGTGACTGCCGCATTGGCGTAGAGGTGGTGGGACCAGTCCCCCAGCAGAGGTGGAGGAGTGGAGTAAACAGGCTTAAGTTTGGGGGGGTAACTTCAGCCCATCCACTCCACTCTCCACCTCCGCTGGCCAACTGGCCCCACCACCTCTACGCCAATGCGGCAGTGACGCTGCTCAGTCACATCTCTTCACTACTCTCGCTCCCTGCTGGTGGAATGAACTTCCCATGGCTGTCAGAACTGCAGAGTCACACCCCATCATCTCAGAGAATGAAGACTCATCTCTTCAGGATGCACCTATACCGCTCCTCCTGAGACATCTACTACCCCCCAGCACTGTGTCTCCTGAGACACCTGCACCCCCCCCCCCCATACTGTTTCTCCAGAGACATCTACTACCCCCTTGTACGATTTCACCAATGTCTATAAATCTTCGTTCTTCTAGCATGACTGCCAATGGCCCCTAGCCTATGCATAGATTACTTTTCCTGCTATGACTGTTGGAAAGATGATTCACTTACTCAAATGTATGATTGTAAGTTGCTTTGGAATAAGGTGTCTGCTAAATGCCAAAAATGTAAATGCAGTGCTGGGCTGTGAGTATGGTGGATATCCCTGTGGGGGATCAAATATACATTGTTAAGGTTTAATTGTGTTAATATTGTATATATATTGAAATTACCTTTGAGGCACAGGAACTGGAAGGAGGGGTCTGTCTGAGCAAATCAGCATAAGTAATCATTCTACACCTGAGACAATGGAGACCAGTTCATTCTACACCTGAGACAATGGAGACCAGTTCATTCTCCACCTGAGACAATGGAGACCAGTTCATTCTACACCTGAGACAATGGAGACCAGTTCATTCTTTACCTGAGACAATGGAGACCAGTTCATAAGAAATCATTCTACACTTTAGACAATTGAGACCAGTTCATAAGAAATCATTCTACACCTGAGACTAGTTCATAAGTAATCATTCCACACCTGAGACAATGGAGACCAGTTCAGTAATCATTACACCTGAGACAATGGAGACCAGTTCATAATCATTAAACCTGAGACAATAGAGACCAGTTCAGTAATCATTCTACACCTGAGACAACAAGACACAAGTCCCACTAGAGGACGTCGGGCCCTCATGGAGTCAGTTTGGTCAGAAATATGCACACAAGTAAGCCTCTGGAGGTCGTTCTGTAGGGCTCTGGCAGTGCTCCTCGAGTGATAGCCCGTCTCCCGGTATCTCCTCTACCATGTTGAGACTGTGCTGGGAGACACAGCCTCCAACCAAGATGGCCTCCAACCAAGGAGCAAAACGTGGTGAAGCCGCGGACGGAACAGGGTCAAAGCGCTTCTTCGTCGTTAAAAAAACCGAATGAGTTTCAGGACCGTAGCCTCAAGCAGAGCGCTTCTGGGTCCAGTATGAATGAATGGTCTTTATTGTCATTGCTACAGTACAGGTACCAAAACAACGAAATTTAGGAGGGGTGAAACCAACCGGATAAACAGTGAAACCAACCGGATAAACAAAATCCACTGTCCTTCCACGTGCTGTGCTGTCCTGTCTGGTGCCAGACCAACATCCTGGCAGATCCCAGAAGAAAAGGATGAACCCAGCGATTCCAAACATCTGTCCATAGTGTCTCTAGACTGCCTCTACTGTCTCTACACTGCCTCTGTCTCTAAACTGTCTCTACTGTCTCTAGACTGCCTCTACTGTCTCTACTGTCACAGCAAACCTTGCGCCGGCACATATGGATGTGCCATCCTGGGGGAGCTGTACTACCTGTCCAAGCTGAATGGGCTGGAGGCTGACGAGGGCACTAGCAGAAAGCAAAACTAGAGAAAAATCAGTCAGGAAGGATAAGGAGAGAAATGGTCTGTGGCCACCACCTGCATGACCATTTCCTTTTTGGGGGTTGTCTTGCTGTTGCCTCTCCTGTCCACCTGTTGTTGCTTTTATTTGCACGAAAGCAGGTGAAATTGATTAACAGAAAAATGTTTAAAGGAATAACTAATGAAGGGACAGATGGACAAAAACACTGAAGCAAGTATGGACGAACAGAGGGATGGAAGAACAAAATAATTAACAGAGGAAAGAATATAAGAAATGAAGAAGAAAAGAATGTAAGAACAAACCAGGGCCGGCCCAAGACATGTAGCCTGTTGTTTTGTTGTTAACATAGTTAACTATTTTGTAGGGTTCACTTTATTTTTTGGGGAATATTTTGCACTCTTAAATTGATTGTTCACTGCTATTAATGTCAAAAATATGTTGGTGTTTATTTGTGTTCATTGTCATTGTCTTTAGTTATAGACCTTGTTATGTGCAAGTTTGTTGTTTTTATAGTTTAAATGTTGACTATTATTTTGAATAATTTGCTGTTGTAAATTGTTATTTAGTTTCTACAGTAGCCTATAGCTGTTTTGTAGTTAACAGAACAATTTTGTAGGGTTCACTTTATTTATTTGGAATATTTTGCACTCTTAAATTGATTGTTCATTGCTATTTATTTGTCAAATATTTTGGTTTTTATTGGTGTACATTTGTCATTGTCTTTACTTATAGACCTTGATATGTGCAAGGTTGTTGCTTTTAATATTTACATTTTTACTTCATTATTTTGAATAGTTTAAATTAATAATTTAGCTTCTACAGTAGTCTATCACTGTTGTTTGTTTTGTAGTTAACAGAACAATTTGTGTTCAATTTATTTATTTTGAATATTTTTATTTACTTGTGTTCTTTTGTCATTGTGTTTATTTATAGACCTTGTTATGTGCAAGTTTGTTGCTTTTATAAAAAAAATCTTGCTTAGAGCCACAAAAGTCCCAGGGCCGGCCGAATGAACAAACATGAACAAGGAAGAACAAAAACTAACCAACGGGAGCCAGTGAAGGGTGTGAAGGAGGTGGGAAATATGAGAGAATTTGAGGAGGTTGAAAACCAGACGGGCAGAAGCATTCTGGAAGAGTTGCAGCGGTCTGATGACGGAGGTGGAGACTCCGGCCAGGAGTGCGTTGCAGTAGTCAAGGTGAGAGATGCAGTGACTGGACCAAGAGTTGAGCTGCTTCTCTGGTGAGGAATGGTCGTATCCTTCTGATGTTGTAGAGGATGAATCTGCAAGTCTCTCTTAATCAACGACTTGATTAGCTCCTATGAACTAGATTTCTTATTTATCACTGAGACCTGGTTAGATAAAGATAACAAGACACCAATTCTTATTGAGTCAGCACCCCCCAATTTTAGAACCTTAGATGTCGTTAGATCCCACAAAAAGGTGGTGGAATCGCCTCTTTCTTCCGAGACAGTTTTAACTGCAAACAGAAATCCTTCGGGGAATTTTTATCATTTGAATATCTTTCAATTGTTTTTAAATGTTCCACTCGAATTCTTTTTATAATTTTATACAGACCACCCCAATACTCTACTAGCTTCTTTAATGAACTTACAGAGCTTCTCTCCATCATTACTACTGAATGTAATGGTCTGATCATTGCTGGTGATTTCAATATTCATGTAGATAACTCAGAGGACAACAAAGCCAAAGAACTCTCTGTTCTGTTAGATGTTTTTGAACTTCAACAACATGTGAACCTCCCTACTCATAATCGAGGTCACACTCTGGACCTTATCATCACCAAAGGCCTAGATATTTCAAATGTTGTTGTAACTGACATTGCCCTGTCTGACCACTGTTGCATATTCTTTGACGTATCTATCTTTCCTGTTATTCAAACTATGTCTAAAACTATTTCCAAACGATATATCAATAAAAAAGACCAGTGCACTGTTCACACAGGCCTTTTCCCTAGCCCCCCCCCAAACTTCTATTCCAACCTCAGTAAATGACCTTCTACACGATTTCAACTTAAAAATCACAAAAACCATTGATGATATTGCACCCATTAGATCAAAATGCATCTCTGGTAAGCAAAAAGCTCCCTGGAGAACTGCCCCATCCGTAAAGACCCAAAAAAGAGAATGTCGTAAAGCAGAGCGCAGATGGAGAAAAACAAACCTTCAAGTCCACTATGATATCTATAAAGAGAATCTTCAAAACTATAACTTAGAAATAAGAAGTGCCAGGCAATCATTTTTCTCTAAGATCATAAACAATAACATCCATAATGCCCGCATCCTTTTCAGAACTGTTGACAGACTAACAAATCCCCCAACACCCATTGCTCAGGAATTTCACTCAACTAGTAAATGCAATGAACTTGCATCCTTTTTTAACAATAAAATAGAAACCATTAGACAAGGCATTAGGTCTTCTGTGTCAGGCATGAAAAACATGTCCCCATTAACAACCCCAAATAGGGCGGACATAACAACCATGTCACAATTTAACACTGCATCGCTGTGGTAGAAGAACCCATGTGAGGAGATTACAGAGCCAAGAGACTTGGCACAGAGGGAGAACAGTAAGACCCCTAGGACAGTGGTGCAGCTCGATTGTCATTTGCCAGAGAACAGCAGAATTGGCATGTTCGCCATTGGCGCCCCGTTCTCTTCACAGAAGAGAACAGGTTCACGCGGAGCACATGTGACAGACGTGAAAGAGTCTGGAAACACAGTGGCAAACGTTATGCCTAGCTGAAATGCCTAACCAAGGCCTTGCTAAAATGCTTACCCAAGGCCTTGCTAAATGCCTACCCAAACCCATGCCGAAATGCCTACCCAAGGCCTTGCTGAAATGCCTATCTACCCAAGGCCTTGCTGAAATTACTACCCTAAAATCTTTCTGAAATGACTACCCTAATATCTGGCTGAAATAACTACCCTAACGTCTTGCTGAAATTACTACCCTAATATCTGGCTGAAATAACTACCCTAACGTCTTGCTGAAATTACTATCCTAACATATTGTTGAAATGGCTACCCTAACATCTTGTTGAAATGCCTACCCTGCCTACCCTTTCTTGCTGAAATGATGCAGAGAGAGTAAACCAAAACTACGGGACTATGGATGAAACTATGGAACTATGGATGAAAAATTGTGCTGAAATGAGACAACATTAAACTATAGGACTTAACTCTGCAGTAGTTTATTAAATTTAGGCTGGGTTGCACCAACATAAACCCCTCAAAAAAAGTTCGGAAACGCTTTTTTTGTTGATTATTCCTCCCCTTTAATAATACCAATTGGTATTGTATTTTATATCGTTGGAAAGCCTGATTGGTCACCTTTATAATGATGTACAACTTGTAAGGATCGTACATTCACGGAATGAGTAACACAGCTAAACGTGTGGGTAGCGGCCCAACAAATGTGCCAAATTTCTTTTTTTGCCAAAATCCCCTGCAATATTCTTCTGTTGGTAACAACACAATAACAGTCAAACAGAGAAATAAAACGGCAGTTGGCTTCAACTAAACGCGCCCTTACCTCCGGTCAGCACACCTGCAAACTCCTCAACTGTCCCTCTTTCCCGCCAAGCCTCTCGTAGTGTCCCACGTGTCTGACAAACAGAAGTAGTCCCATAGTCTATTTGCTGAAGGCTGAATGTTGTTGAAAAGTTGAGTTTTTCATGACAGACGGAATAACTAAGCTTGGACGGAGGTCTGAGGTCTGAGGAGAACAAGACACAGGGTGGGAAACGCGCGACGCAGCTGCCTTTAATTTAATAATTAGTCTAGAGCGTTAATTAGTCTCTTATGTAGGTGTGGTCGATGAATCCTATAGGTTGACACCTTATTAAACGACCGTCCTGATTGGATATCAATAATGATTGGTAAACAATTAGAATCGACCGTTCATGACACCTATTCCACAGCTCAGTGTCCTCACGGTTGGTTTCGTATGCTAATATAATCTAATAATAGTTACTAGGTTTGTTGAATTGATCATGTTTGGAATAATAATTTAAAAAAACAAAAAAAAACATAACAACAACAACTTACAATTGGAGATTACAGGGACATTCTCCCTGGAGTAATTTAGAGCTAAGCACCTTACTCAAGGGCACACTACTGGGGGTGTTCCCATGTGGGATTTGATCACCAGTCCAACCCACCCTGTACAGAGTCCTCTCCACGCCTGTGCAGAGTCTTCTCCGGCCTGCCTTGACTGTGTCAATGGTGAATATGACCATAACATGTTGCCATGTTATCCATCCATTTATCCCCAAAATTTTTTTAACATAATGTTGAGGGTTGGCATGAATTCATACCTATTTTTAGCTTAGGCCTACTCGGGTCGACAAGGCCTTGTAATAAACCAGCTTCGCCTGTGTTTATTGTTATGTTATTTATTTGCTGCATTCTGATAATTTTAGGTCTAATCTTCATCGGTAGGCTACGTGTCCAATTTAGCCTCTGCAACCTACTATGCATGTCAGTGTTGCATGACGAATACCATAGCATATCGGATTATATAAAATAGTTAATAATAATTGTGCCCCCCCATGCAGTTCATTGGCCCACCCTAAGACTGGGCCCTGGTGACGGGTCTGGCCAAAGTAGATTATAACATTTACAGATGTACCTGTCAGTGCCAAAATCTACCCGCATTTGTCGGGTGGTGGCGAGTACATTTTTAAAAATTCACTTTTTGCTAATTTAATCTGGTGTAAGGCCTAACTGTTTACAAAAGTCGACGACGAATTCAAACTGACCATAATATTCCAAATCCATAATCATCTCCTCCACCCTCTCTCATTTCCCATGTGCGTTGAACTATTTGATAACAAGAGAGCATGTTGGAAACGCCCACCTGTCACAGGAGGAGGGGGCGGGACTTGAACCGAAAACTCCAGGTTCCAAAATGGCGGCGTCCATGGAGCTTAGCTTGAACAACTTACCCTCCGATCCTTTATTACTGATTCTATCATTTCTGGACTACAGAGATTTGATCAGGTATGGTTAAGATTGTCCTTTTGCTACACACAGATAAAACAACGATCCTAAAATAATGTATTGTGACTTTATGTATGTTAACATAAAGAGAACCAGCTGGGCTAGCTAACGTTAGCATCATAGCCTCTCTCACTCCACTTTTGTTGTTTACTAGGAGGCAGATTAGCGCATGAAATGTTGATTTTAATGTCTTTTCTAGCCGTTATCTCGTGTGTCTTGAACTAATAATGTATTTGCATGGAATTGAAGCCATGAATAACTTTGACCTGGACGTTACAGCCTAACCGAGGCAACATTACGTCAGCTAACCAGGGAGCTGTTGTTAACAGTTTAGCTCACAGCAGCAGAGGATTGACGACAACCAACCAGTTACTTTCTGTTCTTTTGTTTGTTTGTTTGTTTGTTTGTTTGTTTGTTGCAGAAAGCTTGTGACGTTAGAATTATAAGGTTCTAGGATCTCCATTTTTGTCCAAATTTAGTTTTTTTACATAATCTGATCCATTAGGTGTTTATTAATGCCTGTGTGGTGTTATTTTTTAAAATGTTGACATTTTTGAGTTAGTAATTCATAAAATACAAAGGTTCCATCTCACAAAACATAATGGAATGTAAAAACGTTGACGCTCAATATCTCTGAACTGCCCTAAACGGAGATAGAACCTTATCATTCTAAACGGAGATAGAACCTTATCATTCTAAACGGAGATAGAACCTTATCATTCTAAACGGAGATAGAACCTCATCATTCTAAACGGAGATAGAACCTTATCATTCTAAACGGAGATAGAACCTTATCATTCTAAACGGAGATAGAACCTTATCATTCTAAACGGTGATAGAACCTTATCATTCTAGACGGAGATAGAACCTTATCATTCTAAGCTCACGTAGTGCCACTGGTACGTAGGAACCAAGTCACTCATGTTTTTAGTCGTCTGTTACATATGTGTTCCCCTCATCAAATGTGTTTCTTTTCTCCAGAGATGTTTGTATAACTGCTCGACTCAGATCCTCTCAGTATTAAAGTCTGTTTGTGTTTATTAGAAGCCTTATGTGGTAACCTGACTTCAATAATCACGCCAGTGGTGCGGATTCATAACTTTAATACCGAAGACTTGTAGTTCACAATACCAGAGTACATTCACAGACTGAATTCCCCTTCCGCATAACAAACCTTGACCACACCCCCACTTCCTGTGTCCTGACCTGTAAGTTTAGGGGTCATCACCATAACAATCTAATAATGTATCCAAATTACCCATTATAACATCCCTTCCCCCTTAAGTCAAAAACACCTTTGTAAACAAACCCCTTAACACCAACAGACTGTCCTTGTAGAACAACAAAATCTTCTATTTTTTAATATTTTTTTTAATAAAGAACATCACTCCTTTCCCCACGCCACTACCCCTTAGAAAGTCAGTTTCACCGGAGCGTTGCGACTACGCTGTGATCGGCGTAGTGCCAACGGCGTGGCAGGAAGTACTGGAGTTTGCCCCGGAGGGCGTGTCTCTGCCTGCCCTAAAGAGGTGGGTGCAAGTATGAAGCCCTCCTCTCCTGCTGTAGCCCCTGCCACCGGGTCTCCTCCACCCCCGTGACCATCTGCAGTATTCCCTGTATGTTCCCCAGCTGGGGTGCCTGGTTGTTCTATCGGGGTCAGGTCCTGCCCCCTTCCCCCTATAATGTCCTCGACGTTCACCTCTGCTGGATCGGTCAGAGGCTGTGGAGTGTCATGGCGTAGACGGATGTGGTCCTGGTGCCTTCGGAATACTCTACCGTCCGATAGCTTTACCACAAACGAGATGGGCCCACTTTGCTTAAGAATAACCCCTGGCAGCCAGCGTTGACCACTGCCAAAGTTCCTCACATACACTCTGTCTTTGACCCTGAAATGTCTCTCTCGGGCATGCAAGTCGTGGCCCTTTTTCTTAGTGTTGTTCCGATACCATTTTTTGATCCCGATACCGATACCGATACCTGACCGTGCAGTACTTGCCGATACCGAGTACCGATCCGATACCACGGCGTTTGAAAAAACAAAACAAAAAAACATGTTTTTTGAGCCGCATACTCACCTCGATGTAAAATTATTGCTAACACATAGTCTGGCACTAGGGCTGCAACTAACGATTATTTTGGTAGTCGACTAATCTGTCGATTATTTTTTCGATTAGTCGCGATTAGTCGTGTGGCTTTTCGCTGCGCGTAAATGGCGACGCAGAAGCATAAATCCGGCTTAACTAGCTATCTAACCTAACGTTACGCCAAGCTACAGCTGCTCACAGAGCTAGTTGACTGGCTAGCTAGCATTGCTGGCTAGACTACAGACAGCTCACGTTAGTAGGCTACGCTTGGCGCTGTTTATCTTACAGACAGCTCGCTGGTGGACTCAACATAATTGAAATAGCATTCACTTATCAAGCATCATTCATGATCATCCACCATGACTACCTGGTATTTTAATAGCGACCACCCCTCACTTCATTTCATCTCGCGTTCTCCTGGCTTCAACATGGAAAACCCCTGCTACGTAACGTTACATACAAGAGCCTCTGTCTGTCACATGCGTGCCACAGGGCAAATAAATTAATAGCACAAACGCTCATAGCATGTACAGCCCTGTCCATGAGACGTTGTTTTCCAACATGTAACAGTAAAGCTAACATAAACATTACGACCCTAACAATATAACGTTAGCCAGTTGGCTAACAACGTTAGCTAAAACGTACCCAGCTGATTCTTGCATGGCTCCCGTAAAAAAAAAAAAAGGTGATATCCGTGATCCGTTACACCCCTAATTGGCATTGTCCTGCCCTGCTCTGTAGAACGTGGTGTACTGGTACGCTGACAGGGTGAGGGCCCAGCGTTGTACCCTCGCCGACGCCATAGGCGGAATGCACTTCAACTCGCTGAAAAGACCCACCAGTGGTTTGTGATCTGTACAAATAGTGAATGGCCGCCCGTAAAGGTACTGGTGAAACCTCTTAACTGCAAAAACCACCGCCAGACCCTCCTTGTCCAGCTGGGAGTAGCCTTTCTCAGCCGGTGTTAGTCCGTGACGCGAACCCGATAGGCTTCTCCGATCCATCCTTCATCACATGGGACAGTACCGCCTCGACGCCATATGGTGAGGCGTCACAGGACAGTATGATCTCTTTGTCTGGGTCGTAATGGACCAGAAGTCTCGCCGAATGTAGCTGTGTTTTCACATTAGTGAAGGCTGTCTCCTGTGCCGGCCCCCACTCCCACCCTGAGCCCTTGTGGAGTAAAGAATACAGGGGCGCCAGCACCGTGGAAAGGTCTGGGAGGAATCTCCCATAATAGTTCACCATGCCCAGAAATGATCTGAGTTCGGGCACGTTCCTGGGGCTTGGTGCCTCCTTGATTGCCTTCACCTTGTCTTCCACTGGCCGTAGACCCTGAGCTGTAATAGTGTGGCCCAGGTATGTCACGCTCGGTGCCTGGAAAACGCACTTGCTACGTTTCAACCGGAGCCCCGCCTCTGAAAGCCTCTGTAGCACCTGCTCCAGGTTGTGGAGGTGCTCCTCTTCTGTCTCCCCTGTTACCAAAATGTCATCAAGGAAAACCGTCACATGGGGAATCCTCTGTAACAGACTGTCCATCGTGCGTTGAAAAATGGCCGAACTGGAGGCCACGCCGAAAACCAGCCTGTTATACTGAAACAACCCCTTGTGGGTGTTGATGGTAGTGTACTGTCTTGAGTCTTCATCCAAAACCAACTGTAAGTAGGCGTGGCTCATGTCCAGCTTGGAAAATGTCTGTCCCCCTGCCAGGGTCGCAAACAGGTCCTCCACTCTCTGCAGGGGGTAGGCGTCCAGCTTGGAGACCTGGTTAATGGTCAGTTTGTAGTCCCCGCAGATCCGTACTGTACTGTCGCCCTTCAACACTGGAACAATGGGGGCGGCCCAAGCTGAAAACTGTATAGGCTGGATGACGCCCAGCCCCAGTAGACGGTCCAACTCCTCCTCTACTTTGCTTTTCATAGCATAGGCTACTCCCCTGGCTTTGAAAAACCTAGGGGTAGCCTCCGGGTCCACGTGCAGCTTGGCTGTTGTCCCCCTCAGTGTACCAAGCTCATCTCTGAACACATCTGGGTACTTCCCGATGACATCCTCCGTCACCCGGGTGTGTTTGATCTCTCCCAAGTTCCACTGGATCTTCTGGAGCCAGTCACGTCCCAGCAGACTGGGTCCATTCCCCTTCACAACTACAAGCCGTGCCTTTGCTCTGTCTCCTCAACATAATGTGCTGCTGACTGAGGAGTCCTAAAGCTAGCATTCCCCTGCTTTGCTTTTCCCCTAGCCCCCCTGCACTTTTTAGCAATATGCCCCTTAATGTTGCAGGCATGGAAAACAGCTTCCTTGAATTTACAGGTGTTAGCATAATGACTCCCCCCACACCTGAAACATTCCACTGGCTTAGCCCTCTCTGCCCCCCTGACAACCTGGTGGACCTCCCCAGCCTGCCCTCTAGCCTCCGGTCTGTCTGACTCCTCCCCCACCTGATGCACTTCCCCAGCATAGGTAGTAGCGCTACTGCATGCCCTCTGAATGTCCTTGACATTGCTCGCTGCCATCTCCATACCCTGAGCTAGCTCAAAAGCCCTCTTGAAAGTCAGGGTGGCCTCTTTCAGCAAGCAGCGCTGCATCCTCTCATCACTGACTCCCACTACAAATCTATCACGGAGCATCTCTTCTAACAATTGGCCATATTCACAATGCTCCGAAAACTGCCGCAACTCTGCTACAAACTGCGCCACCGACTGACCTGGCTTGCGGGACAGAGTATTGAACCTAAACCTCTGCACAATCACTGAAGGTTTGGGGCAGTGGTGATCCTGAACCAACTTGACCAGCTCATCAAAAGTCTTTTCCCCTGGCTTCTGTGGCGATGTCAAATTTCTCATCAGTTTATATGTCTTTGCACCGCATACACTCAGGAGTATGGACCTACGTTTAGCCGCGTCATCAATCCCGTTAGCCAAAAAAAACTGCTCCAGACGCTCCACGTCCAGTCACCGTCCCCTTCAACAAACTCACTGATAGATCCAAAAGTCGCCATGGTCGCAACTGCTGCTCTCTCTGGGTGATGAATGTCCCCGCTCGCGTCGACGCTGTCCTCCGAATCAGAATTATTAACGCTGTCCCCGTCGTCCTCTTCTCCGCTCATGAATCCGACTGGAACTAGCTAAACAGCAGGCTAATGTTTGCTAGGCTAGACCACCAGCACCAAAAACAACAAAAATATCCGCACGATGCCGCTGTAAAACATCCTCAAACTTCCCAGTTTATCCTCGTCGCCAGTTGTGGTAACCTGACTTCAATAATCACGCCAGTGGTGCGGTTTCATAACTTTAATACCGGAGACTTGTAGTTCACAATACCAGAGTACATTCACAGACTGAATTCCCCTTCCGCATAACAAACCTTGACCACACCCCCACTTCCTGTGTCCTGACCTGTAAGGTTAGGGGTCATCACCATAACGATCTAATAATGTATCCAAATGACCCATTATAACACTTTAGAATTGACAGCTTTTTAAAATCCTCCTCCTCAGCTGCACTTTTGTGAGTCGACGACTCAACGAGCTTTCCAGCCACAACCCTTTATGGAAAGGTCTTTGCTTGAAACACTGGCTGCTAACTGAGTAAGTCTTGAACATCAAATATATTTAATATATTTATTTATTATATTATTTAAATATATATATATAATATAGCTAAATCTATTGTCCTTCTCAAAATATGAAGTAGTCAAATGTACTGCCTCTAATAAGTTAAAGGGTCACCATCACATTAAATACAACATGTATCTGATGCTTACAGACCTCAAAGGTAGTCTAATGTCAATGTTAGTCCATGTCCCATGCTATCGTTTGCGTGTAGATCCAGCTATATGCCTCTACCCTAAATCAATGGAAAGGTTAAGCACTGATAAGTTCATATAGTCATCAATAATCATGTTTATCTATTCCAAACATTTGGGTGGAGGCATATATACGGTAGCTGGATGGGACTTGTACTCATATTGATATTGATATGATTGACTATCTTTGGGTTCTAAAAATATCAGAAAAACCTAGATTTTGACATGTTAATTTAAGATTAAATAACAAAACAATGTGTGTGTATTCCTTTAAGATTAAATAACAAAACAATGTGTGTGTATTCCTTTAAGATTAAATAACAAGAACATTTGTGTCAGCAAAGGTGAAATGGTGTGAACCATTGTCCCATCATATATTGCCAGTATTTATTTATGTGTTTGTGTCACTTTTCAAACAATTGTTTGTTTTTGAGCAGGTCAGACAAAACACAGAAGGTCCAGACCTGGAAGGAACTCTTCCGGGAGTTCTATGCAGACTTGGGCCGCTACATTGATCACTATGGCAACCTGAAGACCGCCTGGGACGACCTGAAGAGGTACCTGGACCAGAGATGCCCCAGGATGATTGCCTCTCTCAAAGGTAATACTCATCTTAGTCATATTCATATACAGTATATATATATATATGTTACGGTACATGTGGGAATACGGTACATGTGGGAAAACTAGGGTTAGGGTTAGGGGTTAGGGGTAGGGTTAGGGTTAAGGTTAGGGTTAGGGTTAGACATGCCAGCATGTACCAAGTCACCCTAGCACCTAACCCTAACCCTAGTTTTCCCACATGTACCGTATTCCCACATATATATATACTGCATAGTCACCTATCAATACCATTCTTGTTCTATTTATGTTGTGCCCTTATATCACTATTTGCACTTTTTATACTGCATTTCGTTGTATAGTACTTGTACTCTGCGATGACAGTAACGTTTTATCTAATCTAACCTAATCCTCTTAGTCCAAAACAGGAAGACATTGTTGTTTGTGATTGGGTGTAATGAACGGCTCTGTCACCGTTAGGCCTCATAATGAGTCATAATGAGTCGGATGAATTGAAAAGCAACTGTCATGGTGTCGTAGCACATATCTTGCATGTCATCCCTCCTCTCTCTCACACATCCTTCCTGTCAAACTCTACCATCTATCCCAATAAAGCAGAAATGCCCTAAAGACATATTTCGAAATTCGAAAACAAAGAAAGAAAGAAAAGCATTAATACTATAGGAAACGTTCAACATCACCTACAGCACAACAAAAACAGACAACAACAGATCTGTAGGCGTGGTCTAAGCGCTCTTCTAAATTGTAGTGTACAAAAAAGGCAAAAGCTTTTTTGAGTGTCATCTGTATTTTCCTACGCTACAGTAATTGATGTTGATGGTTTTCTCTGCACAGAAGGAGCGAAGGAGGACGAGTTGGACGTGATCGAGGCTCAGATCGGTTGCAAGCTTCCAAACGACTACCGGTGCTCCTACCGGATACACAACGGGCAGAAATTAGTGGTTCCAGGGTACGAAAATACTTGTTATTGTTTTGAATCCAACTAAATATATGTATTTTTTTGAGTGGGGCAGTCCCACTCATATTTTTCATTTTATTCGACAGAGAGAGTGAAGACGAGAGTTTTCCGGTCTACGTGATGAGCGGGTAGGACACGAAGTTCAGAGCTCTTGAATCCGTTATTCAATCCGTTATCATCAACACCTATTTTTCACTCCAATAGTTGTTACTGTGTTATAGTATCATCATACTCGTTTTTATTTACGTTTTCAAAGTTTTTACTTTTACCTTTAGCCTCCAAATCGTGAGCAGTCGATACTACAATGCCACACACGCGTGCTACTATGCAGGCTAGCTCTCCTGATGCTAACTCTGACCCTATTAACGAAGCTAGCTCCACCGAAGCGGTGCTACTAGGGGCTATAGCCGGGCTGCGTGAGGAAATCAAGGGAATCAAGCATGACATCAGTGCTGCAAAGAATGACATCTGTACCTCTGTTGACACAAAAATAAAGAGCTTGGCTGACCTGATGAAAACTAAAATAACTGCGGTGAGAGTCGAGCATCACCAGGCGGTGGCTGGCATTCAAGCTGAAGTTGGCACCCAGGTTACCCGTATAGATGAGCTGGAGCAGGGAGTATCCCATTGGTCCGACGAGACGACCGACCTACAGGCGCAGGTGCGTTTTCTGACAGCGGAGGTAACATCTATCCGAGACAAATGCGAGGACCTGGAGAGCCGCTCACGCCGGAATAACATTCGGGTGCTGGGCATCGACGAGGCTGAGGGCTCACGCGACCCTCGCGAGTTCCTGGCTAACTTGCTGAAATCCATGCTGAACCTCGAGGAAGCCCCATTGCTGGATCGGGCTCATAGGCCATACTCCCAGCCGAGACCAGGAGCGTCCCGTCCTTTCATAGCAAGGGTCCACTTCTTTCATGTCCGTGAGGAAATTCTCAGACGCGCCAGAGAAGCAGGGCCGCTCACTCATAATGGGAAACGTGTCCTCCTGTTCCCTGATCTCACGGCAGCCGTTGCTAAGAAGAGAGCTGCCTTCAACGACGTCAAGCAAATGCTCCGAGGCCAGCAGGGTGTCAAATTCGGGTTTTTACACCCAGCCCGGTTCAGACTGACTTTCGAGGGCAAACATAACATCTTCAGCACCAGGGAAGAGGCGGAGTTGTATGTGAAGGAGCACGTCCTTTCCTCCAGGGATAAAGGTTGAACAGTGCACTTTCGTGCATATCCGAACGATGGGTAACCACAGTCGGGCTGACGATTGGGCTGTTTTTCCTCATGCCCCCCGGTTTGAGCGTAGGTTTGTATGATCTATCGCTGCTGGTAGTATACATCACCACACTCTGCTGGTAGTATACATCACCACACTCTGCTGGTAGTATACATCACCACACTGCTGGTAGTATACATCACCACACTTTTTTATTCTTATTTTTTGCACTATTTGGCGGTTGATGGTAATACTATGAAAATTGTCAAAGTGGTACTATCAGCCTGTTCGTGTTGTAGAGCGTTACTACTTTTGTTG
Source organism: Nansenia antarctica (assembly GCF_963989245.1). Classification (NCBI taxonomy): domain Eukaryota; kingdom Metazoa; phylum Chordata; class Actinopteri; order Argentiniformes; family Microstomatidae; genus Nansenia; species Nansenia antarctica. Next base: position 3,917,555 of record NC_137689.1, on the reverse strand, counting down.
CTGTTAGCCTAACCCTTTCCATATAGCTGGTATGTCTTAATAGAGTTAACACATTATGTTATACTTGGTTTATGTTTGATGCAATGATTTCAATTATATAGCATTTCTGTATTGAGCAGTACAATATGTCTTCACTCAATCAGAATTAGGTAAAAGTATGTGGGAGAATTGAGTCAAATTATAATACAAAATGGTTTATTAGGTCAAACGGGTAAAAGTACTAGTAATACTACCTATTTTTGTTGCGGCTATATTAACATTTTCCATATAGTCTACTAGGCATAGACTGTCCTATTAGAGATACCATATTTTGTTACTTTATTTATGTTTGATGCAATGGTGATCTCATTTATATGGCTGTTTTGTTTTATATTTTTACATTATATATAAAATATATGTATATTTATGTTTTCTTGCAATACAGAATGCTGACATTCAGTCAGTACTAGCAATACAGAATGCTGACATTCAGTCAGTACTAGGTAAGAGCATGTGGCTATACAAGATAGTTTTGTGGTGAATCGGGTATTAAACAGGGGGAAAGGTACCTTTAATTATTATGATGCCTGGCCATAATTTGATTATTATCGATTATAGAGATTTTGCTAATCTATGTTCACAGCAACATTAGCACTGTTATGATACATCCCAGTGTTTGTTCAATTCAGGGAGTGTTTTATTTCTTTCATTTTTCGCAGTTACATGGTAACAACTTAATTCTATCCGTAGGTGAAAGTGTTGATCATTTTATACTAAAGTAGGAGTTATTTTGGTAGGTTGTTGTTGTTTTTTCTTGTCTATCGGATAGTTGCCAGAGTAGTTGGTGAGTCGCGAGCGACTAGCTGAGATGCAGGGGTGGATAGTTCTTCCCCTCATTTCTCTATCTGTTGTTTGTTTTGGGGTTTTATTTGGGTTTTATTTTTCACAGGGACCAGGGGGTCATTCCACTAAAGGTGGATCAGTTTAGCTGCGCTATAAATAAATGCGGCGCTCAGGGAACTCGAGATTGGAATTCAAGCCTCAGGTGATTCCTCGAATGAGGATCAGCCTTGTGTCATCAGTGTTCACAGAAGACAGGCTTACAAATCTTCGATATGGGCGCGTGCACGCAGACATAAAAAGCCCTGAAGTGTCGATCTGTCGAAATGAAGACACTCTGCAGGGGTACTACATTTGCGCAGCATTCCGAATTATTGATTTTTATGAAGACGGAAAAATAAGATGTAAAATAGTGCAATACTGCCGCAATTAACAAGGCGAGGGAAATGGTTTGGCAAGAAATTGCTGACCGATTAAATGCGTAGGTCATACTAGCCCCAGTTATTGTTATATGTTCATATTTTAATAAATGAATATTACTACTGTGGTGATATCCGCAGCGGGCTACAAACCGTCATATCGCCACAATGGCCTAGTGGTATTGACTGCTGCCATAGGATTTATTCGTTATTTTATATCAGTGGTTCGAATCCCTCTGCAGACGCACTTTTTACTGCATTTCGTTGTCTGAATCTAATCTAAAATCTCATCTAAAAAAGTATTGTAGGCTATAAAATTATGGTGCAGGCTAATTTACAAGAACTGACACGATTACAATGGTGTTTGAAACCTTTGCATGAAATCTTCGGTTAAATGTAAAAAAAAAAAAAAAGAATGACTTAGTCACGTCTCGAACTCGCAACCTTTGGAACTCGAGTCCGCAGCCTTAACCACTACGCCAGCCAGACCGCTGTGATGACGGCAATGCAAGTTGAGACAATTACTTTTTTTTTTACACTCTTTTCTTTATTGATATATCGATTTTGATTGATTGATTGAAAACTTTATTAGAAGATTTGCAGAAGTAGGTACATGAAAGTACATATTACATACAAGGTCAACTAAAAGGATAAAAACCCAAGAAAGCCACTGGCTTATTTCAATTGGGGTCCTTATCTATCTATCTCACTTTCAAAATATCAAGTTATCTATCACACAATCAAACTATCTATCGATCGATCACACTTTCAAAATATCAAATTATCTATCTATCACACAGTCAAACTATCTAATCTATCTATCTCGTGTGAAGTGGGAACTAATATTTCCTAGGGAGGAACTGTCGTTCGGGATGTAGTTTCCGCCTGTGAGCCTTTTTTGACGCGCGTCTCACTATAGCCTGTGTTTTAGCCTGGTCGCGACCAGGCTAGTTATATCTGACTCAGAAGGAGCTCAACCAAGCAGCGAATTATTTGAGCCACATTGATGGCACCGAACGCAAGCTAACATTTTCGAGGCTTAGAACTTTATCGAGGCTTAGAACTTTATCGAGCTTTGTGGAATAGGGCCCAGGGGTTATTCATTCAGATAATGACACTCGTTTACAAATTTAGCAATTTTTTGTTATCACTAAACTCACGATTGTGAGCCTGAATGTCAGGGGGCTCAATTCGCCAAATAAACGTACAACATTTTTGGATTTCCTCAGAAGAAAAGCAGTTGATATAGCTCTGGTACAGGAGTCACACCTTCTATCTAAAGACACCCATCGTCTGGCTAACAGACATTATCATGTGACTGCTTCAGCGGCTGCCAACACTAGATCTAAGGGCGTTGCGATCGTCTGTCGCCGTACTTTGAAATATGACATCCTGGGAGATTGGGCCGATCCGGAGGGTAGGATAGCCTTGGCTAAAATTCAACTAGAGGGGGGAAAAATTGTGCTGATCTCTGCCTATGCACCTAACAATTATGATAAACATTTTTATGATTTGCTGACCAATAAAATGTTGGAATTTCCAGATTTCAATTTTTTTGTCGGAGCGGACTTTAATGCGGTATGGGATTATAAAATTTACAGAACCACGGCGTCCGAAGCCTGCGACCAGAAACAAGCCTCACTTGCTCTCCGTGCGTGGGCCAATGCTTTGTGCGTTGTTGACTTATGGCGCTTGATTAATCCCTCGGTTAAGGACTTTTCATGTTATTCAGCGAGACACAAATCATTTTCAAGAATTTATTTTATTTTTGCCTCCAAAAATCTTTTTTCTGAAATAGCTGACGTGATCCATGTACCATCCATGCTCCTTCTGATCACAAAGCAGTGGTCTGCTCAGCTTCACTTAGAGTTGGGACTAATAAGGCCCCTAGATGGCGTTTCAATAATACCCTTTTACGTAGTGAATCGTTTGTTTTGCAATTTAAACCACAACTGGAAGAATTTGTAAACATAAATAAGGGTTCAGTTGATGACCCGAGAGTGCTTTGGAATGCCGTCAAAGGTTTCATAAGGTCCAACACAATCCTGTTTTACTCAACCCGCAATAAGGCCAGAGCAGAGAAATTAAATCAACTTGAATCTGAATATGCTCGCCTGGATAATTCACTTCAGCTTAAGTACAGCGACAGCACCGCATTACAGAGCAATTTGGTTAAAAAATAAATAAACTCTTTACTCAAACAACGATCAGAATTCCTTATTCACCGGGTCAGACAAAATTACTATTTTAACAGTGCAAGACCCAGCCATTTATTGGCCTTGAAGCTTAGGGTTAATGATTGAATGAATGAATGAATGAATGAATGAATGAATGGACTTTATTGTCTTTGCTACAGTACAGGTACCAAACAACGAAATTTAGGAGGGGTGGCTCCCCTGGTGTTAGGAAAGGAAAAAATAAATAAAAAAATCAGTCCAGCAGCTGCCATCAATCCGTCCAGACTGTCCAGGGCCCAGAACTTAGGTCTTTGCTGTGTTCAGGGCCTGGACGGCCCTGTGGTAGAAGCTGTTCTTCAGTCTGTTTGTCCTTGCGGCCAGGGTCCTGAACCGCCTTTTCGAGGGCAGCCTGGTAAAGTGTTCGTACCCAGGGTGGGTCGGGTCCCTGGAGATCTTGGAGGCCTTCCTGAGACAGCGTGTGTTGTACAGCTCTTCCAGAGAGGGGAGGGGGGCGCCGGTGATCTTCTGTGATCTTCTGTGCTGTTCTCACGACTCTTGTCCGCTGTTGTGCAGCTGGAGAACCAGTTGCAGATGCCGTAGGTGAGGATGCTCTCCACTGCGCCGCGGTAGAAGGTCACCAGTATCTCCTGCTTGCTGTGTTCCTTCCTGAGGACTCTCAGGGTGTATAGCCGCTGTTGTGCCCTCTTGATGGAGGCTTGATTCCTGGCCAGGAAGGCACAAAAGCATGATTGGCACATCCTGCACAACACCACCATAACACCAGCACCTCCAAGCCGACTCAAGACCCGCCACCCTTACAACAAGGCAGCACAAGCCATGCTCAACTCCACCTCTGAGGACATCTCCAGAGATGCATGGCTGGCAGCAGCTTGGAAGCAGGAGTGGGAGTCAACCGGGCCCTCCCGAATCCACCGCTACATCTGGGACCCAGGAGATGGCGCCATTGGAGGAGACGACCTACCACGCCGGCAATGGACCACACTGAACCGTCTACGAACTGGTGTCGGTCGCTTTAAAACATCAATGAAGGCGTGGGGCCTGGCGGACAGTGCGGCATGCGAGTGCGGTGACCCAGAGCAGACCGCCGACCACATAATCACCATCTGCCCCTTATATAGACCACCCTCAGAAGCCAGCCTCTTCGACCTAGAACCAGAGATGCGGGCATGGCTACGCGACACCGAGTTGGACCTCTGACGTTACACGAAAGAAGAAGATGGTGGCTTTTGTGTTGTCCTTCCAGGTCAGGTCATCCCGCATGTGCATCCCCAGGAATCGGAGGGTTGAGACTCTCTCCACGCTCTCTCCGTCGATGAGCAGGGGCTGGATCTCGGACTTTTTCCTCCTGAAGTCTACGATGATTTCCTGGGTCTTTGACTTGTTCAGCAGCAGGTTGTTAACCTTGCACAGCTTGCTCAGTTGCCCTACCTCATCCCTGTACGCCGCCTCGTCCCCCCCCGAGATGCATCCCACCACGGTGGTGTCGTCTGCAAACTTTACGATGGAGTTGCTGGGGTGGACGGGGGTGAAGTCGTAGGTGTAGAGGTTGTAGAGGATGGGGCTTAGCACGCAGCCCTGGGGGGACCCAGTGCTGAGTAGGGATGGGACGATTATCGTGTTTATCGTTAATCGCGATAAAAACACCCGCGATAACTTTATCGTGGAGAATTTTAATTAGTTGAATAATCGTCATAATCGTTTTTGTTTTTTTTTTTATTTTTTTTTTTTAAATTATTTTTAAATGACTGGACTTTTTAAATAGGCACTACATTTTATAAACACTGCTTTGTCTGTCTGTTTTTATTGTATGTATTAATGTATGTGACCTATGTGTGTTGTTTTTTTTTTGGGTTAATATTTTTATTGAGTTTCACAGAGACATGTACACAACAGGACATAACAACAACAACTAGTATCCGTGGGGGAGGTTATTGTCCCATTAATAGTAGAAAACTAGTTTTGCACTTTGTTATGCAGTACATTGTCCATAAACAGAAAATGTTTAAAAACGAAACAAAAACAAAAAAACAGTGGGGGAGGAGGCAATGTCACATATCAGAAATAAACAGAAAAGAAAATGACACAACAAATGCCATAATATATGGGGGGGATCACCCCCATCGGAGACAGCATCCATGTCTTACAGTCCTAAACACAGCGGCAGCACAACACCAGCACAGTAAATAATATTGTGACCCATACATTGTAGATCTGTTACACATTAGTCTTGTGTACTTTCTTGAGTGTAATCCACCAAACCTTTCATTACAATGGCAGCCAGTCTGGTACCAATATAATCTAAGAACGGAGACCAAATCTTATAGAATGTCTTTATCTTACACTTAGACCTATATGTCAGATATTCCATAGGAATCATATCAAAAATGACCTTGTACCATCCAGCTATTGTAGGCGGTTTGCAGTCTATCCATTTCAGCAATATATTTTTCCTTGCACAAAAAGTGAAGATACACAGAAGTCTTTTGGAATGCATACTTTTAAGTTGTTTGTCTGGCAACCCAAACAATAGACACATGGGGTCCTTATCCAATGTAACATCTAGAATTAGATGAATTTTATCCACTATACCTTTCCAGTAATCATCTATATATCTACAAGTCCAAACACAATGAACAAAGCTCCCAACCTCGGTAATACACTTTGTACACATTTCCGATTTGTTATGATCCATTTTATGTCTTAAATTGGGGAGTAATCTGCAAACGTTGTAGTAGTCTAAATTGCGTTTCCTTCGTCCTATTACAGATTGAGATGTCGTTTGCCGATTGCCATATTAGTGACCAAGTTGCTTCATCAGTATTAATGTTCAGGTCATTATTCCAGTCTTTGGGCGTAAATGCAGGTTTGCCTTTATCATATTTTGAAAGTGCTCTATACCCAAGCCCCAGAATGCCTCTCGTCTTTCCAGCAGAGACTATCTCCTCCAGCGGAGAGGGTTGGTGACAGAGGCCAGTGTCTTTTTGGCTATTTAAAAAACTTCGTATCTGAAGGTATCTGAAAAACTCATTTCGTGGTAGGTCATATTTCTTACATAATTGGTCAAATGAAAGTAGTATTTCCGTATCATATAAATGTCCGATAGTAACCATCCCTTTGCTGTCCCACCGCTTGAAACCCCTATCCGTGGCACCAGGGGAGAAGTCTATGTTGCCCCAAACTGGCGAGAGGGAGGAGGTCATAATCGTATGTTATAAATAAATAGTAATATAATTGAGATTTCTCACATGAGCCGCGCGCGAATATCCTCACAGAAATGTGTCTCGCGTGATTGTTCAGCCTGCATGGGTAACGTGACTGTCAAGTCAGCCTTGTCAGTCAGTCACTAACGTATGCTAGCCTTCTCACCATGGCTGCATCGGCCCCGTGTCCATTGCCTCACCTTTCCAGGGTTGCCCGCAGGCTTCTATGCATACCTGCAACTAGTGTTCCTTCAGAGAGAGTGTTTAGTGCCAGTGGGCACATTTTAGTGCCAGTGGGCACATACTCACACCTCTCCGAGCACACCTCTCCGAAAAAGTGAACATGTTGACATTTTTGCACTTTAACCTATCTTGAAGCTTTCAAGTCTCTAAGCCACAAGGCTAGCACTCAGTTTGATGACAGAAAAGTGTCAGTGTTCAAGTTTTGTTTGACAGTATTTTTTTCCTTTATTTATGCAGTGATACCTTATAATTTATCATTACCTTACTTAAGATTTTATTAAAGATTTTGATTTTTGTCAAGATGTTTTTAAAATGATGTTAATGTTATTAACATGATTCAATAAAAATACAACAAAATCTAAGTTAAAGTGATTACAGTGTGTTTTATTGGCATTCTAAAAAAAAGTTTTTTTTTTTTTTTTTTTTTTAAATTCTCGCGATAATATCGTGGATCGCGATTATTTTGCCCACGATAATCGTGACATGACATTTTCTAATCGTCCCACCCCTAGTGCTGAGTCTGAGGGCTGTGGAGGTGTGGGGGCCCACCCGCACCCTCTGGGGGCGGTCGGTCAGGAAGTCCTTGATCCACGCACATATAGAGTGTGATAGACCCAGGTCTAGTAGTTTGGTCACTAGCCTGTCTGGAAGGATGGTGTTGAAGGCGGAGCTGAAGTCCACGAAGAGCAGTCTCGCGTAGCTGTTTCCCCTCTCCAGGTGGGATAGAGTGGCGTGGAGAGTCATCGCGATGGCGTCCTCTGTGGACCTGTGGGCTCTGTAGGCGAACTGGTATGGATCCAGGTTGGGCGGGAGGCGTGTGAGTATGTGGGCCCGGACTAGTTTCTCGAAGCACTTCATGATGATTGGTGTGAGTGCCACCGGGCGGTAGTCGTTTAGGCAGCTCACCGTGCTTTTCTTCGGGACTGGGATGATAGTTGAGGTTTTCAGGCAGGGTGGGATGGTGGCCTGGGACAGGGACTGGTTGAAGATGTTGGTGAAAACCCCGGCCAGCTGGTCGGCGCAGTCCCTCAGCACCCGTCCCAGGACTCCATCCGGCCCCGAGGCTTTCCTGGGGTCCACCGCCTTCAGTACGCGTCTCACTTCATGCTCTGTGAGGGTGAGGCTGCTGAGAGCTGGAGAGAGTGGTGTTTGTGTTGTGGTTACCTCCGTTCGCCCCTCGTCGAACCGGGCGTAGAAGGTGTTCAGCTTTCCCGCCAGCAGGGGGTCGTCCTCTGCGGCTGTGAGCCTGTTGGCTCTGAAGTTTGTCATCTGCTGAACCCCCTGCCACATCCGCCTGGAGTCGTTGCTCAGGAGGCATTCCTCAATCTTCTCTCTGTGGTCTGCCTTGGCCGCTTTGATTCCGCGCTTTAGGTTAGCCCTGGTGGAGCTGTACAGCGGTGTGCTCTTCCCTGCGAAGAAGGCGTTGTCCCTCTCGTTGATCAGTTTTTGGACCTTCCCAGTCATCCATGGCTTCGTGTTGGGGTAGACCCGGACCCGTTTGTCCACGGTGACTGAGTTGGTGCAGTTCACTATGTGGTTCAGAACCGACGACGTGTACTGTTCCAGGTCCTCATGCTCATATTCCTGCCATGGGGTGTCATTTAGGCAGATCTGCAGTGGAGCGGACCCTTCTGGCCAGGTTCTGACAGTCTTAGTGGTGATGGGAGCACTTTTCCCCATGGTAGTGTATGCAGGGATCAGGAGGATTGACACATGGTCAGACATGCCTAGATGAGCTAGCGGACTAGCCTTGTAAGCACGTTTGATGTTGGTGTATACCTTGTCCAGTGTTTTTTCTCCTCTTGTTGTACATTTCACATGCTGATAGAACTTGGGTAGTACTGCCTTCAGGTCGACATGATTGAAATCTCCTGCTATGATGTGAATAGCCTGTGGATCTATGCTTTGTTGACCACTGATGACGTCATATAGCCGCGCCAATGCTAGGCTACCGTCCGCGCTAGGCGCAATGTAAACACATGTAATGAACACCGCGTTGAACTCCCTCGGGAGGTATGTGGGTCGGCATTTAACAGTCAAGTATTCCAGGTCTGGGGAGCAGTGGCTACTTACAGTTTTCGTGTTTAAGCACCAGCTATCCTTCGTCGATATTATGATCCCACCCCCTCTTGACTTGCCGCTGAGCTGCGTTCGGTCAGCGCGATGTAGCGTGCGGCCCTCCAAGCGAATAGCTGAGTCCACGATAGTGTCATTTAGCCAGGTTTCAGTAAGAATAATCACACAGCTATCTCCCACGATGTTATTTTTGGCAACTTGTAGTCTCAGTTCATCCATCTTGTTCGTCAGGGACCTGACATTGGAAAGGAAAATACTTGGCAAAGCAGGTTTGTCAGGGCTCCTCCTTAGCCTAGCTAGCAGGCCTGCTCTGCAGCCCCGTCGTTGCTTGCGGTCCTTACGCCGGCGTTTGCGCCTCAGGGAAGGGACTGAGTACCAGGATTCTCCCGGTACACGGGCGATCTCGTAATATATCCTGTGTTTCTTCAGGAACTCCGCTGTAACTGTCTTCTCGTTTTGCGTGCCAACTTCTAATAAGTCGTGCCTGCTGTAGGTACTATTTACACAACCGTTCCCTATAAGTACTAAAATAAAAATGTACATACAAATGCACTTAAAATCACTAAAAAACACCAGTTTTGAAGCCACCCCGGCCGCAGCGTCTAAGCGCGCAGCCATCTTGGATAATGATGAGCGGTGAGTTAAGGAGCGGTTTGCGGATATTTCTGCTGTTAAGACAAGTAGGGTTGCAACGATTAGTCGACATAATCGACGACGTCGATCATAAAAACTCATCGACGTGGAATTTTAGTGTCGACGCATCGTATTAAAAACACACGAGCCGATAATACAGAGCCGCGCTGTTCATTTGTAATTGCAATGCACTACAGGAACTGCAGCTGATGTTGTGCTGACGACAATTGACCACCAGATGGCGCCGTGCCTAGTGTTTCTGCTATATGGCCGTGATGATAGCGCCCTCACGTGTTCATACATTAGTATTGCAGATACATCAGACGAGTGCAACGTAAACGCATTTAAACGGTATTGTTCATTCAATGTACATTGTTTTGATCTCAATCATTTTAAATAAATAATGTTAACTCGTTCATAAAGACAAGTGTAGTGAATCCAGAACCTGATGTATCAACATACTGCTCGGTTGCTGGCAAGGCAAAACTTTGAGTTGTTATTTTATTTTAAAACATTTGCACATTACCAAGTTTATATTTGCACTTTCATTTGTATTATTTAATTTATTTATTATTTATTTTGTTTCATTGAAACAGAGATTGATTATTGTATGTATTAAATGTTTTGGAAGGTCCAAATTCAAATATTTCATGAGTCATTATTTGAATTTGCAATGGGAACGTATGTTAAGCCAGAGAGACTGGACAACAGGGTGACATTCACAGGTGTGCAGACTTGAGAAGGTGAGGTACAACATGCACTGGAGCCCGCGGCCACTGCCGCGGCCACACGACTAATCGCGACTAATCGGAAAAATTATCTACAGATTAGTCGACTACCAAAATAATCGTTAGTTGCAGCCCTAAAGACAAGTAATGGTGTTATTTGCACGGATCCATTGCATGTTAATTCATCCTTTAGGTCGTTTTATGCTGACCTCTACAGCTCTGAGATTGTTCATGATAAAATTGCTTGTGATTCATTTCTGAATGATCTGCAATTGCCTAGTCTCGCAGCAGATGAATCTGCATCTCTCGACCGGCCTATCTCCCTGGAAGAACTCAGAGGGGCAGCTCAAGATATGCAGAGGGGCAAGTCTCCTGGCATTGACGGCATACCACCTGAGTTTTACCTTCCCTTCTGGGACATTTTAGGCCCGCTTTTGCATGAAATGATTTTGTTCTCTATTGAGAAGGGCTCCTTTGCTAGAGATGTTAATATAGCGTTGATCTCCCTGCTGCTGAAAAAACCCAAAGACCCCTTGGACTGTGGGAGCTATAGGCCGCTCTCCCTTTTAAACTCCGAAATTAAAATGTATGCCAAGGTTCTTGCACGCCGGTTACAGACTTACATGCTCAAATTGGTTCACTGCGACCAGACAGGCTTCATCAGGACCAGATTGGCTTCAGACAATATGAGGAGACTCTTACACATCATAGATGGTGCTACCTCATTTAATTCTCCTACTGCGGTGCTGTCGCTGGACGCTATGAAAACATTCGACCGTTTAGAGTGGTCCTATTTATGGACGGTACTTGAAAAATTGGGTTTCGGTACGATGTTTTTAAATATGTGACAACTGACAATGAAAAGGGCTACCTGTAGGCGAAATCATTTTTCTGTTTTTTACATGTGCTTGAACTACAGATTGTAAGCTTTCAAATGATGCGTCATACATTGAAATCGGAAACAAATTGAAGACAACATGAGTATTTGAAAGTTGCTACACCTGAAATCACTAAGCAGAGAAAATGCCTTTCGAAGATGTTGTTTTTTTCTCACCTTCACAGCCAGGTAATGGGCGGTAACAATGTCTGGTTAACCCCGCCCCCAACCACTCAGCTGTCAATATGTCAGTGTTACTCACTGGGTCAGATAGCTACAGTATAGCTAACATTATTACCTAGCAAGGTATTACCTAAGCTAATTAGCCAGCTTATCATTATGGAGGCTTTATGGTTGTTGTAACTATTATTCTTTTAATGAAACAAAAAAGTCTTGAATCAGAATCAGAATTTATTTCACAGTACACAATAATACAAATCTTTGGCTGTGGTTCTTCAACATTAGCTTTGCAGCAAGGTACATAATCACAACAATACCATCACAATAATCACAAGTAAATAAGTAAAGTAAGTAATAAAGTGATAAGTGATGGTAGTCGCACTACAGCAGAATTAAAGTGCAATCAATAGTGTAACATGCTGTGAAAAGTTCAACAAGATGAAAATGAAAGTGTTCAGGTATTTCTCAAGTAGTCAGGTAGTGTGCAATTCCTGTGTCCTAATGTTTTCAACATTAGCATTGCAGCAAGGTTCTCTGATCAAAAAGATACTTAGATTAATGAATGTGCAATAACACGATGTGCAATATGACAACCCTAGGGTACATAAGGTTCAGAGAATAGGAAATGTTAGAATAGGTATAGCATAGCATAGAGTACAGCACAGTGTTTTATTTGTATAGTATAGTGGATAGTGTATATAGCCTTTATTTATGTAAACCAGCTCTTTTCCCTTCTTGTTTTTAGTTTTTTTTTTCTTCTTCCTAGCACAAGGGGAGCCCCCCCTCCCAAATGTCGTTGTTTGGTACCTGTACTATATCAATGACAATAAAGACCATTCATTCATTCATACTTCTGTCTGGCCAGATCTTGACATCAGTGATTTTCAGCCATAACCACGCCAGGTTCCTTATATCAAAGCTGAAACAGACAAACATAAACACAGTTAGCTAGCTGTACACGGTATCAACAACACAACACAACACAACACAACAGCATAATGTGCTATGCGATTGTTTTAGAAAGTCTTACGCAATACCGCACAACTTACTAGCTAATGCTAGCTAGCTAACACGGCTAGCCCAACCCAAGTAACGAAAGACAAACAGTTAACTAACTGTACACAGTAGCAACAACACAACTTATAAGAACAGCATAATGTGCTACTATGCGATTGTTTTAGAAAGTCTTTAAAAGGCAATACGACGACACAGAACGTACTAGCTAATGTTCGCTAGCTAACGCGGCTAGCCCAACACAAACAAAGGAGTAGGCTACTCACCCAGAAGCAGAACGTGTGGTATGTTGATCCTGTGAAATCCGTATGTTGTCCTAGTAAAGTTTCGTTTATTGGGGACTTTCTTTGTGCCTTCAGTCATTACTGAACAATTGATGAGCTAAGCAGTGTTCATTCTAAGCTAAATACATTGACATTCTCAATGAACACATGGAAACAAACACTGCGACCTTTGTCCCTCCCCCTCGAGCTCAACAGCCAATCACACCCAACTGAAAGCATATGTTATTTCATGACAAACAAGCCTATTTTGTTGCTAGATTATAGTTATTTAATGAACGTAAAACTGTTCGGAAAAATAACGAGTGGGTACTTCACATCTTCAAGTTGAATGTTAGCTGAAAAAACGAAAATCTGAGTTTTAGGTCAGAAATACTTTAAAGACGAATTTGACGTATTTCTGTTTTCCGAGAGGTGTCTTATTACATCGTCAGTAGACACATATGATCAAGACGATTTATTCTAATCCTTCTGCAATGGTAATGACTGGGAGGAATTTTTCGTCACTGTTTGCGATTGCTAAAGGCTCCAGACAGGGATGTCCGCTCAGCCCATTACTATTTGCGCTTTCCCTGGAGCCCCTGGCTCAGAGGGTCCGCCAGTCGACCACAGTCACACCAATTTCTATCTGTGGCACTCAGCATCACATATCCCTATATGCAGACGATGTACTTCTGTATGTAGATGATGCTCCTCAATCCATTCCCCATATTCTGTCCATCTTTGATGCTTTTAGCGCCATCTCTGGATACAGAATAAATTGGACCAAGTCTGCTCTCTTGCCGCTAAATGAGGCCATGAGGAGTGCAGTTGTGCCCTCCTAGATTACGATAGTTACCAAATTTAAATATTTAGGCATTGACATTTATCCCTCACTGCTGACTACAGCTAATACCAATTTCCAGATTTTCCTTTCCAATATAACACAGGATTTGGACAGATGGGTTGCACTGCCGAATTCCCTGAGGGCTAGGGTTTCCATAGTTAAAATGAATGTGCTCCCCCGAATTAATTTTGTAAGTTCTATGCTTCCTCTTCCTCCCCCCGCTCTTTATTGGAACAAATTGCAATCTGCAGTTACTAAATTCATCTGGAGAGGTAAACGACCCCGAATTAAATCGACCACATTACAGCGTGAGAGACAGGATGGGGGCCTTTCTCTACCTAATTTTAAACTTTACTATTGGGCTTTCACACTGCGTCCTCTGGTAACTTGGTTTAATCCCATGGCTGAGGTTTCTTGGCGTGCTTTGGAAGAGGGATTGACATTCCCTCTCACTCTGAAGGAGGTGCTGTTTTCCAACACTTCACCTGCTCAGTGTAGGCGACGGTTTGGCCCAATCATTTCTCAATTAATCAGTGTTTGGCGAGCAATGACGAAAACATGCAAACTGCCCTCTGGATGGAACCCCTGCTCACCAATATTTAATAATGATGCACTCTTAATTGGGGGGCGCCCGATTAGATTCCAACAATGGGCTGACGGGATATTCATTCATTGGGCGATGTTATTGGGGATAAAGGTCTTCACTCTTTTGAAGAGTTACGAATTCAGTTTAATTTACCACTCTCCTCCTTTTTCTTTTATTTACAACTAAGGGCTGCCATGAAAACCTATGGGGTCCCATGGAAGGAGCCACTTCATAGGCACCCGGTGCTTGTTGTTCTGGACAGGGTGGGTAGTACGAGGGGCTTAGTTTCCACATTATATGGGTACTTCCTGCAGAAAACATACCTCCCATTGGCAGTTGGATCGGTATGGAAGGTGGACATTCCGGACATAGACCTAGAATTTGACTGGGATAAAGTGTGGTCAGATGTCCTACAAACATCAAGGAATCCTGATCACCAACAAATTCATTATCATTTTATTCATAGGACTTATATGACTCCTCGGAAGATGTGTACTATGAAAATCATAAATGACCTCAATTGTACTCTGTGTCCTCTGGGGGTTGTGGGCACATTTATTCATATGATTTGGGAGTGTCCAGAGGTTACAGAGTTTTGGGTAATGGTCGCTTCTAAACGTTCTACTCTGCTCTCTGTGACTATACCCCCTTCTCCTTCTGTATTGATCCTCAATGATCTTTCCCTGTTACCCCTCCCTCAAACTAAAAAACGCATTCTGTTTGCTGGTCTGACAGCAGCAAAGAAAATGGTTGCCACGCGTTGGAAGCCTCCACATTCACTTTCATTTAAACAATGGGTTTTACGTTTTTTGGATGTTGTTTATTTGGAACTCTCTACAGCCCGTATGCATGGTGCTAAAGAGGCAAATATTAATTTGTGGATATCCACAGCTGTCGATCTTAAAAATCTTTTGAGTTGAGTGTAGTTGAGTGTAGGTTATCACAATTGTAACTGACTTGTCCTCTGGTCCCTGGGGTGGGTGGGTGGGGGTTATTTGATTTACTTTCTTTTTCGTTTTGGGTCCCGACTTGTAATGTATGTCCCTAATAGCTATATTGTAATTTGTGTGTTGTGGTGTGGTTGTATGGGCTGTTTGGGGCGTTGATTGCAGGATGTGGCCTTGTTGTCTTGTTTTGTCATTATGTTTGTTTTAAAAGAAAATAAAGAAACATTTGATCACAAAAAAAAAGATATGGTGAAGACATGTGCATATGTGTGCACTGTAGACCGTGGTGCTAGACCACTGGACCACCCCAGGCCACTATATATTTTTTTTACTGTTGTGCTGACACTCGTATCATCATACAGTGGTATCATAGTAGTACAACATCATACAATTGATCTACCCTGATATCATGATAAAAGTGCACTTAGGGTTAAACTTTATTTATTCATCCACCTGACCTTTTGGCTATAATACAAACAAATTATGTGAAAAGGAAGATGTGCGTAAGTTGAACACAGTTTGTGGAACCTATGTCACTTTTGGTGCAAAGAGTGACATGCTTCCAAAATTCCAAATGGATGTTGTGGACCTCTCTCTCTCCCTCCTATCAGGTTGATGGGGAGCATGGCCTTGTCCAATCACTACCGCTCAGAGGACTTGCTGGACATTGAGACGGCAGCAGGGGGCTTCCAGCAGCGCAAGGGCATGAGGCAGTGCCTGCCCCTCACTTTCTGCTTCCACACGGGGCTCAGCCAGTACATGGCCCTGGAAGGCACTGAGGGCCGCAGCCGCAGCGAGATCTTCTACCACTGCCCGGTCAGTCTCCAACCCAGGGTATCCGCGGTGTCTTGAAAAGTATTAAAAGTTGATAAATCAATTTTGGGAAAAATCAAGACCCTTAATAAGTATTACAAAGTCTTATCACGATTTTATGAGGTCTTGAATTTTGTAGGTATTTTTCTGAATTAGACTCTGTCCAAAGAGTTTGAGTCCTAATAACGTTTAGTCAAAGTTCGTGAATTTATTAGTTTTATTAAAAAAACAAAGATGAACCGGAAATTCTGTTGTATGATAGTGGTCTAGTCTATTGCAAATTAAAACTGTTAAGTTAAAAGGTGTCACTGATGTAAACGGTTACAGCTCGAAGTGGCGGTGAGGTCTGGAAAAATATTGACAAGGTCTTTAAAAGGTCTTAGAAAGGTATTGAAATTAACCTCAAGATTCCTGTATATACCCTGAGTAGGTAACATAGACACGGCTGTTCTAGTGTCAACTGTCACTTAGATCCAACTGTCACTTTCAAATTAACAGATTCCTGTATATACCCTGCCAACCCCCCCCCCTGTCTTTACATTTTAGTCATTTAGCCTATGCGCTTGTCCAGACTCAGAGTGACTTAAAAACAAGTGCATTCATCACAAAGTTAAACAACAATCATCGCACAATCGACACAGTGCTAGACAAAGGAACAGAAACATCAGTTTGATTAGGATTGTAAATTGAGAGAATGGATAGCATTACTTGGTAGCGGAGTAACGGTACACATATTCGTACCGAAAATGTTCTTAGGCCCAATCCCAATGCCCCCCTTGCCTCTACAATTGAGCCCTACCCCTCCATTTTCCGCGTTCACGTGTAAGGGTAGGGTGTCCCGATTCTTGTTGGGATGTCGAAGTAGTAGGGCTACGTAGCCCTCCAAACTGACTTTTTTCAGAGGCACACTCAAAATTCAGTGTTATGAGAAATCTCCCAGAATGCCTTGCAAATATTTTTTTCTTAGTTAAGAAAGATTTTTAAATCATGATAACCATCATAATATATTAGTTTAATGTAATTTCAATGTATTATAGACATTTTCCTTCTAGCAAGCATAACAAAAATCGCTAGTATGCTGATGTCTCTAGCTAGCTAGCTAACATTACAACATTTTGACATAACCTGCATTTTGACATAATTTTCCATGTTACATTTCCGCCCTTTGATAGCATATGACGCCCAGAAGTTTAATTTAAGTCCAGCCGCGAATTTGTTGCACTTTTTACCGCTCATCGGTGGTAATATCAGTGCAGGGTAGGAGCACGGGTTGCTAGCCTACAGCACACCGATATTCTGTCATGAACTGACCTGGTAATGAGGCATTGTTCTTTTTTATTTGATGACTTGTTTGATCGATTGAATCGCGTCTTTTTTTTAATTTATTTTTTTATTATAATTTCCGGTCGAAACTATTATTCATAAGGGGAAGATTTCAACCACTACCCCTTGTAACTCTGTTTTGAGGGGCAAGTCGAAAAGCAAAGGGCACTTGAAAAAGAGGGGTAGGGGTAAAAATAAGAAATGGTATTGGGCCTTAATTTAAACTATATACAGTAGTTCACCCTGGGGGTGCAGGAACAACTATGTACCACTAGGGGGATCCCTTATCCAGCTATATTATAAGAAGCATGGCATCATTTTGACCAATGGAAAGTAACCAATGAAATGTGTTTTTCTGTTGTAGGATCAAATGGCACAAGATCCATCTGCAATTGACATGTTCATCACAGGTGGGTTGAGCTAGTATTTTGTTGCGTTTTATACCAATGTAGTTTCACTTCAGCATATCGAGCAACTGCACACTTTAGTTTGAATGTTGACTGCCAACATTGATAAGGACCTATCCTCTGAAAGCTCTGGTTCAGAAAGTATGACACATCACATGACTTCCTGTTTTTTTTTTTATCTTAGAGGAAGCTGCACCCTCTCATTTTGCTGTTATAAAGCAGTAAACAGGTTTCCTTTCAAGATAAGGAACATTAGATCAAGTAATGAGACAGTGAACCATTTTGTTCTTCTTTTGGCTCTACTACAAAAGTTTGGATTTAAAAAAAATCAAAGCATCACTATCAGGTTAAAGTACAGATTCTCCACTTTTATTTGAAGGTACAAATGTTGCTGCAGACATCTTCAGTTGTATGTTTTGAGGAAATCTTATATCAGGAAATGAAATGGATATTCAAGTGGATTATAATCTTTAGACTGACTTGGCCAGTCACGAACTTTCAACTTTCCACCATCCAATGAATTTTGAGGGATTTGTTTGCTGCCATCAGCAAATCAAATCAAATGAAATGTTGTATATAATAAGGGCATTTCACAGCTGCATCACAGAAAGCAGACACACAATAAGGCGTTCCTCAACATCCATCCGTTCTGGCACAAACCGATTGTACGGTACATTCTGTTCATAACAAGTTTTTCCCCAATCACTCAGGGGCTCTGATTAATCCCTAGAAGACAACTTTCCACAACACTAGTGTCTCCATAGTTTGACATCTTACATACTGAAGAAGGTAAACAAACTGGTGATTATACGGGACAGGACTAGAAAGCCCAACTGTGGTGATTCAAACTGGCTTGTTCACTAGCTGGCCACTAGGAAGCCTTGGCACTCACTGGCACCACTGTCAAAAACCTGCTATTGACAGCTCTCTTACAGTGACTGTGACAGTGGAAAGTATTCAGACCGTTTCACTTTTTCCACATTTTGTTGCGTTATAGACTCAATATAAAATGGATTATATCATATTTGTTTGCTATCACACCACACACAATGTTTTGTTTTTAAAAATATTATGTATTGTATTTTCAGAGAACAGAGGTACATGTTTCAATGGGCTGATAGCCTAATGTCAACTTGTCTGATATTTGGAGTAGCAGAAGCAAAGTTGTATCATTATCTTGTACAAAAGAAGAGATTTGGTGAGGCTGCATTCTCATTTTGTGCACCCAGATTGTGGAATTTACTGCCAGTTTACATTAGGGGATGCAACCTCGGCACATATGTTCAAGTCAAGACTAAAAACCCATCTTTTTAATATTGCCTTAAAATGACTTAATAATTAAAGCACTTTGAGCTGCAACGTTTGCAGGAAAAGCGCTATACAAATAAAGTTATTATTATTATTGTTAAGTGTCTTTCAGAAACGCATGTTAAGCTAATAGCCCCATTACCTTTCGTGCCCTTAAATATGTATAAGTGTTGTCATTTGTAAATGGTGATGGTAACATACAATACCCTAAAATAAATGCTGAGAATCTCTGCGTTAACCTCATATTAATTGTTTGATTTAAAATCCAAACCTTTCAAGTATAAAGGCAAAAGAAGAAACAATTATTCACTGTCCCATTACGTAGGCAGGGTCACTGTAGATTGATAAAACAATGTGATGTAGTAAGGAGCATTCCAGTGCAATGGACCCCTGCACATTGTGTACTGTAGGAACCATTACAGACAGTTGATTTCTTCTACAGCACATTACAGAAAGTTTATTTAAACTTTTTTTGAACTTTTTTGGAGCAGTGGGGCAGTCCCACTCATATTTTTCCATTTTATTGGACAGATTGAAGTGAAGACAGACAGGAAAGTAAGGAGAAGAAGGTAGAGAGGGCATGTCAGCAGGGCATGGGCCGGATTCCAACCCTAGCCGACATGTGCATAATGTGTGCACTGTAGACCACAGTGCTAGACCACTGGACCACCCCAGGCCACGGTGCTAGACCACTGGACCACCCCAGGCCACGTTCATTTGAACTTCTAATGTTGTCACAAGCACTTATGCTTTCTCATTATTTCACTTTAGGTTCCAGCTTTACAGAGTGGTTTACCTCATATGTCCATAATGTGGTCACAGGAGAGTACCCCATTATCCGCGATCAGATCTTCAGGTAATCTTCATATCTCTCCTCCCCTCTGGAGTACTTAAATCACAGGCAGTCTCTGCTGTTAGTCTCTGTACCATGATGGTATATCTGTATATCTGTATATCTGCTGCTAGCAAACATTCAGATGGAGGCCTTTCTCATTGTTGGCAGGTACGTCCATGACAAGCAGTGTGTTGCCACCACGGAAGATATCACTGTGTCCGTGTCTACCTCATTCTTACCGGAGCTCAGCTCAGTGCATCCACCACACTTCTTCTTCACCTACCGAATCAGGTACTGCTACGTTTAAACACCTGAGAATGTTTAAACACCTGAGAATGTTTCATTAATGCCACTTTAAAAGCTACATGTTTAAATGTATTCCATCTTCAATGCCATAACTTCACAAAGATCACATAATGGGTTAAATTGTACTTAATAGAGTTTATATTAACACACATCTGACAGTGGGCGGCTGTGTCTCAGGAGGTAGAGCCGCCGTCTAATGATCGCAAGGTTGGCAGATCGGCGGTTCGAGCCCCGGCTAGCCACATGTCGAAGTGTCCTTGGGCAAGACACTGAACCCCAAATTGCTCCCAGTGAGCGGGCCGGCGCCTTGCATGGTAGCTTGCCGCCATTGGTGTGTGAATGTGTGTGTGAATGGGTGAATGAGAGGCTGTTGTAAAGCGCCTTGGATAAAGGCGCTATATAAGTGCAGTCCATTTACCATTCATTTGGACAGGTTCTTGCCTTTTGCCTTTTGCTTGTGTTAACCACTCCCTCTCTTCCTGCCTCCATGGCTCTGATGTGAACCTTGTGGTCTAGCTCCCACCTCATATACTTGCTGTTTTTAAGCGACTCTCACTTAACAAGACAACGGTGCTGTGTAAAATAAAAGTTACATGGTAAATTATAAAAGGAATAACATTCAGAATGTCTCACTAAATTAATGTATAATGCATATAGAGCTAAATCAGTATATCAACTTACATGTGTTTGGTTATGTAAAAAAAAAAATCTAAATCAATACAATGACAAGTTTTAATTGGGGGTTGGCATGCATCTCCGGGACACCTTTCGTGAGCTTAGAATGATAAGGTTCTATCTCCGTTTAGGGTAGTTCAGAGATATTGAGCGTCAAAGTTTTTACATTCCATTATGTTTTGTGAGATGGAACCTTTGTATTTTATGAATTACTAACTTCAAAAATGTCAACATTTAAAAAATAACACCACACAGGCATTAATAAACACCTAATGGATCAGATTATGTAAAAAACTACATTTTGACAAAAATTGAGATAGAACCTTATAATTCTAACGTCACGCTTTGTAACCCTCCTGACTGTTCTCATAAACTGCTACCCCCTCAGGATTGAGATGGCGAAGGATGCCCTGCCTGAGAACGCCTGCCAGCTGGACAGCCGCTACTGGAAGATCACCAACGCCAACGGGAACGTGGAGGAGGTGCGAGGGCCAGGCGTGGTCGGTGAGTGACCGGGTCAGATGGGAGGCTGTCGAAATATCATCTACATGTTAATCATCGTTCCATCCTTTCCGTTTAGTAGCATTCAACAAAAACACAATCTTTCAGCCTGCATGATTCACAGCAAGTTAACTGTTGAGTCAATAACCAATTATGCGTGTGCAGGAGAGTTCCCAGTGATGACCCCAGGGAAGGTACACGAGTACGCCAGCTGCACCACCTTCTCTACTACCTCCGAGTACATGGAGGGCCACTACACCTTCCACCGTCTCAAGAATAAAGAAGAGGTCTTTGACATCGGCATTCCCCGCTTCCATATGGTTTGCCCCCCGTTCCGCGAGTCAATGGTACGGTCGGTAAGTGGAGATGTGTACGATGAAGTTTAATGAGTAACAAATGGATTCTGATCAATGAATTTGATACAAATCAATAATTGGTTAAACATTCAGATAAATAACTAACTGATAATCGATAGTAAAAACAGAATTGAACATAGTTTGTGTGGTGCAATTTGCACCACAGTGCAAACACTTTTAGCTACGAGAATGAGGCCTTCAATTCTTGTGGACACACATTTTTTGGGGGGTGAATTCACCTATTGTGAATGCAGCCTGCTTTGGTTGAACTTGTGTTTTCCCTCTCTCATCAGCAAGGGTCGGAGAACGATGTTAGCGCCACCTTCAACATCGACAACTCGTCAGACACAGACGACTATGACGAGGGCGAGCACAGAGGCATCAACATAGGCGCCCCGGGCGGGGGCGGGCGCGGGCGCTGTCCACGCCACATCTGACGCACTTTTCACACCACAGGACTCGATTAAGAAAAGGGGGGAGCGGAGGAAAGGACTTTAAGATTTACGAAAAGAGTTAAAAAAAAAGTTTGTTTTTATGATTTGTAAAGCTGTATTTACCAATTGGGTGATGATAGGCATGTCCCTATGTGAACTTCTCTCTACCCCAGCTCTCTGAGACACTACAGCCCCTGCGCAAAACGCCCTTCCGTGTAGAGCCCAGACATTGCTCCATTGTTTGTGTTCTCTGTTTTTTTTTTCTCCAACAAGGGAGAAATGTGGAACTGGACATTGACCATTGAGAGCAGGGCTGTCAGCTCTTTTTCTATAGTTACATTGTTCATTCTCTAACAGCCCTGCCTCCCCACATGCAGATTGGTGCTCCACGAATGCCTGATTCCCAGAGCAGTACATTTCTGATTCATGGCTATGCCTAATGCTATCCCTTTGCTCCTTAGTATGGGGGAAATATGCAAGGTTTGCAGTGCTATGCCTCTTATCTCTTAAGTTTGAAAAAGCCCACATAATTTTTCCATTGCCATCTGTTGTTGCAGCAGTGTAAAACATTCATGCCAGTTATGAACATATTCGGGGATGGTCACTGCCAGTGGTCAGTCACAGTTATAAGCAGAGGCGGTACTAGGATTTCTCTGGCCCGAGGCAGACACTGAGGTCATATTAAGTGCCCGTGCTTGGCTGTGACCTTTTGTGGGCATGTTGCCTCGATCCCCCTCCCTCAGGGCAGAGCGTGGGGGGGGCAATGCCCATGGTTTCCCGCCGCCCCTGGTTATAACCAAGAACTGTCACTCACAAAACAACCAAGATCCCCCCCCCCCCCCCCAAGGAACAAGATGGAAACCTACAAAAACAAAATGTTGAATCAAAAATTGGATTTTTTTTTACATGTTAACAGGAATGACAGAGGGAAGCCTACACTATGTTCCTCAGCTGAGCTGTTGAAGTCCACCAGCCGGTATTGGTTGTCTGTCCCTCAGTTCTTCGGTTGATATAATTTGTCCTCTCAGTAGTGGAGTCTTGCCCAAATTGTGTGTGTGTCCCCCCTTGCCTACTACTAGTGTAGAAATAACAACAACATAGAATTATAACTATGTAGGAAATATTTAACCTTCCACCTCATAGACTTTCCTGTACAACTGTACATGACCCCTTGCTTAACATCCACTTGGATGTTTTCTGTGTTTATCAAAATCATGTATATTTATGAGCAAGTTAGTGTGGGCTTACCTCTGTCATGTTGGCATGTCTTCTACTTATTATTTTCAATGTGATTATGACTAAGATTACGCTTATCTTCATAAACAAACAAACAACAACTGTTTAGTAAAGCAACCAATCAGTGTGTAGTTTCTCTTTGAATGTGTGAACAATGGGATATACATAATAACTTGGGTTTTGTCTGGTTTAGAATGCTTACTGGTGCAATTTCAGGTAATCTCAGCTTTCAGCACACGCGTGTCACTCATCTCAGCATGGATGGACAACTGGACATGAAAACGCCCTGGCTTAGCTGAACAAATGATGTTGCAAGAGGATTTTCTGTTTTCTCTGACAATTTGCCAGGACACCAAGTGTGCTGTCATAGCTGCAGTATGTCACTTATTGTTTGAAAATGACTTTGAGTGATGTCTCTAAAGATGGAATGATGGCGCTTGCCTTCAGTTCTACTTGCATAGTGGCAAGTATTGTTTAATGTGGGTATTACCTGATTATTTTAATCCTGTCTCCTCCCCTTGTACTTAACTAAGCTGTGCAATAGAGTGTCTGGCTATTCTCTATGACGATTTCAAACCTCATTTGATTTGCATTTAGGCATTTTGCTCAGTAACACTATTTTTACTTCATAAATGTGTGTTTTGTTTTTCTATCTTTGGGGTAAATAAACACTAAAGGCTAAATGTTTAAGCACACTGATTATTTTCCATGTCTAACACTCAAAGATTCATTTATATATTTTCTTTCTTTGCATGATGAGCAATTACCTGTTGTTGCCGCTGACACACAGGTTTATTGTATTTCTTTTAACACATCTAGATCCATGCAATATTTTTAAAACAAAAACAAACAAAAATGGTGAAACGTTGTGTGTTATATGGATCAGTTTCTCTGGGCCAGATTGTAACTAGACTAGTGCTATGTACTAAACCCCATGTTCAACGGAGGAAATAGGAACTCTTTTTTTGTCTTAGTCTGGGTCAGAGGCACTTGGGTGCTACTGTAACACTATGATGTAGATTTTCTCAATATGCTCCACCGAGTTCAACTTTTCCTCTGTCACCTAGATTGTGGCAAGTTAAATGGACAATTCACAATGAAATACATCAAGTGTGTATTTTGATTGAAATAGCATTTGTTCTTAAAACACAAATGCCCCACTATTAAAGAACAGAGGCCCAACAACAGTCTTTTGTTTGGTGGGATATTTATGTTGGTGTTGCCAGATCATCCTCAAGTGGTGCCTCTGTTGTGGTCCGACCAACGTCCCATTGTTCAACTGTGCTGTCTGATGTTATCGAAAAAAACAAACCCTTATCTCACCCATCCATGACATATTAACGTTTTAATGCAATAGGTTTGTCTTTCTTGAAACTCAGTCTCAGTGGAATAGTTTAGTTCAATCTTTATAACAACATGTTATTGAATTGGTTGAATTGTTTTCTTCAGTTGTAACAGAAATTCTGACTGTGGGTAAGAAGTAGTTTATTTGAATTTCAAATATGCCTTTATGTCTGTCAAGAGCAGTTATTCAAAATCGTCATGGTCTCATTTGAACATCTTATATATATACACACACATACACACACACACACACACACCATCGTAATCCCGTGTATGTTTACTTTCATAAACGATTAACATTCAAATGCTTCAATGGTTCACAAGCTACTTGGGGCTAGTAGGTGAGACAATGAGACACTGTTGTCAGCCTACCGGAGCCTACGCTCTGGAAATCTGATCAGCACTCATGGAATGCCTCTTGTCCAATCACATTTTGTTACGTTGCAGCCAGTGTGCGCTCCGAATTTACGAACGGAGTCCAGGAATGCAAAATTGAACTCTCGTAGCTAAAGCGTGAGTTGACTCCGTGATTACGCGTGATCTTGGCATAACAACAGAGTGACCGAGGGGAGTGCCTGCCTGACAACTCTGACAGTCCTGGTTCATATCTGGTTCATATCTCAATCCTACTGCGCGTTTTTCCAGCTGGTGAGTGAAAATCTGATGCGTTTTTATTTATTTATTTTTATCCTTGAAAATCTCTATCGAGCAAAGCTAATTTGACAGAATTGGGGTCGCAAATAAATTCCGGGTCGTCAACATGTTGTGACGACCCCCCGCAGAGAGGGTCACACCTAAATTTAGCCTTGCGAGGTTTACAACGGGTTCTCTGTTGTAAGTACAATCATGTGCTTTATACCAGGGTACCAAGGGGTCGTCAGAATTAAAGTAAATGTATTACTGTTAAACTATGACGTATTTAAGTGCTCTCGTGGTTCATTGTCGCGGCTGTTGTAGCTTAGTTCCTTATTATTATAATATATATATATATATATATATATATATATATATATATATATATATATATATATATATATATGGGTTATATGGGTCGCCATCACTAATCCCATTGAAAGGAGGTGAGTAATATATTAATATATACAAATATATAGATTCATCAACTAACATTAAAATATACATTTAGAAAATGAGGCTTCCAAGAGGTAGCCTAAATGTCAAACTTTAAATGCGTATAACTTAAAAGTTATAAATGTTGTCAAGACTCTGTATCCATCCAATAATCTGTAATGCAAAGTAAGGTCTGCTTCAACATTTAAAGTTGGTTTGGAGTGTCTAGCTTAAAACCCCAAAGAGCAATATAATTTTTAGGTTTACCACAGAAAACCAATGGTCCTTTGAAACCCATGTAAAATCATACATTATAAGTTCAAATATGTATAGCATAAAACGTACAAATAACAGAAAAAAAGCTGCTTTCAAGCAAATTAAGTTACGCTATCCTGAGCATATTAAAGGTTATTTGGCCTTTCTAGCTTATATGGTTTAAGAGCAGTACCACTTTAAATATACCATTGTCCAAGTCAATGACCTTTCAAAGTCCATGGGGTTTGAGCTGTATCATAATCTGGCGCAACTTGCTCCCATGAGGTCTGGCTAAATCGGCACTATATCAGGCTTTATTTAGCACAAATCATTATACACGATTCTCAAGCTTTTGTACTGGACTAATAGGTGAGTAAGTAGTAACGTAAGTAAGTAAGTAACGTTTATTTATACAGCACACATTTACAACGACAAACAGCCGCCCAAAGTGCTTAACAGATGGGAGATCTTCAGGGAGAAGAGAGCTATTTTAGGGTTAGGGTTAGCCAGGGTTAGGGTTAGCCTCAATGCTCTGGGTGGATCTGATGTGGAGGGGGAGACTATCCCAGAGCCGAGGGGCTGCTTTGGAAAAGGCTCAATCCCCTCTTGTTTTTATTTTAGTCCTGAGCAGTTAGCAAGATCAGTCTTTTTTTTTTTTTTTGTGATCAAGATTTTTTTATTGCTTTTAACAACACATAACAATGACAATACAGAACAAGAAAGGAAAGGAGGGAAAAAAATAAAGAAAACAAAAAAGAAAAGGGGTAGTGTAGCGGACAAGTCATAGCCAAATAGTAGAAATATAACACAATCCGGATTGGGGTAAATGGAAAATCAAATGACAAAGTAGTCAAGTTGGTCAAGTTCAATGAATAAGCCTTCCACGCATCAACTGTACTGGGCCTCGCTGTGTTCAGTCTGGCCGTTGTGCATCAAGATTCACAATCCTCTGTAAAGAGTAAAAGATCGGTCTTGAATCAGTGTGTGACTGTGACCCAACCCTTTTCACACAGTTCAGACCTGACAGGGAGCGATCAAAATGAAAACCTCACTGGGGATATGCGCGGTGTTCTGTTGTGCAATATTCGGACTGGGTAAGTGACATTCTTGTTCTGTGCTTCAAGGCTAACATAAACTGTTGGGGTTTTTTTCAGAGGGGGAGAGAGAGAGAACAAAACTAGTCTCTTCTCTAGTGACTGCTCATGCTCGTCGTTGATTTAATCAGCAGAGTGTTTCTCCTTGTATTCACAGGCTCTGCTATCCGTTGCTTTAAGTGCAAGGATTACACCGGGAGCTGCTCAAAAACACAGGACTGCAGTTATGAGGACGCCTGCCTGACGCTGACAGAAAGAGGTGACGTTCCAGTAGAATATCTAACCTAAATTAAATTACAGAATTACGCCTTATCTCTGAACTAGCCAATCGACTTGACGACAATCAATGGTTTCACCTCCAGTGCCTAAAAAAAGTGTACTACACACCCTTTCAAAAATGCTCACTCTCTCTTTGGTCACCTTTTGTTCTCCAAGAGCCTGGAATCTTAATACATTAAATCTGGAATTTTGTCTCACTTTTTTTTTATCTCACTTTGTCTACTGGACAAATTAAGATCTGTTTGCTAAAAGTCTACACACTCTCCTTAAATTAGCTCAAATGCAAAAAACGTTATTTAATAACTCAACTTAACAAGTTGAATTCAGTCCATCTGGGCAGATCAGTGAGAGAAAAAAATCCTGGTTCAGTGGCTCTGACACAGCAAAAGGCGAACATTTTGAAATTACAGTGCCACTTGTGGTGTGGACTGCCGATAGCCAGTATATGTTACGGTACATGTGGGAAAACTAGGGTTAGGGTTAGGTGCTAGGGTGCTAGGGTTAAGGTTAGGGTTAAGGTTGGAGGTAGGGGTAGGGTTAGGATTAGGGTTAGGGGTAGGGTTAGACATACCAGCATGTACCAAGTCGACGTAGCACCTAACACCTAACCCTAACCCTAGTTTTCCCACATGTACTGTATTCCCACATGTACCGTAACACATCCAGTTCTTATTCAGTGACATAGTGATGACCCTTCTGTTCTTATGACATATAGGGCCGGTTTCACAGACAAGGCTTAAGCCTAGTCCTGGACTAAATCACACTTTCAATGTAAAATCTCCATTGAAGATGCTTTTTAGTCCAGGATTAGGCTTAAGCCTTGTCTGTGAAACTGGCCCATACAGTTCTTATTCAGTGACATAGTGATGACCCTTGACCCTTCTGTGTTTATGCCTGCAGGGGGGGACACATATCGTCAGTGCATCAAGTACTCTGACTGCGACTTCAAACGGCTGGCCCAGATGTTCCCACACGTGGCTAGTAGCTTCAACTTCAACTGCTGCACCAATAACCTCTGCAACGGAGCCGTGTCCAGAACAGCTGGGATGTCTCTGCTGGGTCTACTGCCGTCGTTGGCGGTCGTCTGGTGGTGCATGCACTAACCTGACACCCACACCATACAATCGCTTTTCCTTTACAAGTCTGACAGAAGACTTGCTGAAGCCCAGGGTGGAGTGGTGGCAAGCAGGACGTTTTGGGCCAATGGCTCATGCTGATATTCTGCCACTACTATATAATACTTGGGCTCTTTTTACTATATAAAAGCATGGCTCCTTCTTGTACTAATTTATTTTCCTTCTCAGCGGTACTATATAATACTGAGCATGGCTCTTTGCACTAAACAATACAGCACAGTGGCTGTTTTGAAAGGTCGGTCAGTATTATGGTAACAATATTATTTGAAATTCCTTGGAAAAAGAAGTTGGAAAGAAAAAGGGGTTTGTAATTCAAACAATCCTATTTTGTTATTTAAAGGATTGCTCAGAATGTTCTAGTAATATTGCTATGTTGTCTTGTGGATGCTTTTTGTTGACCTTTGCTCCTCCATGTTTTGGGGTAAGGTATAGGGAATGTGTACCTATTTTTGAGTGAACAGATGGTCTATTTATTTATTTTGTATTATTACACAAATACTATAGAATTAAAACAATTTAGATTGTTCAATGAACTGGAATTTCTCAAAATCTTTTACGTACTTAGATCTACAGAGATCCATTCTGAAGGAAGGATTGATTGATTGATTGATTGATTGATTGAAAACTTTATTAGAAGATTTGCAGAAGTAGGTACATGACAGTACATATTACATACAAGGTCAACTAACAGGATAAAAACCCAAGAAAGCCACTGGCTTATTTCAATTGGGGTCCTTGATTCTCAATTCATCGTTACATGTAAGACAGACAAAAAACTATAGGATATATAGGAACCATAGGATGCCCTATGTTTGTTGCACTTTTTACTACAAAATAACATTGCTTTGCCAACAATATGAAGGAAAGGCAGGAAAGCAAATTAAAAATGCACCATTTTGAATTGCATAGTTCATGCTGTGGTTGTTTGGGTGTTGTCAGTCTTTTTTCGTTTGATTTCAGTCCAATAAATCTTTAAACCATCAGAGTTGTTTTTGTTGGAATACTACTTCATTTTATCACACCCATATTTTGATGCTAGGGAATTCGTAATATGGACTGGCAATGTAAACCAACATCTCACTGCCAAGACAGCTTTTTATTTCACTACTAGAGCCGCAACCTGACGTATATCCCTGCTATTATTCTGCTCAGCATGAACCAAGGGAGCCACCTAGTGGTCATTTAAAGGTAGAGTCTAGAAATACTGGAATACATCTAAAATACATTCCAATATTCTTGCAAAACAATGGTTTTGAAGGCACAAGGCAGGACCTCAATGCATGATGTTTTAAAATACCCACTCTTCATCACTTTTCAAAGTTTAAACAGTCCTTCCATAGAACAATGATACAGAACATCCTCAAAGTAATTAGGGAATTACATTATCTCAGAATTGTTTTTATTGCCAAGTATATTCGCACATACAGGAAATTGACTTGGTGTGGTTGGTGCATAATTAAGCAATATCACACGAGAGGGAGTGTGTTATACTGAATATCAGCACGGCTGTGATTCGGTCGTAGGTACGAGGCCGCAGGCTGTTATACTGATATCAGTATAACAGCACGACCTCGAGTGTGCTATTGCTTTTATACAACAGTTCTACAGCGCGATGTATTAGTTAACAGTAATAAACGACAACATATTATGATTTGTTTGTTTATTTAATCATACAAATAAACAAAAAATAGTTCCGCAAATGAACTTCAAATGGACTGTTGCCTAGTAACCTGAACACAAACATGTAGTCTAATTAACTGTCATTTAGTAGAACACCTGTGCGGCGGAGTGATACATATAGTTAAAAGTCCCAGTGCTGTTATACTGTATATCAGCACTCATGGAATGCCTCTTGTCCAATCAAATTACTTGGTCGGAACTAACTGTTGTATAAGACAATGTAATAAACAACGCTATATAAACAAAAAATGTTTAAAAATATGAGAAATGGGCAGTAGAGCAAGAAGACTGTAAATTGGAGTATGTAAGAGGTGGTGACCGGGGTGGGAGGGATCAGCCATGATCTTTCCTGCTCTCTTACTGGTCCTGGAGTGGAACAGGTCTCTTACTGGTCCTGGAGTGGAACAGGTCTGGTCCTGGAGTGGAACAGGTCCAGGACAGATGGCAGGTTGCAGCCGAGGTCAACCTTCTCATCTGACTGAATAATCCGCTGTAGTCTGCCTCTGTCCTTGGCAGTGGAGGCAGCGAACCAGACGGTGATCGATGAGCTGAGGATGGACTCGATGATGGAAGTGTAGAACCCTATGGAGGGTGTATCATGCCTGATTTAAATACAATACAAACATCGGAATGCAATACACACATCGGAATGGAATACACGTGTAACACCAAATACAATGCAAAAATACGGAATGTTTGTGCCAAAATAAAAGCAATGTGTATTACATTTGAGCGCAGCGTATTCCATTCTAGCATGTGTATTGTATTTGGTCACGAGTGTATTCCATTCTGCATGTGTATTACATTTGAGCGCTGTAGGTATTATGGCACTTGCAAATAGGCACTTGCAAATACAATGCAAATTAGTATCCGCCCATATGCAAATTAGTATCCGCCCATAGGTTCTGGGTACTCATTTGCATTGCTTTTCGATATCCGGTTACTCATTTGCATTGCTTTTCGATATCCTATGTAAATCCGATCTAATTTGCATTGTATTCCATTCCGATGTAGGTATTATGGCACCTACATCGGAATGGAATACAACCTTCCGGTTCCAGCCATAGGTTCTGCCCTTTCCGGCCATAAGTGGCGCTGTGATTCGCTATGGGATGCACGTGTTGCCTGTTGTGTGTCTCCAGCCTTTCCACGAGCCTTTTCCTTATAATAGCCTTATAGTATTAGCCTAGCCTTTATCATATCATAAGGTTAACAACATGGACGCATTTGAGATTGTACGACGAGAAATCCGTGGCCTCCAACTTCAGACGGAGCAAAACACAGTGTCTAACGATTTTGTGTTCTACCGCGTAGAGTGGCTGTTGGATAGAATGGGGCAAATCTCTGCTGCTATGGGTGTAGAATTTCCTCAAGTAACGGTAACCGCCTTGATGACCATTCAACAGGAACATTTGTTGACATTAACGATGCCAAACGCAACAGCACCCGAGACTGGGATCATCACCACTGGCCGACCGGGCCGTCCAAAATTGGACGTCCCGTTCAGTTTAATTGAGTTCTACGTCAGCTTGGGCATATCAGCGACAGATGTTGCCGGTATACTCAATGTTTCGCTGAGGACGATCAGAAGAAGAATGGAGCAAAACGACATGAGGTCAGTCACACATTGAACTGAATACTAAAACTAAAACCAAACTCTGATAATTATATTACCGTCCGGATTGACATGTCAGTATTTGGTAGGCATTGCATGATTTTGCAGATATCTGTGTTAACTGGTATGTAATATCGTGGTTCCAGTGTTGCAGCATTCGGCAGAAACCTTCGTTTTCCATAACACTGTAGGCCTACAGGCGAAGGTCCTTGCAAATAAACCCAGATAGACTTGGCAGTAGTCGGAGCCCTCGGGGAGTTAAAGTTTGTTTTGAAATATAATCGTTCCATCCAGACTTTAGATGTCGTATCTGTTTTTCCCCGCTTTGCGCCATTTCAGCCATTCATCTTCTTAATTTTGATAACATCACAACATTCTGATAGAACATCGACATG
Organism: Nansenia antarctica; assembly: GCF_963989245.1. Lineage (NCBI taxonomy): Eukaryota > Metazoa > Chordata > Actinopteri > Argentiniformes > Microstomatidae > Nansenia > Nansenia antarctica. The sequence goes on along the minus strand of NC_137689.1, from coordinate 3,885,468 downwards.
CTAGAAACACATAACTACACATAATTAGATGATCACACAGCCCCAAACGAACGTATCCACAAAGTATGAGTATTTTGTGATCGTTAAACTGCTGTTTATTATATCGAGTGGGTACTTGGGTACTCGGCTGCGTTCGTAAATTCGCTCTGGAAATCTGATCAGCAGTCATGGAATGCCTCTTGTCCAATCAATCCTACGAACGGACACACACAGACATCACTGTAAACTGTATGTAACGTCATATAAGTATGTCATAAATATTACAATATATCTTTTTTTCACAATAGGGTATCAGATTTCTATTCTGATGTGGAAGATTAGCACCTGGACACCATTATTTCTGATATCCAGCATATGTTTCCCAACTGTGGGTACAAGATGGTGCGAGGACATCTTCAAGGGAGAGGCATCAGGGTTCAGAGTATGTAGTCTGATTCAGAGTTTGGCAAACCTACAGCTATCTTGGCACCAAAGGTTTTATCACATGAATACATTTGCCATCAAGAAAGTTTAAATCATGTTTACATCCAATGGACAATCATTGAAAAAGGTCGATGGTGAAAATGAGTCCACAGCAGGATCCGTATATCATGCTTGAACGCTTGTGAACCCTGTTGGAATTTCCACACATTTTATGCTTTTATTTGATCTTCATATGAGTCCCATAGTCTGATGACGACTTTCAAGCATGACTGTATACAGTGTATTGAGGGAGGGGGATTTGGAAAGTAGCTTGTGTTGTTAGTGCAGAACAGTATACAAAGCTCCAAATCCCACAAAACAAGGTTATGTGATGTATTTTGTAACCATATTGTCCTTTTAAATTGTATTAATGATCACTGTTATTGGATATTATGATCATAGGTCTCCGAGTCCAACAAGCAATGAGACGCATTGACCCAGAGGGAGTATTGGAGCGTACATTACGTCTGAACACAATAAGAAGAAGGGTGTACAGTGTCCCCGCACCAAACTGCTTGTGGCACATTGATGGGAATCATAAGCTTATCAGGTATCCATAGATAATATTGGTCAGAAGTGATGAATAACAAGTAATTGAGAAAAACAAAATCATATTCATCATAAATGTGTCTCATTTCTTTTGTTTTCTGAAGGTGGCGCATCATTATCCATGGAGGGATAGATGGTTTCAGCAGAATGGTTGTGTTTCTGAAAGCATCCAACAACAACCGTGCCGAGACAGTCTGTTCCCATTTTCTTGAGGCTGTCCATGCACACGGCTTGCCATCCAGGGTTCGCAGCGATAAAGGGGGCGAGAACTGGGATGTAGCAAGCTACATGGTGGCCAACAGAGGTATCGACAGACACTCCCACATTGCTGGGAGAAGTGTGCATAACCAGAGGTATTTCTTTCACAAGTAGTCATATTTCTGTAACAATACTCTGTAACACCTTACACCAATTACAATTGTTCAACACCTATTACCCATATTATTGTAATGGTGACCATGGTATGAAGCACTCTGAGGCGTTTGTATATATTTCATGGGTAGGGTTAATGAGCAGCCTACCCATGCAGTATATTTTGATATATGCATCCCTCTTTGTGGTTTACACCATACATATGGTGTATATTTTATCCCCCAACAGAATAGAGAGACTCTGGAGGGATGTCTTCATCGGTGTGACAAAGCTCTTCCACTCACTCTTTTGGCACTTGGAGTGTGAAGGACTCTTGTGTCCAGACGATGAGACACACCTCTTTGCTCTTCAATGGGTGTTCCTGCCCAGGATTCAGATGCACCTGGACTTCTTTGTCCAGGGGTGGAACCACCATGGAATCCGCACTGCCCGAAATCAGTCACCCATGCAGCTATGGCACAGGTTCCGAAACAGCCCAGGCGCTCCAGATCTACAGCAGGTTTCTATACTTTTTTATTAATCCTTTATTTAACCAGGGTAGTCATATCGAGACAGTAGCCTCTTTTTCAAATGAGCCCTGGCCAAGAAAAGCAGCACTTAATTAAAAAAAGATGTTGTTATTATTTATTTATACTATAAAAACATACAACATAAAATAACAACCAACAAGCAACAGAAACAGTGAGCGGATACACTGTTTTTATATACCTTTAAAATCATACCAAAATAGACAGTTGTTGTCATTGGAGTTTATTGGAAACAGTAGATCACTAATGGAAGATCCTTCAACTCATGCTGAAATAGGCTGACATTCTCATATTACATTGCTGTTAAAAATGTAACCGTCTTTTTAAGTGGTGCAGCCACTTCTATACATGACATGTGTCCGTCTGTGTGTGTCCGGTTGTAGCATGAGATTGTGACGTCATCTGTCATACAGATACCTCTCAAAACCAATAACCCTATCCATTCTGTTTAACCTGATGTTTAGGTGGACATTAACTACGGCATTGACTGGATTGGACCCAGTGACCCTGGAGAAGACGCTGCTGGAATTCAAGTGCCTGAGATTCAACTGTCACGGCAACTTTCTCAGGCAGAGCTAGACCAGCTCCCTCATCCTGATAACACAGTGAAAGATTATGGGGTGCACTTGTATTTGCAAACACTGGAAGTCTTGACTACCCTGTTGAGCTAGACTTTGGATGACATTGCTAGAGTCGTGAGGGACAGCTCTCCAGTGAAACACGGCAACATCCCCCAGCTTGTAGGCCTGGAGAATGGCACCGTGCTTGTTCAATGCTACGACTGGCAAAACGTTATTACTTATCATTACTTGTTTACTTGTGTTTGCACAGCATGTTATTAAAATAAATTCTGTTTCTGATTCAAGACTTTTTTGTATCATTAAAAGAATACTAGTTACAACAACCATAAAGCCTCCATAATGATAAGCTGGCTAATTAGCTTAGGTAATACCTTGCTAGGTAATAGTGTTAGCTATAGCTATCTGACCCAGTGACTAACTGTTACGTCCACCAGGATCTGACCTCCATATCAACTCTATCAGACCTCCATATCAGACCTCCAAATGGTGCGACAGCAACCATCTCATCTTAAACCCCACCAAAACTCAGGAGGTTGTGTTAGACCCAAGGCAGGTAACTGACCATGAGCCTGTGGTCGTTAAAGACCAAACAATCATCCAGGTGCCCTCTTATAAGTACTTAGGTATTCAATTAGTCAACCATCTCTGCTGGAATACACACTTAGACAGCTTATGTAACAAACTACAGCAGAGGCTTTATCACCTGAGGCGACTCAGACTTTATGGGGTGAGAAAGCAGATCATGAGAATTTTCTATCAGTCCATTGTTGAAAGTGTAATCAGATATGGAATAATTGTGTGGTTTGGCAACTTAACTGTACAACAAAAAAACAGACTAGTCAGCATTCACTGACTAGGCCTGTGACTAGGCCTGTGGCCCTATGCTGGAGGTCACATGAGCTCCAGGGCCTAACTGCTACTCTGTCAGTCCGATTAGGAGTGCTCTCACTGGGCCTAGCTGTCTACCATTCACCCCTCATCTGGAGCTCTGACCTCCAGGGCCTAACTGCTACTCTGTCAGTCCGACTAATCGGACTGACAGAGTAGCAGTTAGGCCCTGGAGCTCATGTGACCTCCAGCATAGGGCCACAGGCCTAGTCACAGCACCCATGGAAGGTGTGTTGTCTCTGGGCTGTGTGTCTAGCTGAACACCTCTGGTAGTCCTTGGTACATCTCATGTTGGTACATCTCTTCCACAATGGGAGGTGAGAGTGAAGCTATTCAGCTTCACTTTCATCTCCCTTTTTTTAGGCCTCCATAACAGGTAAGTTACTGCCCAGCAGAGTGTCTCTCTGTTGGGCTGAGTGAGTAGCTGAAGCAGCCTGGTTCTATTGTTCCACATGTAGTGAGGCCTATGACTCTGTTTCCATGCCCATGATAGTGTCTCTCTGCTGGGCTGTGTGAGTAAATGAAGCAGCCTGGTTCTATTGTTCCACATGTAGTGAGGCCTATGACTCTGTTTCCATGCCCATGATAGTGCCTCTCTGCTGGGCTGTGTGAGTAGCTCAAGCAGCCTGGTTCTATTGTTCCACATGTAGTGAGGCCTATGACTAAGAGTCCATGCCCATGATAGTGCCTCTCTGCTGGTGCTGTCTAATGTTGTCTAATGTTACCTGTTACCTCCAAACTTCCTCACTTTGAATGCCAACCACCAATGGGGGTGGGGGGGGTTTGGGGGTTGCACCAGGAAGTGCTCTTGGTGACAAATAAATGCTTGCAATCAACTCAGAATCATGAAAAATGCCTAGTTTGACCCCTCAAAAGTTACTCAAGTCCAATTTAAGCATTTTCGAATTTTCGAAAATCGGTTATCGGTACCCCAACTTTGAGCAGTTTTTTATGAGGTTTCCCACAGGAGTTGAATTTCAACCTTTTAGGACATGTTATTACACACCTTTAGAAACACATTGGTGAAGACATTTCTTGGTAACGATTTACTTCGCAGATTGGTCAAATATCTGGTAAAATGCCCTTACTATTAAAACATGTAACGTTAGATATATATCGTTATACAGGGAGCGATGTATTTCTACGGAAATATGGAATCAATCTATTGAGGATTGTGATCTTAAATGCTTTGTCATCTCATGGTGCACAGCAATGACAGCATACACGATTTGACAAGGAAATAGAATGTTCAACACGGGTTGGAATCTCTGTACTTGATTTATTAAGACAGTCAGCGAATGGTTCATTCAGCACAGTACCACAGCATCGGCATTCAACGACATCATTATACAGACAGGCTGATAGATACGAGTGCAGCGCTGTCTGGGGCTAACTCCCGGTTCATCGAGTTTACGGTTAAAAGCATAACTTCTCGGGGTGTCAGCGCGGTGGTTAAGGGCTCAAAATGACCGTAGACAGATGGTGAAGTTAGCAAAGTGTGTACCACCTCCACAGCCGGTGTTATTCGCAGACAAAGACGGTGCATAATAGCGATTTTTGTGTTGTGCTTGTTGTAAATAAAAGTTATATGATTCATTGAAATGACATTAAACTAAGATAATACGATGGTCAGCATAATTTTTCGAATCTTTATTAATAAGCTATTACAGAAACTGTCGTCATCGTTGGCATCGCGAATCCTATGGCCGGAAAGGGCAGAACCTATGGGCGGATACTAATTTGCATATGGGCGGATACTAATTTGCATTGTATTTGCGAGTGCCATAATACCTACAGCGCTCAAATGTAATACACATGCAGAATGGAATACACTCGTGACCAAATACAATACACTCGTGACCAAATACAATACACATGCTAGAATGGAATACGCTGCGCTCAAATGTAATACACATTGCTTTTATTTTGGCACAAACATTCCGTATTTTTGCATTGTATTTGGTGTTACACGTGTATTCCATTCCGATGTGTGTATTGCATTCCGATGTTTGTATTGTATTTAAATACGGCATGATACACCCTCCATAGAACCCGACCATCACTTTCTGCGGCATATTGAATTTCTTCAGCTGCCGCAGGATGAACATCCTCTGCTGGGCCATCTTGATGGTGGAGGTGATGTTCTTCTCCCACCTGAGGTCCTGTGAGATTATCGTCCCCAGGAATCTAGACTCCCAGGAGTCTCACAATTCATTTCAATTACCAAGATGCATCCATAGTATTTGGATCAGGGTAGTCTAGGAAAATATCCCACCTTAATAACATAACAGACTTTTCTTATGAAAACAAGGACACAGGTGAAGAGTGCCAGGAGAGACAAGAGAGTCTTTCTTTCAATTCCTTTTTATTGATTTTACACATGAACATAGACAATACACATTAACATTTGGAGTGATGGGGTGAGCTGGTTCAGGTTAGACAGGAATAGCAGCATGTAGGCAGCTTTACAAAAACATATATAAACAGTAACAAATAAGGAGAAAGCAGGGAGCCAAAACGCGGCTCCACCAGCTCCTACGCAGCCTAACACCCCCACAGGTCCAGCCAACCCACATTGCCAAGTCTCTCATTGATAAAGAGAAATAATCAGTAGTAGTATCCATGAGAGAAAAATAATAAAATTAAGCACAATAAGCCCAAAGCATAACCCCGAACAGAAATAAAAATAATAATAATAACAAAACAATAAAGGTGTGGAAAGAGAGTCTTGAGTCTTTTTGAAAACCTGGCAAGCGAAGCTGACTATGGAAATCTGGGCACAGTGTACAAGATCACCCAGCGACTCTGCAACAAAAAGTACAAGCCAAACTACCCCATACTGACTGAGCCAAACTACCCCATACTCCCTGAGCCAAACTACCCCATACTCCCTGAGCCAGGACAACCAGCCAACACCACAACAACAGACGATATCCTGGAAATCAACATCAGCCAAGTGTGGCGACTAGACATACACATACACTAAACAGACATGATAAATAGGATAATAAATTCTTAACTAAATGAATTAATTCTAA